>NC_136070.1:535642920-536202920 GCF_964261635.1 Lissotriton helveticus
GAGTGTGCAGAGTAGTGAATAGTGCAGAGTAGTGAGTGCAGAGTAGTGAGTGCAGAGTAGTGAGTGCAGAGTAGTGAGTAGTGAGTGCAGAGTACTGAGTAGTGAGTGCAGAGTAGTGAGTGCAAAGTGAGTGTTCAGGGTGCAGAGTAGGGAGTGCAGAGTAGTGAGCGTGCAGGGTGAGCAGTGTGTGAGCGTGCAGGGTGAGCAGTGTGTGAGCGTGCAGGGTGAACAGTGTGTGAGCCTGCAGGGTGAACAGTGTGTGAGCGTGCAGGGTGAACAGTGTGTGAGTGTGCAGGGTGAACAGTGTGCGAGCGTGCAGGGTTAACAGTGTGCGAGTGTGCAGGGTGAACAATTCCAATCCAAACCACATAATTCCATTACACACCACATGCATACACTCCATAACACATGGCTAAAAGACATTGCCATTTACAATGCCATTAGCTCTAACTCAAATAAATCCGAGACCTATTGCATTTCCAATGCTTGTTTATGGCTGGGGTGAGCCCCTGCAGTATGGTGGGTCGCTGGCCTGAGACCTCTTGACTGGCTTGGAGAATGGGGGGCCCCCTCCATGTACTTTGCAGGGGGGGCCCCCTCAAGTTTCGTTATGCCACTGCTTACTATTAAACACACTCGTTGCTCTATACTCTGAAACCTGGGTCAAAATCAGAGTGTCCGCCGACTGGTCAACTACACAAGCATTTGCAATGCAATAGGTCTCCCATTTGCGAGAGTTTGAGCTATTGGCATTGTAAATGACCTTGGCTTTTATTTATGTGTTGTTTTTTAAAACATAAATAAAAGGCAGTGTTATTTACAATGCCAATAGCTTAAACTCTCGCAAATGCGTTGCAAATTCTTGTTTCAAACGCCACCGCAGCAGATGTAAAACATCAACAGAAACCAATATTTTTATTGAAAGTTTATATTTTTTTAATTGAGCACTAACTACACAATCTATGTATGTTCGACCCTTGGTGCCCATATTCGCGCCCCGTTATGTAACGTTTGAATATTATTTTTTATATATTTTGTGTTATGTGAAAGGCAGGGAATGTTCGTACTCCGAATATATTCTAACATTGCGCTTTTAGGCGAGAAAAAGATAGCAATTTTTAATAACTGGTTTTATGTGAGGTAGTGACTGAGGTTTAACAGCAAAGAGATGCTTGTGACTAAAGCATGGTGGTGCCTGGTCCTCCTGAGGCAACCTCTCCTGGTGAGGTGACCCTTCCTGGGCTTGTCTGTCACCCAGGGGGCAGTGCGGAGCAGTGTGCATGCGCCAGGGCTCGAGTCGGGGTACCACGCGGGTGGACGGCGTCCCTCCACTTATTTTACCGGGGGGACGCCGTCCCCCCCTGCTAAACAGCTGGACTTCACTCTTTGGCCTCTCTGGGACGAGGAGCTCGGCACCTTTCGTGACGTCACTTCCTGTCGTGACTTCACTTCCGGTGAAAGCATCCTCCCACTTCTTTTTTTACGACTTGTGCCCTGGCATGCGCGCACACACACACAAACAAACATGAGGTCAGTTCTTTGCGCTCTGCACCAGCTACCTCGTCTCATCCCGCCACTAGTACTTGAACAGGTCACGAGTGCCTGTCACACACTTTGGTGTCTAGGCTCTCTATGAAGCCACGGGGAGGGGGGCCGGACACAAACACATGCACAGGCTCACGTTTGCACCTCGAACGGCAATGTCTGAACCCACTACATATCATGAATTGTCTGGACAGAAGCACATGGGATGCACCACACATAAGCGCTTACACACTCACAAATCAGAGACGCCATGTTGGCGACCGCCCTCTCCCTCCTGCAGCCTCCACTCCGGCCAGCAATAGTCACCTGACTCTACTGCACACTGTACGGTGTCTTGTGTCCTTAGTGGAACGCCAAGAAGGGTTACACAATGTAACTTGGCAACAATGTAATTTTCTTTACAAAGATGTTAAGGAGGGATCTAACGTTTAAACACACTAGATCAGTCTAGACCACAGGACTTCAAACTTTTTGATGCCGAGACCCCCTTGTAAAACCTTTTTAGGCGTAAGGACCCCCTTCCAACAAAAGTTTCTAGAAACTGGTACTCCTCATCATCAACTTTTGACAACCATAAATGCGCCTGTTAGACCTCATCACATCCATCCATCCGTCATTCATCCACCCACACTTTCACACATCCATCCACCCTTTCATCCTTCCAGCCATACATCCATCTTTTACCCATCCACCCATCCATCCATCCACCCACCTTTTCACACATCCAACCATGATTCATCCATGCAACCTTTTATGCATCCATACATCCATCCACCCTTTGATCCTCCCATCCATACACCCATCCTTCATCAATCCACCCTTTCATCCATACATCCATCCACCCTTCCATCCATCCATCCACCCATCATTCATCCCCCCACCTTTTCACACATCCATCCATGCATCATTCATCCATGCAACCTTTTATCCATCCATACATCCATCCACCCTTTCATCTTTCCATCCATCCGTCCTCCGTCCACCCTTTCATCCTTCCATCAATACATCTATCCTTCATCTATCCACCCTTTTATCCTTCCATCCATACATCATCCATTCACCCTTTCATCCATCCATACATACATACATCCACCCATCATTCATCCCCCACCTTTTCACACATCCATTCATGCATCATTCATCCATGCATCATTCATCCATGCAACCTTTTATCCATCCATACATCCATCCTTCATCCAGCCACCCTTTCATCCTTCCATCCATACATCTATCCTTCATCCATCCACCCTTTCATCCTTCCATCCATACATACATCCTTCATCCATCCACCCTTTCATCCATCCATTCGCCCATCATTCATCCACCCATCTTTTCACACATCCATCCATCATTCATTCATCCATCCAACCTGTACTCCTTTTGATGAATAAAAACGTATTTGAATCTAAAAAAAAAAATGGAAATGTTTAGGCACTAGATATCACAGGCTCTTAGGCTCAAAGTTCCAAATATTAAATATACAAGGCAATCTTCAAACTCCTATGCTGTGGCTCACGGAGCAAATAGCCTTTAGAGGTCTTGCATAAAGCATCTGTCCACGATAAAATAACAACAAGATAGATGTATAAACAAGTGATTAACAGCAAAATAGAAGTCTGGGAAAGAAAATAGCAAGAATTGGAGATTCACAAATCTAAAACCCATCTATTTCTTTACAGAACAACATATTCAGTCCTCAATCGATAGTAAAGAAGCAAGAAAAGCTGTAAACGAGGAATTCTCATTACAGGGAGCCTCTCTTATTTATTTATTTATTTATTTATTCAAAGTTTTATATAGCGCGAACAGGATCCTTACAGATATCAGAGCGCTTCACAAAGACAGGGTAGGGGCAGTAGGAGTCAACAGAGATAATGGGAACAGTATAAAAGTCAATAACATGGTAATAACATGGATAATAAAAAACATACATAAAACCAATCCATATACAATCAGGTAAGGAAGTAATATAGGACAGCACAAGTCATTCATCCCACTACAGAGGTGTTCAGGTGGATCAGTAAACCAACGTGTATCATATCTTGGTCGGTAGTAAGAGAGTAGCGTAGTAGTGCCCCCAACAAGTAGAGTATAGTGCCAAGGGATAGGGTGAGCAGTGAAACAACGCAATGCAGAGTCTCTGAACCAGCATCTATAACGATCAGGAGATCTTGGCCAGAAGGATGGTTTTCACCTCTTTCTTGAAGAGTGCCGTGGAGGAGATCAGCCTGGTTTCAGGAGGGAGCGCATTCCAGATCCTGGGTGCCATTCCTGAGAAGGAGCGCTTGTAAGTTTTCGCTTTCCGGAATCTACGAGGTTTCAGGAGTAGATTTTTTGTACTCCTATTGGATCTCGAACCTCCTGATATAGACAGCTTTTGAGCGAGGTAGTTGGGTGCCTTGTGGTGCACGGCCGCGTGTGTCATAACTGCAATTTTTAGCTGTATTCTGGCTTCAAAAGGCAGCCATTTTAGAGACTTTAAGTCTGGGGATATGTGCGAGTGCTTTCTAGAGCCAGTAATGAGTCTCGCGGCAGCGTTCAGGGAGGCTCTTAAGGGTGCTGTTGTGGATAGCGGGAGACCGCTGAGGGCCGCAATTCCTTAGTCTATTCGAGGGATGACTAAAGCTTGTACACCAGTTTGGAAGTCTTTGGCCGGGAGGAAGGGTTTAATTTTCCTCAGTGTGTTAATTTGGAAATTAGCTGCTTTTGTGGCTTTGCTGACGTGCTGCTGCATGTTGAGCTTGGCGTCGAGTGTGATGCCTAGGGATTTCGCCGAGTCCACGATGGTAGGTTGGACATTGAGTGCTGTTAGGTTGTTGAGCCAGGTTTGGGTGGTGGAGATTTTCGCCGGGGGTGAGATGAGTAGGAACTCAGTTTTCAGCGCATTTAGTTTGAGGTGATTATCGGCCAGCCAAGATTGGGTGTTAATAAGCGTGGAATTCAGATGTTTGATATCTTCCGGGGATTGTAACTTTAGATAGAGTTGTGTGTCATCGGCGTACATATGGAATTGAACATTGGATGCTTGAAGCAAGGTGGCGAGCGGTTCCATAACTAGGTTGAACAGTGATGGGGAGAGGGTGGATCCTTGTGGAACACCTAAATCTGCAGGCACAGGTGTAGATAGCACATTGTCGATCTTGAACCTCTGAGACCGGTTGTGAAGGAAGGACGAAAACCACTTGAGAACAGTTCCCGATAGCCCCATTCGAGTACTTAGCAGCTCCAGCAAGTTCTCATGTTTGACCGTGTCAAATGCTGACGAGAGGTCAAGAAGGATGAGGAGGCAGGACTCATTGCGATCCAGAATTTGGAGGGCGTCATCAATTATGTGTGTCATAGCTGTTTCCGTGCTATGTTTCGCTCTGAAGCCTGATTGATGAGGGTTGAGGAGGTCAAATTGATCAATGTGTTTTGTTAGTTGGAGTTGGACACATTTCTCCAGCAGTTTGGCCAGGGTGGGGATATTGGTGATGGGCCGATAGTTGTTTAGGTCAGACGGATCAGCTGTAGGTTTCTTGAGTATAGGCGTGACTTGCCCCACCTTAAGGGAGTCTGGAATGTGGCCTTGTTGCAAAGAGCTGTTGATGATCTTGGTCCAGAGAGGGAGGAGCAAGGGGATAAAGTCTTTTACAGCATTAGCAGGTAGAGGGTCTGTGAGGTGATTAGAGGGCTTCAAGGTGCAGAGCAGTTTGTGTATTGCTTCTTCCGAATAGGTATCGAAGTACTGCCAGGATGCCTTGTTTTTAGGTTGAGTGTCTGCCATTCTGGTGTGGTTGGGGTATCGGCTTACATCCATGATGAGGTCATTTCTTATGTTGTCAGTCTTTAGTTTAAAGAAAGCAGAGAAGGCTTCACAGTGTGGGGTGTCATTTGTTGTGCTGTTTGATTGTGTGGGTTGTGCCTTTGTTTGGGTCTTGATTAGCTCGAACAGTTTTCTTGGCCTGTTCTTCACTTGGTCCAACTGGCGGCTGAAGAAGTCCGACTTTGTGCGCTTTATTTTCCTAAAGTAGGCATTTCTCTTGTTCTTAAGCTTTTTGAGATGCAGTGCTGAAGGGTCCGATCTCCAGGTGCGCTCTGCCATTCGCATATTACGCCTTTCGTCATTGAGTCTGTCATCATACCAGGGGTTAGAAATTTTGGTGGAGACTCTCTTCAGTTGCAGAGGGGCGACTTCATTGACTATTGTATTCATAGAGTCAAGGTAGTGGTCAGTCAGTGATTGAACATCTGAGGCACCTGAAGGGGGAAGGAGGAGGTTGCCGATGTGGGGAGGTAGGGTAGAGGGGTTAAGATTCTTCAAATCCCTTTTCCATGTTTTGGATTTGATTGGTTGAGTAGGGTTAGGTTTAACTTTTTCGTTGATAAAGAAGGTGATAATGTGGTGATCTGACCAATCGCAGGGTAGAATCGCCTCCAGTTGAATAGCGTTCTCTTTGGCAATGATGAGATCGAGTATCGCGCCTTTGTCGTGTGTTGGTTTATCGCATAATTGGGTGAGGTCAAGCGCATTGAGGAAAGTTTTGAGACTATTCACCACGGTGTCTTTCTGATCGTTCCAGTGGAGATTGAAGTCACCCAGGTAGACTTGAGTGGTCTGCCGACCGGCATTGGAAGTGATCAGGTCCATGAATTGTTGGGTGAATATGAGATTGTCACCAGGCGGGTGATAGATGAGATGTAAGGCACAGACTTGTTTGCCCTCACTGGTGATGTCGAGGCAGAGGAGTTCACAGGAGGAAAGGGAAGGGGAGGTGACTTGAGTAACGGAGAGGTTGCTCCTAAAGATGCATGCAATTCCCCCGCCCGTCTTGCCAGGAGACCTGTCCAGCCTAATGATGTGATAATTGGGGGGGACTAGTATGTCCATAATCGGGGTAGAGGCTTCAGTGAGCCACGTTTCCGTTAGAATGGCTAGGTCCAGATCCCTATCTGAGACGAGATCCGCGATGTCGGAGGAATGTCTCTGGGCCGATCTGCAGTTTAGTAGGATGCATCTGAGTTTGGGAGAGAGTAGGGTGGTCGAGCTTTCTAGTGTGAGGGGAACTTTTCTGAGGTTGTTAGGGACGGAGCCTCTGTTGTTGAGTGTTGGGAGCCTCAGAGGGTTTGTAAGAATTGTGGGTATGGGGATGTGTGAGTTGGAAAAGTCTTTTACCGGACCTGGGCCATAAGAGCGTAGGAGAGAGCATAGGTCGCGGTCCGACAAGGGGTTGAGAACACGACGGGGGCGGTGGGAATTATTGCGAACGGGGATAGTAGGCCATTGCTGGTGTCGTCGGGGGCGAGGGTATGTAGGGAGGGTGCGTCGTTTGTAGGGTAGTGGGATGGTGGGAGGTAGACTGGGCTGTGAGGAGAGAAGGTCTTTGATTGTGTGGACGTCTTTTTTGATTTGTAAGATTTCCTCTTTGACTTGTTGGAGGGTGGATAAAGTCAGGTCAGGAGGGTCATTGGGGAAGGTGTTGGTGGAGAGAGCCGTTGGTGAGTGATTGAGTAGTGAGCTGGAGAGCAGGCAGGGTATGGGGGGGGGGTATACTAGCGTTGTTGAGGGGTTCCGCGGTGCTAATGAGTGGGATGGTATTCAAGGTGTGGACGTGTTTGTGGGCGAAGGGTGTGGGTGATGTAGGTGAGACAGGCGGTGGGTGGGAAGCATAGGTAGTGACTTCAGTGGGAGACGGTGCCGGTGAGTAGAAGAGTGAGTGCAGGCTGAAGACAGTGGGGGAGACAGGAGGGTAGTGAGGGCTGAGAATAGGAGGTGGGAGAGAGGGGGATGCTAAGGTAAGGGAGGAGGTATGTTCTGTATCTTTTGTTGGGAGGGAGATAGAGTTGTGAGTGGGAGTGGGGAGGGAGCAGGGAAGGGAGAGGTGTCTGCCGTGGGGGGGATGGGTGGATGGGTGGATAAACTCCGAGTGATGGTGTGTGCAGATGTAGGCGTGTTGTGGGTGGAAGTTGTTGTGTCAGGTGTGAGAGATTCGTGGGTGGGAGTGGGGAGGGAGATGGGGAGGGAGAGGTGTCTGTCGTGGGGGGGCTGGGAGGGGGGGTGGATAAACTTTGGGCGGTGGCTTGTTCAGATGGTGGTGTGTTGTGGGTGGGGGGCTGGGAGGGGGGGGTGGATAAACTTTGGGCGGTGGCTTGTTCAGATGGTGGTGTGTTGTGGGTGGGGGATGTTCTGTCCGGGGGGAGAGGGATGGAGGGGGTATGGGTGGGGATAAGAAGGGTCATGTTAGAGGGGCTGCTAGTATGTGCGGTGGAGATATATGTGACTGTCCTTGGGGAGTGGGGGGCATTAACAGCAGGTGGGCCATTTACTGGGGTGCTGGGGGTAGAGGTGTAGTAGGTGGTGGCTGCGACGTCAGGGGTGATAGTGCTGGCGGAGTTCTGGGTGGGGGTCCGCAGCTTGGAGAGGTGCTCTTTGAACTTGGGGAGCAGGTTGTCTAGTAATTCCAGGTTCTTGTCCGTGGATTGGATTAGGACAATCCCGTTATTGTAGATAGTAATGGTAGACCTGCCAGGGAAGAGGTGGGAAGGTGTGATGGTGAGAATTAGGCCATGAGTTGTTTTCCTGGTGGTGGAGACTGTGAGTAGGGATAGGAAAGTTTTTCTCCATTGGGCTCTGCGTGCGGTGTGGAAGATGATATCGGTATTCAGGGCTCCATTGCCCGGTGAGAAGTAGGTGTCGGCAAAGGGTGTTTCAGGGTGCGACCTCAAGAAGTTGTGTTTAAAACGTTTAGTGGCATTTTTGGAGAGAGGAGTGGAGGGGTAGTTAATTCTAAAAGTGTGCTTGCCGTTGAGCTCCATTTTAGAGAGGCTGTGGCGTTAGGTGTAGGAAATAGGACGATAGTACAAACTGTCAGCCGCTAGTTACAAGGCCAAGGAGGACACTAGTGAGTGATCAAAAGTATAAGAGGTAGAAGTCAGTGTGATCCCCGAACAGACAGTGCGTAGGTGCAGCTTACCAAATGTATCCTATATACGAGGTAGCAGTCAGCTTACACCGTGTAACCAACTATGAGAGGTAGGACCGATTAGGTGGAAGCCAAGTTACATATTAGAATGTACGAGGTAACAGCAGTGTAGTCTAGGCGTAGAAAGTGGCTGGGTGCAGTTTACATGACAGAGCGAAGTGAATGAGGTAGTAATAATCAGTGCAATATCGTGACGTAGCTTACATCGAAAACCCAACAAATAAATAAATGCGGTAGCGGACAGTGAATAAATAAATAAATGCGGTAGCGGACTCTTGAAAAAGCGAAATAATTCTAATACCTACTGTACTCCTGGCTCTCAAAATGTGGGCAGAGCCAAAACCTCTGTAGAGATGCTCACATATTTGTCTGGCGACAGCTGTGCTGTGAAGTGAAGCCCGCTCATAAAAAGCAGCATATAACAAGCTTCCTATTATATGAGCTGTATGCAATTGTAACGAAAGCAGTGATCATCTTCCTCAAGACGTGAATACATTTAAAAGAAATGCAGGAAAACAGAATGGTCCAGAATAAGCATATGTCTGCCTATTTTTCTTCAAAACGTTTGCTGCCTAAAAGGACACCAGAAGGTGCTTTAGACGAACACATACTACCACTGACTGCAAATATTAGCTACCCTAAACACTGGGAGTTTGCATGCTACGATAGACCAAAGATGAACTAATATGAGTTTCCATGATTTCCAACTTCCTGAGAGGTGTGTTTTCCATTTTGGGAGCAGCAGAAATGGAGAAACAATCTTTAATTAATCTAAACTTCTATTTGTCAACCTTACCTTTCCTTTCCGGAACGAAACGAAATTCAATGCGACTAAATTGTGAATTATTTCATTAATATAATTTCAAAATGAGGACTAAAAGTAAAATGTGTGCTTTTACTGCATATCTAATGTAGGTTGCACATGTGAATTGTGATTTTGTTTCACAAAATAATCAATCATTAGTCACACCCTTTCTGCTCTTGATACTATCATGCAGAAAATGAACTGCTATTCTGTGAAGCAATTGTGTTTAAAATCCTAATTTACCTTTCCTGCAGGCCGGAAGGGCAGCAGATTCCTTGTGATAGTTCCTGGCATGTAAGCCTGGTATGTGGTAGATGACAGGATAGTACACACACACAGCCACACCCAAGTATTTGACCTTTTACTTGTTAATGAGGCTTTGAATTTTTTCACCCCTCGTGTGAACTCGGCCTCCGCCGTGAGCACCCTCAATCAGCCCAACTGCATGCTCTGACAGAATCTGCGACCCCCTTCCAAGGACTCCACGACCCCCCTGGGGGTCGTGCCCCACAGATTGGAGACCTCTGGTCTAGACAGAGAAAATAATGTGGACACATCCTTGGTTTGTTTTAAGTTAATTGCTATGAGGGTTGCTGCTGCTCCCATGGCAGGGTGACTTCAAATAGCACAATTAGACATGTTCACACAAGTGTTATGGTGGCAGGGCAAACTTACCGTCTCTCAGACTAGACCAGGCAGCAGCGTTGTGTCTGACCTGCACAGTCGTAACTCGTAACCCAACGTGACGGTTCTCGAGGTACCAAACTCGTGCACGTTTAGAACCTTCAAATACAGACCTACACTGCATCGAGGGCAGTAAGCCTCAAACTCTAGGGGCGTATTTACAAGCCATTTTTAACATGGGAAAAAGTGGCGCACCAGGCGACGTGAGGTTCTGTAAAATCTGCCTTGTCTTGTTATGTTATGGTTCCGTCACGATTTTGGTGACGTTGTACCGTATTTAGCAAGTATGGCTAATATGGAGTGAATTTGTCACGTTAACTAGTGAGTTCATTACGTATTCAGAGACTCTGTTTCGGATATGGGTTCCATTTTGTCCGTACCTCCATTTTGTGTTGCCCTCACGTAGGCCATGGAAGTAAACGAACAAACAAAGTTGCATGGCTTCGTTGATCATGCACTTATTAATTAAGCCCTTTCTTGACTCTAAGGTGCATTGTAAGGGACTGACTTCTTTATCTGAAACTGGCCCTTTGTGAGGCCAATTTCCTTAGTTGATTGTTATCTGAGATTGCGAGTCAAAGTTCAGGACATCGTTAAACTTTTAGCTTTTCTATACATGCCTTATCTTGCTCGTTATCTGTCATTGTTTCCTTTCCATGTTTCGTCATTATATGCATTGTGCTTTCAATTATGGGTTTGTCCGGCTTGTGGAGATTGAATTTGAGACATCCTAATAATTAACTTGTGGGGTTGGTACAATGTAAAGTGAGCCTTTTGGAATGTGATAATATATAGAAATGTGTTTCTATTGGTCAGAATTTGCTGCAGTGGGTGTCCATTTGTAATGTAAATATTGGGTATACATACTGATGTCTTGCTCTACAAAATTGAGTAGTTTCCTGAGTTGTACACCGTGTTGTATTTCTGGGATTACTGTTACTAGCTGCAGCTAATAAATGTGATCTCTGACGCCACCTAGAAGTATTCAGTTTCTCTGTTTGCCAGGACAGGGGAAACCCGAAGACTTTGGGCGTGTCCCTGACGCCGCTGGGTTCTAAGAAAACCCGGTTCTTCAGTTGGCGCCCAACGCGGGGCGACATCAAGCGGTACCGGTCCATGCCCGAGGATCGTGAGGAGCCACGTGAGGAAATTCTGGAGGAAGGCCGCCACTTCATCGACCCCTGCATGTCCACGTGGACCGAAGGTGTTTTCTGCGAGGCTTCCCGCTTTCCGACGGCTACGAAGGACTGCTGCCCTGACTGTCGCCCTGTCTTGGACCCTCGATAGACGCTTTGTAGAGCGAGACGATAGACGGTCTTCTGGTGGCGTGACAGATATTTTGGTTAAGTATAAGTGGGTCGCTCCCACGACTTTGTTTGGTTCTTTGTTTGGTTCTTGGTATTGGTTGATTCGGTCACTGCAGTAATCGAAGCCAAGGGGCTCGTATATTTGCGAGAGTATCGATAGTTGATAACCCCTTGAAGTTTGAAGCTAGATTAGTGAGCTATAAGATGCCTGGTCTTAGCAAAATTAGGAAATGGTTTAGTTGTGGTTGCAACAAGGATTCCCGATTGGAGGACTCGTGTCCGATACCTCCGGTTGGAACTCCGAATTATGAGCTCTATTCAAAACACGGAGTGGGTCCTATTACTTAAAATGAAGTATGGGTCCGCTATACTAGGAAGGATGGTGTCTTAAGATGGCCCCAACATGGTAGTTTGAATCAAATATTTTAGATAATTTGGAAGTTGCACTGTTCAAGAAGAAAGCCCGGCCGGCAATGTTTGACTCTTGCCGCCTTTGGCGAAAGGAAGCCAAACAGAGAGAAATTAAACAAGCAAAAAGAGATAGGAAAGATAAGAACATGTCAGTATTACAAGCTGCTAGGCAGTTTAAGGAAGATGGAGAAGAGCGTGTGAGTGAAGTTTTAGATAGGCAGCGTTGTATGGCCATAGATAAATGTTATCCGGCCTTGCCGTCTTCTCCTCCGAAAGTGATTGAAGACCTTGAAAAAGATCCTTTGATCTCTCATTTACTGAGATTGCCACCTCCCTATGTGCAGGGTGCTACTGCACCTCCATTACCCCCGGTTGTTCCACCCTTTGTTGTTCAACCTCCTGCTGTTGTTCAGCCACCCGGTACTCCACAGATGGTTTTACCTTCTCCTGCGCAACCCGCTCTAGGGTCGCCAGCTTTGCTACCAGCTTTGCCTCAAACTCCTTTGCCTTCTACTTCTGCATCTGGGACTTCTACTGTTCTTATCCCTACACCTTCTTTGCCTCAAAATACTTATTCTCCTGTTCTTATGTCTGCCTCTTCTCCTTCTGTTCGAAAACGAATGACAGAGACTGTTTCTAATTTGTTGTCTCCATTGTTTGGGTCACTGAATATGACCCCTGTTTCGGAACGTAAGCAGAGTCGTAGTCAGCTTCCCAGTTCCGAGGAACGGGCTGTGTTGGATTTGTTGGCTCGTAGATGGATTATAAACGCTTCGAGGTATAGTTTGCCGGCAGTAATGGATGTTTTCTTTCAGTGGGAACCGCCTAAGCAAAGGTATGTTTTTGATGTAATGTGTACTTTTCTGCGTCAGGAATGGGAAGATAATGAGTTGGGTCCGATTCCGCAGGATGTGCTTGATGTTCAGTCAGAGTTTGCTAAAGGGATGATAGTGGAATCTGATGCTACAGATGCCGTAGAGACAATACTTGCTTTTAGAGCTAGGCTTTCGCCTCAGACATTGTATGAACCTGATTCCTCTGTTAGGAGGAAAGCGAGACAGTACCCTATGAGAGAAGTTCCTCCTGTATGGAAGGAAGCAGTTCAGGCTGATGCCGGTCTTAATATTGTTGCCGCTCCGGCTCATTTTCAGCGAGTATGGGTACATGTCCCTTGGAAGAGAGCAGAGGTCTTGGCTCTTAAGCAGACCTTACCTGACCCTCGTAAGAATCCTGCCGGTTATTACAAGGAGTTGTCCCAGACAGTTGAAGCGTGTATTATGAATTTAGCTGACATCGATATGTTGATGGGTAATGTAGTCCCCCAACCTTTGTGGGCAAAGATTCGTCATGAGAATCATGCTGCTGAATTAGTTGATACCTGGGCGAATATTGTTGCTGCAGATGGTAGACAGGAGGGAGGTGCTAAACCTGAACCTTTAGTTTCAGAATTACCAGGTAGAATTATTAATTTGATGAAAACGATGATGCCCGCTTTACGAGTGAATTGGGATAAGTTAGCAGCATGTAAGCAGAAGAAAGACGAGAGTGTATCTGATTTCTTCACTAGGTTTGAAGAGACGTTTATTGATCATAGTGGTCAGGATATGAGTACGGAAGGTGGTCAAAGGTTGTTCGTAGATAAATTTGTCTTTAATTTGCTTCCCGAACTTTCTAATAAATTAAAGGACTCCGAGAGTTCATGGGCTGTTTCTTCGTCGGCCCAGATATTGGCTACTGCACAATATTACGAGAATAGGGATAACGATGAGAAGGATAAAGTAGAGAAGAAAACTAAAGAGTTAAAGACGAAAGTTCTTTTGCAGCAAGCTTATCCGCCTCGTCAGAATCAGCCTCAGTTTCAGCAACCTCCACAATTTCAGAGATTGTTACAGAAGCCTGAGCCCCATGCTCCGCGATTCTTTCCTGGCCCTAATCAGTGTGCTTATTGCAGAGAGGAAGGCCATTACAAGAACAGTTGCCCGGCTTTGTTACAGCGTGCGAATGGTGTATCTGGTCAGAGAGGTCGTGGTAGTTTTCAGCAAGCTCCTAGGGGTAGGGGACGTGGTGTGATCCCCCAAAATGAGCGTTCCTCTTCCCTACAGAATTCTGCGAATTATTTTGACAGACAGAATGTTCCGAGTGGTCAGTCTGCCCAGTATTATGTTGAGGATTACTATGTCGAAGGTGAGAGTTCTGGTTATAATAATAACTAGGACAGCCAAGGACAAAGTGAGGGAGTAGTGTCAGTTCCAGTAGACCAGAGTGGACCTTATGTTGAAGTGATTACATCAGGTGTGGTAGAACCTTTTCTTTTGGATACTGGTGCAATGAAGAGTTCTATTATGCACTCTAAACTTCCTGGCGCACCTTTGTCTGGCTTGACTAATGTTTCAGTAGGATTTTCAGGCGCCACAGTTCGTAATCCGGTTTCTAGTCCTTTGTCCCTTTCCATTGGCCCTTGTGAATTGGAAGCTCCACTTATTCTAATGACTGGCTGTGTTGAGAATCTGTTGGGTTTGGACTTGCTGAAAAGATTGTATGCGACATTGCATTGCTCTCCTTCAGGAGTACAACTTACTCTTGGTAAGAAAGTGATTTCTCCAATGTATTTGTCTAAGGATTGTTTGCCACTGGAATTGCGTTCGCTTCCTGATACACTTTGGGCTACAGGTCCAAATGACGTTGGCCTTTTGCAGATTCCTCCGTATGTTGTTACCCTTAAATCGAATGCTAGATTGCCTCGTATCCCACAGTATAAGATTTTTTTTTTTTTTTTTTTTTTTTTTTTTTTTACAAAAACCTTTATTACACCTCCAATTCACACAGCGAAATGCCTACATCCCAATGGGCTGGCCGCTATAGTAGTTTGTATGAGATAAGATATACGAGTACATGTAAAATAGCATTCGTGAACATTCCAACATCATGTCCGTTGCTGAAAAGAAAAGGTGCGTTATAAGCGAAATTAATACTCGTGAGGTTAGGTTTTTGGTTTTCATATTTTCTCCCCCCCCCTGCAAACAATACAAACTGAAAAGAACAATCAGGAATAATCACGTGTTCATAGAAGTGTCACCAATGAATTATCGTGTCCCCCGTAGCCTTGTGCCTGTAAGCATTACTCTCACTAAATCTCCCATCTTTCCCAACCATAATGCATGTATTGAGGTAATGATCCTGTGGTAGCTATGGCCCGTATCCCCTCTTGATCCTACCCTTCACTGAAGTGTGGCTAGAGACCCTGCTTCACAGTCTCCCTGCCCCCCCTGGTACCTTATATGTCAGCCTTCCTCTTCTTCCTCATCGGACTCCGCTAGGTCCTCCTCCGGCAAAGGGTCACAAATGTCCCCCCTGTAAACATTCCAGTTGGACCAGACTTTATTCCATTTCCCCGGGCAAGCACGGTTGGAGTACACCGCCCTCTCGGTTATCATTATTCTGTCCATGTTCAGACACCAGGCTGACGCGGTTGGAACCTCCGCCACTCCCCACCTCTGTGCAATATCACGTTTAGCCACAACCATGCCCACCGTTGCCCAAAGTCGCCCATGTCTAGTAATGTCTGTAGGCGCCCACACATTTAACAGGCATCTCTTCGGGTCTGGCACTAGGGATAATTCTAATGTCTGTGAGATCGTTCTCATTATCTGCCTCCAGTATTCCCGTATGTGCGGGCAGTCCCATATAGTGTGGAAAAAAGTACCCTCCTCCCCACACCCTCGAAGGCAATAGGGGTGCTGAGCTCGAGATATATGATGCAGCAATGTCCTCGTGTAATATACTCTGTGTAGAATTTTTAATTGCACTAGTCTCAGCCGTGCGGAGATGCCCACCTCCTTGGGTGAGGCCAATGCCTCATTCCATTCGTGCTCATCCATCTCCTCCGTATCTCCCTCCCATTTCACCTTCAGGGAGAGCATTGGGTCCGGTAGGTTATTAATCAGTTTGCGATATGTAAAAGACGTGGCTCGCTCCAACATGAACTCAGTAAGGAGGCGGTCCTCCAGCGGGGAGGATTCTGGTAGGTCCGTTCCCGTGGGGAGGGCCGCCAGTAGTGCGTGTCGAACCTGAATGTACCTATAGAGTTCCCTGTCATTAAGCTCATATAGTTCTTGCAATCTAGCGAAGGGTATGACCTCTCCCCGTTCCCATAGGTCGCCCACGGCGGATATGCCTATAGTATCCCAGTGCGAAAAGCCTTTACTAATTCTCAGGTTACCAAGGACTCGAGAGTCCCATAACGGGGTTAGCTTGGTGATCCTACCCTTCCACCCCAGGGCCGCCGTTGCTGTGTGCCAGAGTGATACTGTCAGTTTCGTAGGGCCCACCAGCGTGCGCGCTTTACGTTGGTCATAGAGTGGGGCCAGGAGAGTGGCGGTGCCCAACAGCATTCTGTCTGCTCGGAACGCAGGCTCAGTCTGCGGAGCGTGGATCCATTGGTTAATGGGTTTGAGGTGTGCCGCCCAATAATATAGTTTTATATTGGGAAGGGCAATACCTCCGTCAAACCACCCTCTATGCAATTTGGATTGGGCTATACGTGGTGGGAAGGTCCCCCATAAGAGGGTTGACACCAGCGCCGATATTTTTCGGAAGAACCCCGGGGCTACCGGAAAGGGAGTATTCTCAAGGACATACAAAAGCCTAGGTAGAGTCATCATTTTATAGAGTGCAGCCCGCCCTAGAAGCGTCAATGGGAGGCCTGACCAAAATTGCACATCACGTTTGAGCCTGTCCACGAGGGGTCCGAGATTTTTGTACATAAATTCCACCGGGTCCGCAGTGACCTGAATGCCCAGGTATTTAAACGAGGTACCCGCCCTCCGTAGAGGGCAGTCCGCTGCCAGGACCGGGGCTCCCCCTTTCAGCACGTACATCTCTGATTTGTTCCAGTTCAATGTGTAACCGGAGGTCGTACCATAGGCATCGCAAAGGTGTAGGAGCGCAGGGATTCCGCTTTCGGGGTTTGAGAGGTATATCAGCATATCGTCCGCATAAAGAGACAGCCGGTCCTCCCACCCCTCCTTCCAGCAGACTCCCTGAAGTCGAGGCGACTTCCTAATCAAGGTGGCCAAAGGTTCTAGTGCGATTGCAAACAGCAACGGCGACAGAGGGCAGCCTTGCCGCGTGCCCCTGCCCAGTGGGAAGTCACGTGAGATATGCCCATTCGCCACCACCCGCGCTGTCGGGGCAGTGTATAGCAATCGTACCCAAGCAATAAAGCGGGGGCCGAACCCCATGTGTGTCAACGTTTCAAATAGGTGGGCCCACTCCACGAGGTCAAATGCCATCCTAGCATCAAGCGCCAAGATGACTGCCTGAGTAGGGACCAAATCAGCACGAGCCAACACCCCGTGCAGCCTGCGTAGATTTAGTGCAGTGTTTCGATGGGGCATAAACCCGGACTGGTCCGGGTGTATCAGTGAAGCCAAGTGGGGCATCAATCTCAGCGCTAGAAGTTTGGCGAGGATTTTGGTTTCTGCGTTAAGCAGTGATATGGGACGGTAGGAAGAGCACTCCTCAGGTGGCTTGCCCGGCTTGGAGATGGCCACTATCGTAGCCACCCGCTGATCCGGCGGAAGTGTACCCCTCCCCAGGCAGTCCCCATACATTTCCAGCAAATGCGTACTTAGGGTCTCAGGCATTGCCTGGTACCATTCCACTGGAATCCCGTTGGGGCCTGTCGCCTTACCCGGGTTCAAAGCGTTGATCGCCAGTTGTATTTCCTCAGCGGTAATGTCCGCATCCAGTTCTGCAGACACCTCAGGGGCCAGCGTACTGACCTCGACAGGAGCCAACACCTCTCTGGCCATCGCAGGCATCACCTCTCTTTCAGGGGTGTACACCCGTTCGAAGTGGTCAGCGAGCAATTCCACAATGTGCTCCGGGTCGGTATGTATCTCACCTCGGTCATCTTTCAACCTATGAATTCCCCTTGAGTTCCCCTCTCGTTTGTCGAGCCACGCCAACATCCTTCCCGCCTTGTCCCCCACCTCATAAACCCTGTTCTGAGTGTTGGTTATGTCATTCTTAACGTGCAAGCGAACGTGATCCGTGTACATCCGCTGGTGTAGAGTAAGCGTGTGTAGTGTCTCCGGGGTGGGATGGCGCTCATGTGTAGTGGTGGAGTCCTGTAACGTCAGTTCCAGGTTCGCTAGTTCCTGGGATCGTTCCCTCTTGTAACCCGCGATGGCACTTATAGCGTGCCCCCGTAGAACTGTTTTATATGCCTCCCAGAGGATCTCCGCAGAGTCCACCGAGTGTACGTTCTCAGAGTAATACTGTGTCGTGGCCTTTTTCAGAGCTTTGCGAATCTGGGGCACCTTGAGGTAGGTAGGCTGGATAAGGTATATGCGCCTGCGTGTCGGTATCCGGGAGGAAAGTGTAAGAGTCAGTGGGGAGTGGTCAGAGATCCCCCTAGGGTGAATTGCCATTCCGTCTATATATTGGAGTCCCCCCCCCAGCGTTAGGAAGTGGTCGATCCTAGACAGGCTCCCATGCACCGCTGAATGATAAGTATATGCCAGATCTGCGGGGCGGAGATGCCTCCAAATATCTACTAGGCCCATGGCCGTTAAAAATTGTTGAAGCCGGGGGATCCCTCCCCCGGAGACTGGTGCCGGGAATCTGTCGAGTCGAGCATCCATGATGGCATTAAAATCCCCACCGAGGATGACCTCCCCCTCTGGGAGAGATAGGATAAATTCGCCCAGTTTAGGGAGGACCACCGAGTGTAGTGCCGGTGGGACGTACACTGAAACGAGATTAATGAGTTTCCCCTCCCACCGTCCCTGCAGGGCGGCAAAGCAACCTTGATCATCAAACTTAGTCAGCAGGGGGATGAATAGTGCATTTTTTTGTAACAGGATTCCGGTCCCACGGGATCCGGACGTAAACATCGAATGGACCACCATTTTGTACCCTCTCCTATCCAGAGCCTTAACTGCACCCCCCGTTAAGTGGGTCTCCTGCAGGAGCACAACAGTGGGTTTCTGTCTTTTAATCGCTGCTAGAACCAAACCCCTTTTTACCTTGTCACCCAACCCTCTCACATTCCATGTCATGAGTCTCAGGGTGGGACGTGTTCTCTCGGTATCTGCGGTGCCACCGCCATTTAAAGGTATGTCAGCCATCGTGAACTACGGGCAGCATGGGGTATCGGCAAGCATACCCAGCATCGGCAGTGGAGGTATGACCATGTAGGGGGACAGCAGATGACCCCATCGGGTCAGTCTTCCTCCTCACTCTTATCCCCGTCGGGGTAAACACATACAGGGGCCTAACATTCGTCCGTGATATACTATTCCAACTCCAAACCACAAAAAACCAACAGTAACCCCCCAACCAATCCCCCCTCCCTGCATCCCTGCCTAACGGACTTACAACTGCCCGCCTCCCCAACTTAGCAGAGCGCTTTACCCTTCCCATAACCAGAGTACTTGCTTGTAAGGGGGAGAGCGTCCCCCTGAGCAGGCGGCATCCCTGCGTGCATCCGGGGTGTCCTTGCCAGTGTCCATATGCAGCCGTGAAACTGTGGTGAAACGGACAGCGATCGTCTCGACCTTAGAGTCCAGTGGTGTGTGGGGGGGGGCCCAAGATCAGACCCCACCGCCCGCCCCCGCGAGTCCACGCGGCGGAGAGCCCTCCGCCTCCTCCCTACCAGACGTTAGTGAAGCGGGCCTGCTGTCCCCCCTGCGATCCTGTGTAGATCTGTGTGTCCTCCTCGGCCTGCCCACTGTGTGCCATCCCTCCAGCCAGTCCCGAGCCGCGTCCGGGGAGTCAAAAAACCACACCTTCTTGTCTGCTACTACTCGTAGCCTCGCCGGGTAGATCATCGAGTACGGCAGTTCCTTCTCTCGCAAAGTCTTTTTCACCTCAAGAAATGTTTTCCGCCGTCTGGCGACCTCCGCCGTGTAGTCCGGGAAGAAGGCTATTCTCGAGTTCTGGATTTGAATGGCCGGCGCTACCCTCGCGGCCTGCAGGATGGCGTCGCGGTCTCTAAAGTTGAACAGCCGGGCTAAGATTGGCCTAGGCGGTCCTCCTGTCCGGGGCTTGCCCCCCGGCACTCGGTGGGCCCGTTCCACCGAAAAAAAGTTCGAAAGGCCTTTGGGCTGGAGTCTGGTTTTGATCAAGTCTTCAACATAGATGTCCATTGCTCCCGTGTCCTCCGATTCGGGCACACCTAAAATTCGCACGTTATTGCGCCGGGAGCGCCCTTCTTGGTCATCCAACCTTTCCCTGAGTAGTTTGTTGTCAGTTTGTAGTTGCTCCATCTCCGTCTGCAAAGCAGAGACGTCCTCTACCAAGGATTTAGTGACCACTTCAACTTGTTTGACCTTCTCGCTCATTTTCTGGAGGTCTGCCCGGATCAGGGTAACTTCTGTGGCCGTAGCCCCCACCGTCGCCTGTACTTGGGCCAGTGCCATCAGGACGTCCTCTAACGTGGCCTTTTTCGCCCCCTCAGTTTCATTCGCCTTCCCGGCGTTCTTGCGTTGCTCCGGTGGAGGAGTGCGCCCCTCGTACGCAAACTTATCCAGCTTGGCCTGGGTAGCGTTGTGTTTGGGGCCTCTGTTCGACATAGTTGCGCACTGATGGGCTCTGCCGCCTGGTAGGGATATCCGTCGCGCTGCTGCGGTGATCTGCGTTGGCGCCGCGCAGGAAATGTGCAGGGCGTGAGTCTCACTGACCCCCTCGGCTTTCACGTGCAAGGACCCAGTCCCAGCAGGGATGTTGGGGCCGGCAAGGCCACCGCCGCGTGCAGGAGGCAAGACGTGGAAACTTTGCAACTGGAGTTAGTGCTCACGTGGCTCGCCGAGTCTATGTGTCAGCAGAGAGGCTCAAGGAGGCAGGCGAGCACGCAGTACAGCAAGCGCACGGTGCAGCGTCTCACCTCGGCACAGTATCACAACGGCAGGTGGGCTGGCACTGTTCCTCGCAGGTAATCAGGATCAAGGTGTTCGCGGGGGGGGCCCCAGCCAACGCCCCCACCTTCGCGGTGAGACACCGGGCAGTCCGTCCGCTCCCTTCTGTCCCTTCTGTTCCGTGCTGCCCCCCAGCGCCAGCGGGGCTCAGAATCGCTGTTCTGGAGTGCAGGCCGCCCTCACTGGGGCCCCGGGCGCGATGCGTCTCCGGCGCTCAAAATGGCGGGTCCGAGCCGCGGCTCGCCGGAGTTGTTCGCGCCGCCTCAGAAAGGGGCCCCACAGCCGCGTCCGCGGTCGCAGGGCGCCGCCGGGTCTCATCCGCCACCTCAGGCCGTCAGGGGAAGTTGTAGGTTGGTGGGCACCGGTGACCGGCATTTCCGGTCCACCGTGGCCGCCAAGGGGGTCACTTCCGGGCGGATTCACGCAGCTCACCACTCCGCTGCTTCCAGGATACAGGAAGGCCCCACTCCACTCCGGACGGCTCCTTACGATGTCAGCCAGCCTCCAGGTCGTCGCCGCTCCGAATTCTCTCCGGCGGGTGCTGCAAGGACTCAGGGTCCGGTACACCCCGGCATACACTGTTGTACAAAGGATAAGTATATCGGATATTAGCGGGAAGCCGCCTCAGCACGGGAGCCCCTCTAAGCAGTGGCCGCCATCGTCGGCTGCTAGCCACGCCCCCCCACAGTATAAGATTTTGAGCGATGGTGAGAGAGCTCTTTTAGCGATTTGGTTGAGAAGGGTGTAGTCGAGGAAACGAGAGGTAATGTGTGTAACAGTCCTGTTTTGCCTGTTCTTAAACGT
This sequence comes from Lissotriton helveticus, assembly GCF_964261635.1. Taxonomy (NCBI): domain Eukaryota; kingdom Metazoa; phylum Chordata; class Amphibia; order Caudata; family Salamandridae; genus Lissotriton; species Lissotriton helveticus. The sequence goes on from NC_136070.1 coordinate 535,664,360, forward strand.
AGTGATGCTTCTCAGCCACCTGTGTACCGGATTGTGATCGACCTTCGAGAGGTCAACAAGATTGTCGTGCCACAGTTTCCTGTGGTACCTGATATCACTGCTTTGTTGACTTTGATTCCTGCTTCGGCAGCTTGGTTTTCTGTCATTGATTTGAAGAATGCTGTCTTCAGTATTCCTATTGCTGAGGAGAGCAGGGATATTTTGGGCTTCTCATTAGGAGGCCGAAGCTTCCGGTTTAAGAGAGCTCCCCAAGGTTATTGTGAAAGTCCCTCCATCTATAGTCAAGCGTTGAAAACTCAGCTTGACGGTTTTTAGTTACCTGTTGGTGCTACTCTTATTCAGTACGTCAATGATTTGTTGATTACTGCTGATAATGAAAAGATTTGTAAAGAGGCTACTCTTTCTTTGTTGCGGTATTTGTCTGACCTTCATCATAAAGTGTCACCTTCCAAGTTACAATATTGCCGCCAAGAAGTGACCTACTTAGGTCATCTCTTGTCGAAGGAGGGAAGGAGATTGACCCCAGAACTAATTCAAGCGATTGCGCAAATGAATGTACCATCCACACAGAGAGAAGTGCGTGCCTTTTTAGGTATTACATCGTATTGTAGACAGTGGATTCCCAACTTTTCACTGTTGGCGAAACCTTTGTTAGCGTTGACTCTGAAAGATACTCCGCATCCTCTTCCTTGGTCTGACGAATGTCAGAAAAGTTTTTCTGAACTACGCAATGCATTGTGTTCGGCTCCTGTGTTGGGTACTCCAGACTATAGTAAGCCTTTCACGTTGTACGTGCACAAAGAGAGAAGGTTGTGCGTTGTCAGTGTTGACACAACCATTTGGGGACAAGCAGCGTCCATGTGCGTATTTTTCAGCAACGTTAGGCCCAGTTGCTATGGCGTTGCAGAGTTGTCTGAGAGCTACAGCTGCAGCGGCTGTTTCTATCCGACAGTCTGCTGGTTTGGTATTGGATAATACGTTGATTGTGATGGTCCCACATGCAGTGGATACCTTATTAAACAGGACTAAGACACAGCACCTTACTAGTGCACGTCTGTCAGTTTACGAGTTGACATTGTTGGCTAGTCATGTGCACATTAAAAGATGTAATGTGTTGAATCCAGCTACGTTGTTACCGATCTCTACAGAGACAGATCCTCAGGAACAGCATGATTGTTTTCTTCGTACAGAGGAAGAAACGAAAGCTAGAGTCGATCTAAGGGATACTCCCCTTACGGATGTTGATGGTACCCTATGGGTAGATGGTTTGTGTTTCAAGCTTCCGAATGGTGAAACGACTGCAGCGTATGCTATTACAACTTTACATACAGTTGTTGAGACAGCACGCATACCACAGAATTCTGTGCAAGCAGCAGAGTTGATTGCACTGACTAGAGCGTGCGTATTGTCAGAAGGAGAGCGAGTGAATGTTTACACTGATAGTCAGTATGCGTTTGGTGCTGCCCATAGTTTTGGTCGTTTGTGGAGAGAACGAGGGTTCCTTACTTCACATGGAACTAAAATACAGCATGGGCAGTTGGCGAATGAACTTTTGGAATCTCTCACTCTCCCAAAGCAGATTGCAATTGTGAAGTGTAGTGCGCATAAGAAAGTTGTGGACGATGTTGGTCGAGGGAATGCGTTTGCGGATGAAGTTGCGAAGGAAACGGCGAAAGACATGATGAGCCGTATGTATGTTGCAGGCCTAGCTAATTGGGTTATGGCTGGTGGAATGTGTGAAGACACAATAGAAAGTGTGAAAATGATTCAGGCTGAAGCGACTGAGAAAGAAGTGAGTGTTTGGAGAGAAACTACGGGTATGTTGGATTCGACGGGTTGTTGGGTTGAGTTGTCAGAACACCAGCGATGGTTGTTGCCAGATGCGTATGTGCTGCCAGTGGTTACTATGGCTCATGGAATGGCTCATATCAGTTCGAAGGGAATATGCAAGTTGTTGGCTCCAGTTTGGCAGAATGCTGGAATTCCGAAATGTGCAGAGAACGTGGTGAAAAATTGTATGATTTGTCTGAAGTATAATCCTGGTAAGGGAACTCCAACTCCAGCTGGTCATTTTGCTCCTCCGACGTATCCGTTTGAGGTGATACAGCTAGACTATATTCACATGGAGAGATGCAACAATTTGAAGTATGTCCTTGTGGTTGTTTGTGCCTTTTCCAGATGGATAGAGGCCTACCCCCTAAAGGATAATACTGCCTTGTCTACAGCCAAGGTTTTGCTGAGAGAGTACTTCCCTAGGTATGGATTGCCGAGAATTGTATGGTCGGACAATGGGAGTGAATTTGTGGGTCAAATCATGAAGAAAGTATGTTCTGGTTTGGGAATAAGGCAGAAGTTTCATGCACCGAATCACCCCCAGTCTGCTGGACTTGTTGAATGTTACAATGGTACCTTGAAGCTGAAACTAGCTAAGGTACAAGTGAGCACTGGTCTTACATGGCCGGATGCCTTGCCGTTGGCTCTTTTGTCAACAAGGACGACTGTGCATTCTCGAGTGGGACTTAGTCCGTATGAAATAGTTTTTGGTCGTCCAGCAAATGTTTGGGGTGTGCTTCGTCCTAAAGAATACAACAGTATTGAGTACCCTATGTTGGTGGATTACTTACATGACTTGACTGCTAAATGATGTGTTCTCCACCAACAGGTCTATAGCAGTTTGCCGACAGCTACTGCAGACCCAGGACATTCAATCCTACCTGGCCACTACGTCCTCATCAAGAACTTCCAGCATACCAAGAACTTGGAACCTAGATGGACTGGTCCTTACTTAGTCCTTTTGGTTACTAGAACCGCTGTTAGAGTAGCTTGCAAAAAGAACTGGGTGCATGCCACCCACTGTAAAAAAGTTCCTTTGCCTTTACCGTATGATCAGTGGGTGAGGGATGGTATAGCTGACACGGATTGTGAGAAAGTTCCCAGATTCGTGCCTTTTAGTGATGCTCATTTGACATGGACACGGTCAGAACGCGAGGATGATGATGTTTTGCAAGCTGCTGTGCCTCCTCATCTAAAGATTGACACGACGAATCCTGAACTTTTGTTTAAAGATCCTACTGTACCTGATAAAGAACTCTACGATTTGAGACCAAGAAAGACTGTACATATGGACAAATAAAACGTGAAACTGGAATTTTTTTTAGATAGTGAATTTACACTTTGTCAGATCAAGATTTTTTTTTGTGCTTTTTCCTTTTTCGAGTCACCATCCGGACTCCGCTGCAGGGTCGCGGTAGGAAGTTCTTAAGGGGTGAACCACGTAGTGACACAAGGTCTGTGGTCCAGGGTCGTTAGTGCGATCTTGGCGCACACTTAAGTGAAGAAGATAACGACCGTGAGCAGCACGCTAGAGGATGGAGTTTCTTGAGTCTGACCAGAGTGTTAGGAAAATAGATTCTAAAGTCCGAATATGTATCTTGGTTCGTAGCAAATGTTTTTTGATGATGTGTTTTCTAATGCTTTTGAATATTACGTTAGCTTGTGTGGGTTTGACTTTCTATGTCACACAATTGCCGCTTACATCTACCTCCCAACCTACTCTTTCTTTTTCTACTGTTTCTCCACATGAGTTTCATAGGTTACCTGAACATGAACAGACACGAAGATCAGAATTTGTGAACAATTCGTTCATACAGATGTTGCATCAGCATCAGCTAGTGATAAATACCACGAATTGTTGGGTGTGTGGTCTTATGCCACATACTACAGATAAGGGAATGCCATATTTGGTTTTGCCTTTTTCGCCTAATGGGTCAGTTTGGGCACTCCAATCAATGTTTATCTATGCGAATGAAGCCTCTTCTGTACGTTCTGTCAAAGACAATGCGAGTAATAATGCCTTGATACGGGGAATAGTTGATATGATTAGAGATATCGATGCGTATAACGCTATCCCTAAAGATGAGGTACGAGCATATGTCGGTTGGAATAAGACGACATATAGTGTTAGCTTGATGGAGAAAGAAAGACAGCGAAGGTCTCCTCCTATTTGGATTGTACCCCACCGAGGTCATCTTTGTTTGCAAGGTAATGGTCAGAATCCGAGAGCTCAGCTTGGTAAGAGTGTGTGTGTTCACACATACGTTTATACGTCCCAGAAATCTCCTCCGTCCGTGCCAGCTAAAGGCACGTATTTTGTTTGCTATGACAGAGCATATACATGGTTGCCGTCTGATTTTTCGGGCACATGTTATGTAGCGTTTTTGCTTCCCCCTACATACACTGCTGTTTCCGACTACCTTAAGACAAGATATGGTAGAGGTGTTATCGATGCGAAAGATACTGTCGCACAAGAAGTTGGAGACTTCTTTAAGGGTTTCCTGCCCTTTTGGGGTCCTATGGCTAATAGTAGGAATATTCGTCAGCTTACGAGAGTGGTTGAGGCCACTATAAATGAGACTGCAGGTGCCCTTAGCAATATTACAGCTGAGCTTCAAGCAGATCGCCTTATGACATTACAGAACCGCTTTTGTTTTGGATATTATACTTGCAGATAGAGGTGGGGTATGTAAATTGATTAGATCTAGTTGCTGCGTTTTCATACCAGATAATGCCCCGACAGTGTACCAAGCCATCCAGAAGTTGCATAAGTCTGCTGAATCTATACATGTAGACGAAGGGAACTGGTCGTTGATGGGATGGTTATGGGAATTGCTGTCCAAATGGGGATGGAAGGTTCTGATGTTCCTTGGTATGGCGTTAGCTATCCTTTTCTCGTGTCGCTTATGCATCCAGTGTGGTCCCGCCATTTGTAGTCTTTGTGCTACGATCTGTGTGAGAAGACCCATTTCGAGAGAAGCGAGAGAGAATAAGATGATGTTACAGCAACACCTTGATGACCTGATGAGAATAGATATAGACCTAGATTCAGATTGATGTGAGTTTAGGTCATTGCCTATGTAATGGCAAAAGGAGGGACTGAGGTTCTGTAAAATCTGCCTTGTCTTGTTATGTTATGGTTCCGCCATGATTTTGGTGACGTTGTACCGTATTTAGCAAGTACGGCTAATATGGAGTGAATTCGTCACGTTAACTAGTGAGTTCATTACGTATTCAGAGACTCTGTTTCGGAGATGGGTTCCATTTTGTCCGTACCTCCATTTTGTGTTGCCCTCACGTAGGCCATGGAAGTAAAAGAACGAACAAAGTTGCATGGGCTTCGTTGATCATGCACTTATTAACTAAGCCCTTCCTTGACTCTAAGGTGCATTGTAAGGGACTGACTTCTTTATCTGAAACTGACCCTTTGTGAGGCCAATTTCCTTAGTTGATTGTTATCTGAGATTGCGAGTCAAAGTTCAGGACATCGTTAAACTTTTAGCTTTTCTATACATGCCTTATCTTGCTCGTTATCTGTCATTGTTTCCTTTCCATGTTTCGTCATTATATGCATTGTGCTTTCAATTATGGGGTTGTCCGGCTTGTGGAGATTGAATTTGGGACATCCTAATAATTAACTTGTGGGGTTGGTACAATGTAAAGTGAGCCTTTTGGAATGTGATAATGTATAGAAATGTGTTTCTTTTGGTCAGAATTTGCTGCAGTGGGTGTTCATTTGTAATGTGAATATTGGGTATAAATACTGATGTCTTGCTCTACAAAATTGAGCAGTTTCCTGATGTACACCGTGTTGTATTGCTGGGATTACTGTTACTAGCTGCAGCTAATAAATTTGATCTCTGACGCCACCTAGAAGTATTCCGTGTCTCTGTTTGCCCGGACAGGGGAAACCCGAAGACTTTGGGTGTGTCCCTGACGCCGCTGGGTTCTAAGAAAACCCGGTTCTTCAGACGCAAGAGGCTTGTAAATAAGCCCCTCTGTTTTCTAATGTCAATCGCTGTTAACAGTACTGCTATGTCTGTTTAAACAGAAGCAGGGACCCTCCATTGACACACCTGCAGTGCTCAAATGGAACACAGAGGCCACGAGGCCTAAACACCGTTTAATGTAGAATAGGTGATAAGATCAAGTAAAAAAAATTCAGAAACCCAGGGAATATTACTGTGGTGTAGAAAAGAAGTTCGAAAACTTTGTATCATCTTGTCTTGTCATTGAGAGGATGTCTTCGACAATATGCCTGCTAGCACAGACAACTGTAATTGCGTTAGCGCCGCAAGGCCTCCCTAATAGCAGACTGTGTGATACATCTACGTTTAATTATGGTATCAGAAATCTCTGATGTCACAGGAACAATGAAACTCCAATCACGAGTACTGTTATGGATCTAAATTAAGTAGAGCAGCAAAGAAACGGGTGTAACATTGTAAAGCAGGGAGCAAACATTTTTTTTTTAAATTCTACTAATTGAGAAATGAATGGATGGAATATACAGCAAAAGACTTTGTCATCACAATACAAAGAAAATATGGATCTATCCATGTTGAATGAAAAATTATTCATTTAGAAAAAAAGAACATATGCTCACACATAACTACAGTTGTCCCTTTTGGAAGCTACTATAGTCCAGAGCTTTTGAGCATTCTTCCTTGGTTGCTCTAAATCCTTTTGGAATTGAGATATAGCCCTGGGACCCCTGGACCAGTCACTTTTGTCGGAACAGCAACTATTTCATTCTCGCTCTTTGCTCAACACACCGCCCTGAGGTTAACTTACTCTGTAGCTGGCTCCTGGCTTGTAAAACACGGGGTCTCCCTCCACTCTCAGGCTTAAATTGTTGTACCCTTTCCCTTCACATTTCCTGGATGCGCAGGATCCGGCTACACTACCCCTCGGACTTGGAGGCTTTTTCCACAGTATCGTCCGTAAAGCCAAACGCCGCCCGAGAAGCAGTGAGAGCCAGGAACTGACAGAGTAGGTTCTGCCACTTAACTCCCCTCGCCATGGTATTGGCGAACTTCTCGTCACAGCATGATAAAATCCAAATGATTATTTTAATGAGGAACGGATATTCATTGTCTTAAATGGTCTTTTGTTGGGTAAATGTTATAATAACAATGATTTGAAACAAAGTAAATGAAATGGTATGCCCGCGTTTTATGTAGTATTCAATATTAAATAATGTTTTGTGATGAAAGGATATACTATGTATGGCCTTCTCTAACAATTATTATTAATTGAAACAAATAAAAATTAATTCATACTTTTAACCTATCACCTACTCATGACTTTAGCGGAGCAAATCCTAACACTGACTTTGAAATGAGTCAGTAAGGGGCCTCATATTCATGTCCATAAATTTCAGATCAAAAGCACTGATCAATTTCTCAAAAACAATGTATAAAACCCCATGGTAATCCATGCCACTAACACAGTTGCTGTTTACATTTCACCTTCATTTTCATTTTGTTTTTCCCGGTGTGTTTATGCAGTTTTGATTTCATGCAATGTGTAAGAAAACAGGTTTTTTTGCTGCCCCCCCTCACTTTTGTCCCATTTGGGCTACTAGAGGCTGGTTTTTGACTCTGACAGTGCACTGAAGTCTGCTAACCAGGCCTCAGTGCCAGTGCTCTCTTCCTTAAAACTGGTATATGTGAATTGGCACACTCAATTGGCAAGGACTTTAACCCCCTTATAAAGACCCTAGTATATGGTACCAGTGGTACCCAGGGCATGGGTGTTAACGGGGTCACCAGGGCCTGAAGCACTGAGTGATCCAAGTAAACAGATTACAGCAGCCCTGCCATAGCAGACTGCAGGAGCAGTGCAAACTGCTCGAACTTGACGTTGCCCTCACTGTGTGTGGCAAAGTCAATGCACTATTTTTAATATATTCCATTCACCCCTAAGGAAGGCCTCCGGAGCACAAGAGGCCGGGTGCATTATATTAAAGGTGAGGACATATAAGTGCAGGCTTATATGTCCCTATATTGACCTTTTTCCACTAAGTGCTGCTATAAGTGATCAGCGGTCCATAGGATAAGATTGGCGGGCAACCGGACAAACTTGAGACCGCCAGCTGCATTATGATACAGCCAAACGCATGTCATGTTTCGTATCAACCAATGTGCCTCATCACCCCTGACACGATTCTTGTGTTGGGGTTGATGTGGCATGCACCCAGATGGCAACCTTAGAGGGTGCCCACCTGGTTGCCCCAGCCTTCCCTGCGCTCTGGCTAGCAGTCTGCAGCTGCTGCCACCAAGCCAGGAATCATGATCCCTGCTAGGAGATGTAGGAGATGTAAACTCTCCAAGGAGTCAGAAACAATGACCTAGACTGGAAACAGGTCACACCTCCCTCCCTGACAGGACGGCTAGTGAAGTGGCATATCAAGGCGGCGAGCTTCAAAGTTTACATCACCTGTGATATGCAACCAGGCTGCCTTCCAAGGAGGAAACAGCCTTCCACCTGCCTCCAGGCACATTTGCCCCTGGGCAAGCAGGAAAATTGTGTAGTCAAGAGGTGCACACTCCCAGAAGGCTACCCACACCTCTAGGGTGGGCTACCTGGTCTGTACAGCCAAGGAAGGTTTCTGCTATTTTTTAAAGTGGCAGAATACAGGGTTCTGGGTAGGAAAGGTGACACCCCTTCTCTCGCCCCAGATGTGGTCACCTCAGGGGCAGATAGCCCATTGGCCACTTGCACACCTGCAGGAGCACCCCTGACACCAGAACCTCAGTTCTGATCAGACTTACAACAAAGGACACAGAAGAAACCTGATTCTGCAACAACAGGAGCTGCGCACACCAAAGGCGTGATACTCTTCTCCTGTGGTAACCTTCCTGGAACTGCATGGCTGTGACTCGTTGCGGACTAAATACCGGTCCCTCCAGACAGAGGGAGCCATTTGAGAGTCAATGGCAAACCAGACTCCCCATGACTATTGGCAATATTCCCCTGCACACTGCAGGTAACAACAATGCACCAGAACCGATGAAACACTGGCCATCGGGCACTCAGAGGGATCGCCTGAAAGTAGATGGTCCAGAGCATTGTGGGAAACATTGTCCTGACCTCCAGCAAGTTTCAGGCGGCTACTGTTTTCCCCCGGACATTGAAACAACTCCTTGCTGACCTTATCCCTGCCACGGCTTGTTGGTGGTCACTCCTGCAACCACCACCTTTTGCTTGACACTTCAACTTGCGTGAACTTCGCAACACTTTCATCTGATTCCAGCAGTGGCCACATTGTTGACTTTTTGCGCCCATTGTCTCACCAGCACCGTGTAAGCTTCAGCGCCACGGACAGCCAAGACAAATCTGCACCTGAGTTTCTCGAGGCAAGTAAAATCGAACTGACTGATGTGGCTTGGTCCTGGGACCCACACAACCTTCCTCGTCTTTGGGTTCAATGCAACTCGACCTGCAAGTGACCGATTGTTACTAGTGCTTTTTACTAGGACCGCAATGCTAAAGTTTTGCAGTATTGATTTGCAGTGATTTATTATTTCTTCTCAATTCCATAACTCCAGTTGTACTTATCCGATTACTTCGTCTTGGTGTCTAAATTTATATAAAAATCTGCTTTATTTTTCTTTTTTCATAAATTTGTGTTGGATTTCTTTTGACATGCTTCTCTACTGCTTACGTTGCCACTCTACCTGAACTGAGGTAAGGATTTATTATTGTGAGTCCAAGGACCATCTTTGGGATTTGTGAGAGTATTGCATAGTGAAGCATAACCTGCATCACTACATAATACTCCAACGTCCTACACAATGTATGACACTTATATAGTATATATTGAAATTAGTAACCTCCAGGTGTCTGGGTGAGCTCAAGGTGCGGGTGGATGTTTACTGTGGGGTGCGTTAGAAAGTCCTTACGTTGTAAGCAGTCTGAGTTTCTCTCAGTGCTAGGCCAGGGTGATTAAGTGTTTTAGGCTACGTCCACATCCGATCCTTGCAATCTCTTCAGAACACATAAAATGATGGTCACATGCAAATTAAACCTCTGTAGCCAGATTATGGGTTAAGGCCAGTTTCCTATGGCTGGCTAGGAAAGGTGAGGCCCGTGCTTTGGAGCCGTTTTTTCTCCACCTGCATCTTCCGAAATTCTCCATCTGCATATCTCACATGTCATCGCTTTCCTCTTCAGCACCAGGCTTTCACTCTCTCCCTGTTCATGTATTCGCTTTCATCAGTGCCGGATCTGATGGGGCCCCAGCCACAGCCAGTATAATATATTGGCACATATCTGGGCCAGGGATAGCGGAATATGATCTAATTGTCCTGTTGTAATTTGCAGATATGAGGGTCATTCAGAAGCACCAACAACTTATCTGCTTTCTTTTTAAAAGAAGCAACCTGTACACTATGGGGGGAGCATGTGTCTTATTTTCACTTCCAGCTGGGGCCAACACAAAGACCTCACTTAAACAGCCACCAGCCCTCCTGTTGGTGTCTTATCCTGACTGGGAGCTATATGGACTCCAAAAAGCTAGATGCCAATGCTCCCATTTTGTTATTACTTCACAAGTGCTTAGAGAAACTACGATTTGGAGGCAGAATTTTGACTTTATGTATGAGAGACTTGCAGGCACTATACGAATGGCTGATGTGTCTCTCTGTATCAGTAAATACTTTAGTAATAATGTAAACTGTACTTTTTTTAATTTAATTTGTTTTGTAGCACTAATTATCCTAGGGCAAGGGTAGTGTATCAGAGCATTTTATATCACGAACATTACACATAAGATTATAGAAGAGTGTAAATCAATGTGCAAGGAATGTTACATAAGAAAATGAGGGTTACAAGGTGTAGGAGTCACGCATAATTCATCCTGGTATCTGTTGTATGTTAATAGTGCTTGATTTGGAGAAGAACAACGTCCTGCATTAACACATAATACAGTAGTTGGGGTTTTCTATACAAAAAAGGCATTATTACTATACAAATGAAACCTTTTTTACCAATCCTAGAATAACAAAAGATTGACGAAAACTAGCCTATTCCAGTGTGAATGTTGATCCTGGATTTTGGTACTTACCTCACTGTGCTAGATCTGCTGGATTGCAACTTAAAAACATGAAGTAAGAAGAGGCGTGCTCTGCAGCAGGGACAATACCCCCTGTCAGGGCTTTAAGTGGAATGAAAAAACTGGGGGGGGTCTCCCAAAGGGGCGTGGCCAATGTAATTAAGGGCGTGGTTTAAAACATGTATACAAAAAATCTGTGCTTAGCATAGTGTACCACGCAATTTGTATTTAGCTGTTTCTGTCATTGCATCCAGATATATGAAACAAGTAACATCATACCTACAACAAGTCAGGACTATTGGCTTCATCAATGGTTGTTAGTTGCATAAGATAAATAAGCAGCAACTATGGCTTGTATATAATATTGAAAAAGCTTCCACTTAAAGCCCTGGTGACACCACGACAATGTTGCTGCCCTTGAGTTTCAAAAAGAGAAGAGAAATCCAGAGAGAAAATTACTCTCTTTAAAGGATTCCCCTTCCCCGACAATACTCACTTGGCATGACGTCATGCCGTAACTTCTCCACTAGTGAGCAGTGTGAGCAGGTGCACACCGATGTGCCTGCTGTCACTGCTAGTCTGGAAAACAACGGACCGCCTGTGCGTGAGCACAAAACCGATGCCGATGGAGACCCGTTTCGAGGCCCCCTGTAAAAAACTGCTGGTGCTCAGCACCGGTGAGACCCGGCCCACTTAGAGCCCTGCCCTCTGTGCTACTTTATAGTGATTCAAACCTGTGTTAGACAAAACACAAATCTTTCCAGAAGGTGGATTAACAAATACATTTATCTTACCACCATTCGTATTCTTCTGTCATCTCATACCGGGCCTCAAGCACAACGTGTGACAGAAAGTCTCCTCTCCTCTTTAATTTCAGGCCCGGTCGCTGAGAAGGTTGACTCTCTTCCTAAGCAAAAGTCAGAAGGACTGGGCACACACTGCACAGGATTCCTTTCAAACAGGGCCGCCATTTGAAGCGTTTTCACGTACTAAATGAAAATGACAACGGCCATGTCACGAAATACCACTGAGGGATGGTGCTGATCCAGCGGGTTACCAGCAACAGGTAATCTAACACCACATACTCACCTGGGCCCATAAATGTATTCAGAACAAACTGGTAATAACCGCTGGGGTCATGTTTTGTAATTCTCCAGATTAGTTATCTTTTAGTCCCTAACTAATCTTTCACTGATCAAAAGTTCTTTCCTCTGGTCGATGGACCATTAGTTGGAACTAGTTGATGGTGAAATGAGATAAGATTTCAATATACTTACACATTGGAAATGATCATAGAGTCGGGATGTATTTTTAAATTTTTTCTCAGATTAAATTCATGTGAACCACTTAATCAGTACAGAACAAACTCTGTCTCTCACATGAAGGAAGATTCAAATAATCAATGCATTCATTTATATTTTGCAATAACACTGCATGAAAGGGAGAGGATAGAGAGAAAAGCACATAAGCGCATACACAGAAATATTTATATTTACCAAGAACGGTGTATAAACCAACTCCCAGGCCTAGGAATTGGAAGGGGTCCCCCAAGAAAGATCTGGCGAACAAAGCCTTCGGGACAGGAATCAGGACAGGACAGACAACCTCTCTAGCTCCGACGTTTGCGTAGCACCCCTCTCTGACACTCTCTTCCTCCTCGAGATTCTTCTGCGATCTTCTAAATTAATTTGCTCAAGATAATTGGTTCAGCAATTTGATTCTTCTTCAGCATTTCCATCTGGGACTTCTCCGTGCATCCCGGTCTCTAGCTAACTAACTAACTAACACTACCTCAATTATACCTTTCTGTATGCTAGTACCACCCATTAATGTTTCAAACTTTTGAAAATACTAACTCTTGTGGAGAAGTGTGGCTCAATGGTTAGAGCGGCATACCCTGATGCAAAGGTCTGGCCCAGGACCAGGGTTCAATTCCCGCCTCGGCGGGTCTTGGGCTCAATTTCCTCGGACCTGATAATTCTCGCCTCGGTGCCTATTCTAATCATGGGTCCCACTCTGCAACTATGGGCAATAGCTTGCGTAATCTCCACAACGGCCCCAACAGCGCTGGTATGCCTGGCATCACCTTGGGGGTGCCCAGGAGTGGACATTTCACAGGAAGGGTTCCACAGCGGTATGCGTACAGCGCCAGGAAACCCCAGTTGGGGTATAAGTGCGCTTTACAAGTACAAATTCAATTCAATTCAATTCAACTCTGATTGGACAGGCAAGGGGAGGTGATCATCACACCATGCTTATTTCCCATTATTTCTTTCAGCTTTTTGTTTTAAAATCCCACCTCTTAAGTTTTATACATCAGTCTTTATTCCCACCCGTTATTCACAATGTAATTGTCACATATTTGAGAAAAGAAAAAAAAACAGTAGTTCCCATCCAATTCAATGGACTGTCATTCCGATTCCCATGAAAGTATCCACTGGAAACCTTGGACGAGGTACAAGTTGACATTGCATCTTCCAGCTTGGTTGCACTACGCATGTGCGGTAGAACGAGAGGGAATAGACTGTGGTTCGGTACTTTAGGCCCATAACAAGCACTATTGAAAGAGTCAAAAAGACAAATGTTAGAATCAAAAATAAATGGTTTCACTGTATACCACCTATCTCTACTCTAATCCCATTTACTTATTATTACTCTTTCCGTATTAGCATTAGTACAACAGCTGGGTTTAGTTTTTCAGCAAGCAGGTGGCAAGCATGTGAGTTTCAAGCGGCCATTTTATTAGCTACTGTGCAAGTGCAGAAAGTTTCCCTCCAAGCAAAGATACATCATACTACGTAGATGCAGTAGACGCATGCGCACTAAAGAATTTCGGTTAGCGGACATTTTTAGAATACACTCTAGTTACTGGTTAGTAAGACACATAGGCAAGTTTCAATCTTATGCTTAAATGTGATTAATGCATATTATTTCCACAATGCAAGCTTAGTAAGGGGTTAGTGGTTACAGGAGAAGTTTGCATTCAAGCAAGTCTCTTTTTCACGAGTCCTTGCTCCATCAGTGCCAGTAAAGAGAAAAGCAGTTACATTAAGGAACACGCCGTGTCCTTGTGCCTTAATGTAACTACTTGTGTCATGATTGTATCAGCACCTGTGATAGGCTCCTGCCTCAGAGTTTGGGGTCTGGGAGAATGTTGGCCTGGGAGAGGAGAGGCGGAGGATGGCTTGAGCCTGATGGCAGACAGAGCGAGGAAAGCAGGCAGCTGAGCTCATGGGGCAACATGCACATTGGCAGCATGTGCAGCCAGAGACATTGATGGGGTGTTGCCTCATCCGGAAAAAAGACGCATACAAGGCACAACCCATCCCCAAAAATCTGTCACCCACCAGGTGTGGTTTTGCCGTGCACAGATGGGAAACATTTCACCCATTTGTGCAGGAAATAGCCCAATCTGGCAACACTGGTCCGTTCCTCCCCCACCTCCTGTAGTTGTCAATAGATTAAAGCCTGAGCCCGCCCTAAACCTATTGGTTTAAATGTGAACTTGGCGAGCCAGAGGCGAGGACTCCGGAAAGGAATTCATATGCCTGCCTATGCTTGCATAATAGTATTCAATGGCAGGCTTCGCAGGCACTAGGTATTGGTCTTGTGTGGCTCGAAGTATGCACTACTGCTGCAGGCCAGTGCACAATATTGTCATGCTCTCACTGCCTGCCATATAGTTTTTTCCATGCTCCTGACACAGGTTAAGGTAAGAAGATAAAAGAATATTGTGAACCCTAGCAAAATGTGTTTCTAACAAAGTTTCTAACTCTGTTTTTGTTTGAACTTTGTAAAACTACCAAAATTAAAATGTTGATGCCAATCTAATCTCCCTCTCCAAGAATTACCTCTCACATCAAACCATAGCGCTCTGTCCTTAATTCTTGGAGGGGTAGATTAGAGCATGTGAGAGGAATCAACATTTTATTTTTGGCAGTTTTACATAGTGCATACAAAAATAGAGTTGAAAACTCTTTTTTTGTTAGTGCCAAAAATGAAATGCTGATTCTCCCTATACTCAGGATGTCATGTTAGGGACAAAGTTGTCAGACTTTGGAACTGGGGAACCAGGTACAAGTCCCGGTGCTCCCTCAACATCCTATGATTCTGGGCAAATCACTGAATCTGCCAGTGGATAACACTACACCCCGTTTCGTGTTAAAATGTATTCAGGCCTTTGATCCCAGGTATATCTCCCTCTTATCGAAGTTGAAATGTTGGAATGTATGACATTAATACAAAGACAGTATTAGTCCGACTCTCTCACAATAGAAAATATATTCAGAGAGATAAGCAGGAACTGGCGAAAATATGTCTATCCCTCTAAAACAGTGGGTTTCAAACTTTTTTGTTTGACACACTTTTACGACCTACCTACCTATAATGGATATGAGCCAAGCAGTTTTTGAATGTAACTAAAGCATCAAGTGGTAGTGTATTGTCATTTGCAGACAGCATATTTTCCATTGAAATGGCCACTAAATTAGCATACACATAACGTTTTACTGATAAAATTATATAGCATGAAAATGATAATATGTGAAAATCGGGTTACGGCGAACATTTATCATTTGTGAATCAGCAAGTAAGTTTCTTGATTTCATTTGAGCCTATTAAAATTTCTGTTTCCAGCACACTTCAGAATTACAAAAAAAGTTTTTCATTTTTTCTTTCCTAACTGTTGAATGCATATAGTTAATTTACAGGTATTTACTGGTGTTGTGTATTGCAAAACAAATCCTATATTGCCACATAATTCACTTTAAAACTCCTCTCACTTTGAAGTAAGAGAAAGAAAAGGATACACCAATCCCCATGTTAAAAGAAAAAAGCAGCCTTTTATTTGACCTCTGTCTATGAATCGCCAGCAAATGTGACAAATTAAACACAGAATTTAAAGAAATCTTTTTTTTGCTCTGACTTTCGCAACCCACCAAAAATCTGCTTATGACACACAAGTGGTTAGCGACCCACTTTTTGGGAGACACTGCTTTAAAATATTATTAGACAGAGACATGGGATATTTATCATGTAACAGTAAACGAGGGATATAACATTCAATCTCAAATAAGCATATATTTGTGGGTCCTTCGTAACAGCAAAGAATTTGCATGAACGATTAGGCAACTCATTGATTATTGTCACCAGATCACTCCCATGATTTATAAAACTCATAGACATTCCCATCTGTGTGTAATCCCCCAGAGATTGCTTAGTTACTCCATTTCTTTCCAAGATGATTTGTTCTTTTAGTTGACCTGAGAGGTGTGTTTTTAAACAGGAGAAAATATGAATCGGGTAAAAAAACATTCTGAACAAAAAAGACATAGTTTGGTGGCTCACACAGAAAGGGGCGTTTATTTGAATGTTTTATGTTACAATATCATGAACCGTATTTATTGTACCAGCCCAGTAAGGTGCATCATGTCCTCCTAGTCAATCTAGCAAATACCCTGGAGACTTCAAAGCAAATCTGTGTGCTTTAGAGCGTTTGCTCTTGTTCTCCAAGGTTGTTTTTTCCTGTATTTACCTGTAGAAGAGCATCCTCATATATTTATTTATTTCTGTTTCTATTATGGTTGAGCCTGATCTAGGATCGATCCTTTGTGCAGCATAAGTGTTAGTGAACCAAACAAACTGCAATTTGTGTATGCTGCCCAGTACGCCTATTATATTGCAGCACATTGTTCTGCAAAACACTGTAGATTATCTTTTGATATCCTGCAACAAGTTAGCCCTAATCAATTAATGCACCTGGTGCAAAGAGCTCTGTGTAACTTGCAAGTCCCGGATTCAAATCACGATTGTCATGATTCAACATATCATCTTTCTGAGTGTAATTGAATGAGCACTGTTCAGTTAGAAGTAGTATTTGAACCTGCATAGCTGCCAAGGTTTCAGACTGCTTATGTGTGACATTCAACAACTATGATTGACATTTTCTCGCAAGCAAAATTAAGCAATGAAGATGAGGGAAATTATAAATATGAGAAATTATACCAATTTGAGCAACGTGAAACTCCAATAAGAGCTTAAAACTGTGGTAAAGCACCAGAAATGGAAGGGCAATAACCTGGTAAAAAGTAGTAACTCACAGCTAATCCTCACCAAATACAGTTTTACGAATAAGTGCTTCATGTTCTTTCTCTCCTTCTTCCCTTTTGTCCTCTTTCTTGCTTTTTCCCTTCTTCCCACTTTCTCTTTTCCCATTTCCCTCCCCCGTACTCTTTTTCTTCCTCCTTCCTCCCCCCCTCACACCTACTCACTCTCTGCAATCTGGACCTACAAGGGCTATGAAGCATTCAGTACAGTCCGCTTTTTAGTGCTTTTTTCAAATCAGTCAGTTATCCAACCCTCCTCCCCCGTTAGCCATCCCCTACTTGGATGCTAAATTTAAAAGCTGTCCCAGAGGGGAGAGCTTTTGGCTTTGGGAATACTTGTTATATCTACTCTTACACTGCATACTCTGAGCTGCACATGCCCCTGCCCAACAATTGCTCGGACAGGGCAGCATGAAGCTGTGTCCGCATAAACTCAATTTTCTCTGGACAAAATTATATTATGTGCGACGGCACCACGCCTATGCGCTCGGGGAGAAACACATGAAGGCCAGCTACATTAATGGACAAAAAAGATAAAACCGTTTAGACATTCGATTAAAAGCTGCATTCTAATCATATTCGGCATAGAATGTTGTGGAATATAAAAGACTATTTTATGAAATAGGAAATTATCCTGACATACTTTCTTCCTAATGACCAAGTGTCAGCTCCACATATGCAAAGCTGTACTGTCAAGTGTTATATGTGCTGACTTGGCCCCGGGTCTGGCGCGCTCTCATGAAATAAAGAACCTTGCAGGGTGTTTAAAATGCGCACGCTGTGATGAGCTTTCCTGTGTGCTGCAAGCTCCTCTTGCTGGACAATCAGTGATAACACTTCTCCTCTGCATCTCCCTGCTCCTCTCTTGACAGTGTGTGCGAGCGGTAGAGAAAGGTCTGTGTGAACAGCTAGGGGGCAAGGATACACTCTCCACAATGTGTCTCCCCCCCCCACTGAAATGTAGAAAAAACAGCCTTTCAAAAAGGCAGAGAAGCTCCAAATGCCGTCGGAAACTTCCTTTTTAATTACATTGTGAAAACAAAACAATTAGTGACTAAGAATAACAACATGCAAAAATTGATTCCCTGACGACGGTCACAGTGGACAAACACAGATACCTGACGATGGAGCAGCTTCTGTGTACTTCATACCAACCCTAATGGGCCAAATTACCTGCGGTGGTGACTGAATCCATGTGAGTCAGTCCACCCATTCCCGGCAGGTTGGCCGGCGAGAGCAGCTCTGTACACTGGCCAACAGGCTTTCTGGGTCGCCTCTGTGCCGGTGAGGCTCGCTCAGCTACTAGCTGCAGGCCTCTCTGGGCACTGCAGTTGACCTCCATAAACCACCACTTTGCCGGCCGCTGCAGTTATCCTATGTATTAGCTGCCACCCGCGATGGCCCGCCACCCTGCTTGGGCCCAGAGCCGTGTCTCGAAGTCGCAGAGGCTGAGATCTTGATTGCACGAAGCACTGCAACATTTAGCTAAACGAAACTGATTTTAAATACCGCGCCACCCGCCTAAAACCGAGTTTTAGACACACCCCTGACCAGTGTGCCGTGCCGCGCAGGACGGATTTAAGTGTTACATTGTTGCACTTAAGCTCAGCCAGCCCTCCCTCCCCCTCAAGCCTGCTGAGCAGCGTGTATCGCGCGCTTCCTGCCACTCTCTGCTTTTACCAAATCGTATTTTAACACTAATCAGCCATAGCTTTCGGGACACTTGACAGCAGAGTTCAGACACTCTAGGCGTGACAATGCATTTCAGTGCGGTGATGTGGCCAACACACTGAAATGCATTAGTCTAACGCCCAATGCGTGATACTTGGCTGGGCTGAACCTGTAAATCTAATATCAAGGTGAACATGAAAAACACTTTATTCAAAGATGGCATGTTTCAGAGTTAGCTTTCTTCTCTGCATTTATTCCCTACTGTGGTTCGAACTCTAGTTTTGCCATTGTTTATTTGACATAACAATGTACGATAAAGATAGTATGTTTTTTAAAACTGTTTTTCAGGCTTACGCATCATTCTCCAGTCAGGATTGCACGCTGTTCGCCATGCACTGGTGGCCGAATCATGTGTGTTACTAGAGGCTAAGGTTAGGTATTCTAGTCTGCTACAAAACACTACCAGACACCCTAAATATAATTTATCTGTAGCAGTACCTCTTCTTGTTTTTCACAAGACAAGTCGAAAAATCATTCTTAGGAGATGTTTCCATTCGTTAAGTTAAGCAGTGCCCTTCAAACAGCCTTCACAGTCAGCTGTCTGAATTAGGAAACTTCAATTCAATCTTGATTGATTGGTAGTAAAGGGTCCTGACCTCTACTTGAAGCCAGCGATTTTCACTGAGAGTAATATGAAGACTACTGTAGCCTTATCACAGGCTACCGCATTACTTCAGGCCTATCAATGTTCTAAAGTTCTTCAGACAGTATAACCCACTATCACTACTATTTATGGAAAGTTGGTCCATATTTTGTGGTTTAAAGTGACATTTAAAAACATGTTTCCAGTCACTCTTAACTATTGAATGCCGGTGTGTGAATGATGAGGGAGCAACCTAAAAATGTGTATTGGGAGGCTGAAGTGAGAAAAAATGGTTAAGGGTGCAAATTCACTTGTGCGCTACATCTCATGTCTGCATAAAAGTATTGCGTTCACAAATGGCTATGGCAGGAAGTGGCATACAGAAAAAATATATATATTCCCTGCACTATTGCAAAGGAGCAAATAGCCTAGATGTCTTAGAGGAGTTAAGGAATCCTTTCTAAATTAAATGATAGTTGGAAATTTGCTTCAGATGTAGACCTAATCTTACTTGAGTAAATTTCCGACTATATTTTATGAATTGGCACAAAAGAAATATTCCAGGAGTCTCCTGGGTGTATATGGCTGTAAGAAACAATAAAATCTGTTTTGAAAAAAAAAATACATTTCCTACTTTCTAAATACACTGCACCTGCACTCTGGGCTGTCCAGGGCCTACCCTAGCGGTGGCCTGCATGTATTAACAAGCATTGGAAATGCAATAGGTCTCGCATTAGAAAAGTTGTAGTTATTGGTCTTGTAAATGACATATTTTATTTATTTGTTGGTTTTTAAAATTGCTAAATTGAAGAGAGAAATTTAAATTGATGGCTTTGTCATTTACAATGCCAATAGTTATAACTTTCGCGAATGTGACACCTATAGCATTTGGAATGCAACATGTTTTGTATTTACGTCACTTAGATGGCAGCTCTGGTCGTTAGGCCACATCTCTAGAGAGCAGGAGAGTGCAGCAGGGGAGAGAAGCAAAGCAATGCAATAGGTCTCACATTAGGAAAGTTTGAGCTATTGGTATTGTAAAGGACACATTTTTTATTTATGTGCTTGTTTTGAAAATAGCGAAATTAATAGCTTTGTTATTTACAATGGCAATAGTTTTATCTTTCGCAAATGTGACACCTATTGTAACACAATATGTGTTGTGAGGGTGAGTGAGGGTGAGGGGTTGAGGGTGAGTGAGGGTGAGGGGTTGAGGGTGAGTGAGGGTGAGTGGTTGAGGTTGAGGGGTTGAGGGTGAGTAAGGGTGAGGGGTTGAGGGTGAGTGAGGGTGAGGGGTTGAGGGTGAGTGAGGGTGAGGGGTTGAGGGTGAGGGGTTGAGGGTGAGGGGTTGAGGGTGAGTGAGTGAGGGTGAGGGGTTGAGGGTGAGTGAGGGTGAGTGAGGGTGAGGGGTTGAGGGTGAGTGAGGGTGAGGGTGAGTCAGGGTGAGTGAGGGGTTGAGGGTGAGTGAGGGTGAGTGAGGGGTTGAGGGTGAGTGAGGGGTTGAGGGTGAGTGAGGGTGAGGGTGAGTGAGGGTGAGGGTGAGTGAGGGTGAGTGAGGGTGAGGGTGAGTGAGGGTGAGGGGTTGAGGGTGAGGGGTTGAGGGTGAGAGGGTGAGGGGTTGAGGGTGAGTGAGGGTGAGTGAGGGTGAGTGAGGGTGAGGGGTTGAGGGTGAGAGGGTGAGGGGTTGAGGGTGAGGGGTTGAGGGTGAGTGAGGGTGAGTGAGGGTGGGTGAGGGTGAGGGTGAGTGAGGGTGGGTGAGGGTGAGTGAGGGTGAGGGTGAGTGAGGGTGAGTGAGGGTGGGTGAGGGTGAGTGAGGGTGAGTGAGGGTGAGTGAGGGTGAGTGAGGGTGAGTGAGGGTGAGTGAGGGTGAGTGAGGGTGGGTGAGGGTGAGTGAGGGTGAGTGAGGGTGGGTGAGGGTGAGTGAGGGTGAGGGGTTGAGGGTGAGTGAGGGTGAGGGTGAGTGAGGGTGAGGGGTTGAGGGTGAGGGATTGAGGGCGAGTGAGGTTGAGGGTGAGGGGTTGAGGGTGAGTGAGGGTGAGTGAGGGTGAGGGGTTGAGGGTAAGTGAGGGTGAGGGTGTGAGGGTGAGGGTGAGTGAGGGTGAGGGGTTGAGGGTGGGTGAGGGGTTGAGGGTGGGTGAGGGTGAGGGGTTGAGGGTGAGTGAGGGTGAGGGTGAGTGAGGGTGAGGGGTTGAGGGTGAGTGAGGGTGAGGGGTTGAGGGTGAGGGGTTGAGGGTGAGGGGTTGAGGGTGAGGGGTTGAGGGTGAGTGAGGGTGAGTGGTTGAGGGTGAGTGAGGGTGAGGGGTTGAGGGTGAGTGAGGGTGAGGGGTTGAGGGTGAGTGAGGGTGAGGGGGTGAGGGTGAGGGGTTGAGGGAGGGTGAGGGTGAGGGGTTGAGGGTGAGTGAGGGTGATGGGTTGAGGGTGAGTGAGGGGTTGAGGGTGAGTGAGGGTGAGGGGTTGAGGGTGAGTGAGGGTGAGTGAGAGTGAGGGTGAGTGAGGGGTTGAGGGTGAGTGAGGGTGAGTGAGGGTGAGGGTGAGTGAGGGTGAGGGTGAGGGGTTGAGGGTGAGGGTGAGTGAGGGTGAGGGGTTGAGGGAGGGTGAGGGTGAGGGTGAGTGCCAGATAGAGTGTACCTCTTTCCTGTGCAAGGTGGAGAATATAGTTTTGTGCCAGATAGTATCAGTGCATTACTCAAATTGGGATAAGAGGCATGATATTTACGTATGTCCTCAGAGCCATGAATCGTCAAGCAAACAAACAATGCTATCCAATGCTATCCACCTCTCGAACCCCGTAAATGCATCTGCCTAATTGCTGGAAAGCCGGGATTGTTTAGTAAGTATAAGATGGGGCACTTGCATCCCTAGTTCAGTTCACCCCAGAGTCTGATCAGAGCTTAATATTAATATGATTGACATTAATATAGCATGCCTTTAACATCTCAAATAAGTATTCCTCTGAATAAGAGTGCCCAAACCTGTGGGCCTGAGAAAATGCACCGCCCGCTGATAACTATCGGGTGTTCGAATACTTCACGAATCAAACCACATCCCACCTGCTCGTACTCAACTGCACTCACTGTGCAGGTTATTGTGGCCTATGTCAGCAACCCCTTTTCTTTACTGTGCTTAAAAGCATACTATTTATTTACTCCCTCTGACATGGCATATGCTCAGTACGACAAAGTGACCAGAATATCAATAGCACTGCCGGGGCATGAATTGAGTGTTATTAAATGTTTTATAATGTCTAGGGTTTCCAAACCCCAAGTTCACAACCCGGATGAGCACTCTTGAGAGTTAAGTATTGAAGAGGTGTGTATGGTTATCAACTTTCCATGACATCACGCCTAATGGATACACTGATAAGGATTCTGTTGAAATCAACTCCCTGTATCTGTATCTGTAAGAACTGAATGTTTCGTCTCCAATCTAAGTATGGCCGGAACTCCATTTCACTCAGATTACTACGTTCAAATCCGATGAGATGAGAGGTGTTTTTTTAAAATGAGCAACTTTGCCTCGAGGCCTATATCAGATCTAAATCAGCTTGTTGGATAGAAATGCTGGGGTAATGAGAGAAGATGGTTATGTTGCAATTTGACTGCAAACCCAATTTGTTTATTGGAGGGCAGGGTCGGAATTAACACTCGTGTGTGAATTCTTTAAATGTAGTATGATTTGGCTACTAGAGAATGCGAATAAATAAATATGTGATGAAATGAACAGAATATGCACTAGATCTATCTAATAACTGCAACGGTGTATGGGATTTTTAACCTAATGGTAACTGATGTCTGTCAATTGCTGTTTTATATTTAAACCTATAGCGGCGCCACTGGCATGCGCTGACATCAATTCTCTTTTTTTCCTCACCACTAGACATGGATCCAAATATCCCTCTTATCTCTTTGAGACTCCGAATACCTCTACAAATTGTAAAACAGACGGAGGGCATTGCTGTGGGGAGGGGGTGTAGGAGAAATGCACACGGCGGGCAGGGGAGGGGGCGGAGCGGGGAGAGCGGCATGTGGGTGTGAAGAAGCCGGGGCCTTTGAAGTGAAGCTAAGCTTCACTTCAAAAGGTGTCGGAGGAATGCGGCTGAGGGAACAGACGGCGATTTGGTGATGTGCACGCGCATTTTAGGTCAATGCGCAAGCGCATTGACCTAAAAGCCACGGGCACAGCACCAAATCGCCGCAGTTAGGTAAACTTTGTTTAAATCCCAATAGTCTCGCTCTGCTCAATGTGCATGCGCATTGACAGGCGAGACCTAAAAAGGAAAGGTTCGGACCTGGCAAAAGTTTTATTTTGCCAGGTCGAAATGGCAGTTTGGAACTCCACAGACAGCTTGCAATGGCAGACCAGAGACTTGTTTAAATGGCTACTTAAGTGGATAGCACAGCAGCCAATGCTGCAGGCCCACTAGTAGCATTTAATTTACAGGCACAGGTAGTGTCACTGTACTAGAGACTTACAAGTAAATTAAATATTGCAATTGGATATAAGCAAATTCTACCATGTTTTAAGGACAGAGCACAAGCACTTTAGGACTGGTTAGCAGCGGTAAAGTTAAAGCCAGCAAAAACAAGGTCAGCAAAACAGGAGGGTGCAGGCAAAACGTTTAGGGATGACATTGCAGAAAAGGCCAAGTCCAACAGCGACTAATCACAGATTGTTGTTCAACCTATTTTGGAAGCATGGTATCACTCACTGTAAAGTACAGTGTTTACTACTTACTTAGTGAAGCAGATTTGCTGTATACATTTGTACACTTTGTAGGAGTATGATTGGCAACAAGAAAAAAACATCAAATATTCCGTCTGGGAACACCTCTCTTAAGGGTGGTATTATGATACTGTACGACCTCTTTGTATTTGTTTATTTCTAATCCATAGCATGAATATTGCATTTTATTATTATTTAAATCAACACAAGTAGATTTAACCGTGGCCTTTTAGAGTTTTTCTGCGCCTTATACTTATGCCTGTGTAACTGTTTTGCATTTACGGCACTGATCTTAGAGATTAACATTGTTATTTTATAAATTGTGATTATTCTTTTCTTTGTTCATCCTTCGTCTATCGTTAACTTACAACATTTCCATTTAGTACCTTATAATACAACAAACATTCAGATTTGGGGCAATTAATTTTTTTAACCGTTACAATATTTTATTAAATTCTTCCAAAATAAATATTTTAAATTATGCTTAAAAAAGAGTGCAACTGGCGGTGTTTGGGCCTAAATCTCATATTTTACTAGTCATTTTTTCCCATGTGTGAGTTTAAAACTAGTGGAGACATTGGTTATCATCTACACCACCTTACAATTCACAACCACCAAACCATCCACAATCTCTCACAATTCTATCAGTGACTGTCACACCACACAATGTGACTGTATAGCTGCTACTCACTATTTCTATGACACTGTACAACATTTTGACGCCTAATAAACAAAATATATTTTGTTACATTCTCTCCAAAATCAACCCAAACGGTTTGATAAAAGTCAAGTGATTTGAGGCTTTGTTTATACAGTGTGTGGATATTCCAAAAATAACAGAATAGAAACAAAATGTTATCTAATTAATACAAACTTTTTAGATTCTAAGTTGTTTGTGAAAAAGTGGATGCGGCACCCTTCAGACTTTATCTACTTTGCACGTAGGCCATGTTAATTTGCAATGGATAGTCTTTTGCTGAGAATCTGATATTCATTGTTTAATATTAGTATTATTGTCCATTGCACAGTTCATAGTGCATTGTAGACCTCTTCAGAGAACAGAATGACGCACATGATGTCAGCAGCCAATCATGGAGACTTCTGCCTGCCGCCACCCACAAGCCTGCCTCCGCCTCCACCATTGGCCATCCCCCCGCCACCTCCGCTGCCTCCACCTGCAATACACCTTCCGGCGTTTGATGTAGAGAAAAGCAAGTTCTTTAAGATGATAGCAGAGCGGGACCCTCTTACAGCAGAAGGACCCGGAGACATTAAAAGGCTTCTGAAAAACAGAAAAGACAGGTATGATTATAGTAAACATTATTCGTGAATGAATTCAGCAGCAGTCTAAATGTACAAGCTTCGTGTATTACTGGCTCATTAAGTGTTTACAGTTCCATCTCTAAATGCCCAGCTAACAGGTGTTCTTTTATAACTGTGCATTTTGGTGGAAACGCCAAGTAATCCTTCAGGGTACCAAAACAAACATCAGATTGAGGAGCTCATGCAAAGTTTGAGTGTAGATGCATTGGCGAAAATAATGAATAAATGGGAAGAGAAGAAAGCTCATGCTGGTACTATTGAGGGCTGGGCTAGGATAAAGGATTGTAAGAGATTTTTCGACAGGTTGCTACTGTGTAGTCTGGTTTTGCGCTTGCAGAGTACTGAAGAAAGGTACTGTTGCAGATGCTGCAATCAAACACACAACATTTGACTCCAGTTTTCATACTTTGCTTGTGGGAGAACACCCCTTCGTCCTACTTGGCACTCCATCACTCGCATCAGCCAAACAACCATGCAGAGTTTTGGAGTCACTCCCTATACTTGCCTGGTGCAGTATTAGGTTAGTATTGGAAAATGTTGAGGGGTGTTTTTGGTCCCTCCTCCAGCTTTGCAGTTGTCTGAACTGAATCTTGTTGACCAAGAAAATAAAAAGCTGCAGATCCCAGCATGATCAGGCCTTCAGTGATACTTTTCTGAATTATTAAGACACCTAACTTCTGCAGATGTTCCTGTGATTTTATGTAACTGCCCTCCAATTCCTTGCTTCTCCTCCTCCATCATATATCTGGTGCATTTTCATTTTGTTTGGGCTATAAACCGATATATGTATTTGTTGACTGGTCTCTACCAAATGACCCATAAATCACTAGGGGGACTCACTCGTCATCAGCATGTTTTGTCCTTTGAAAGACTTCACATGACATTGTTCATCGTAGGATAGTCTTGAACGATTTAAAGGGCAGAAGTCAGCTTCTTCACTCTCTATCGTCTTATGAATTCTTCAGCAGCAGATCTAGGGAAATGGCAGAAATTGAGGTCACTCTGAGGACTCACAATTGATCCAGATGTTTAAAAAAACGTTTTAAAAAGTAATCTTTGCCATTTGGAGTCCTGTTGGGGTCAGTTCTGGTTTTTCAGAAATGTACAACAGGGAGCAGAGGATAACATAACGGGGCTCTTATTAATTCTAAACTTTGTTACACGTCCTAGGGGAATATCATCTGTTACCACGCATGCCAAAACAGCATGTGGCGTAACAATACCACAACTGTGTCGTTACCAAGAGTTCCATTACAACGCAGGTCATTACAGCGACTTGCTTTTGGAATAGTTTAGATTACTATTGCACCTTCAGTCATTGTATCAGTAGGGAAGGTGTAGGACGTAAAATCCAACACCAGTCCAACACCGCATTCCCTAAAGCAAGTCGTTGTAATGGAACTTGTGGTAACGTCGCAGTTGTGGTAGTGACTGCATTGTAAAGGCACTGCATTGTAATGCTTGCTTTGTAATAGATGATTCCATTGCTAGGGTAAACACCAGGCTCACGAAGTGTTGTGTGGGTCTGCCTGTGTGCATTTTATGTCTATGCATTCGGTGATTAAGTCAGTTCTACAGGTGTTACAGTTTGTAGTGCTATGGGCCAGAGAATATTGCAGGCAGTTGCAGTGAAAGAACAGAAAAAAACACCCTTTGTAGCTTCTGCTGCGGTCTTAGCCTTTGTAGATCTGTGAGGCGTCCGGATTGTACATATTCGTAAGCTCACCTCATTACCTTTTACAGTGGTACTGTACACCGCAGGCAGGTGGGCTTAGTGGGCTTTCTGAAGTGACTTTGTATGTGCATTTTGTGCTGTCTTCTACAAGTTGATGTTTTTACTGAAAACAGTTGAATTGTATTAACACTTTAAATTATTGTGAGCCCACACAAGAAATATACCAGAAATCAGGTGATGACACACCAGTACCGCTAGTCCTAGGTAAATGCTGTTGTCTGAAAGACAGTGATCATGGAATGTTTCTTTCTTTCAGCTTCCGCACTGAACTTCAGTGGCTGCTTTTTCATTCCCCGGTGCCTTCCCTAATCCAGGAGGGGCCACAGTAAGTAAAACGTTGCATGAGGATGAGCTCTTGAGTTGGCTGCATGATGCTGTTTGTGTGTGACAACCCTTTTAGGTCATGTTTGTGCACTCTAGGGGACTGAGCCGAATATCCTGGCTTCAACAATGATCCCTTAATTCACCAAGAGCCTTGCCAGGGCTCAGCCAAGAAGACAAGACCTCTGTACTGATGACATTCTGGTGGTGCCTTATTCTCAAGATGCACCAAGAGTAAGCATAGGT
This sequence comes from Lissotriton helveticus, assembly GCF_964261635.1. Taxonomy (NCBI): domain Eukaryota; kingdom Metazoa; phylum Chordata; class Amphibia; order Caudata; family Salamandridae; genus Lissotriton; species Lissotriton helveticus. Next base: position 535,692,016 of record NC_136070.1, read on the forward strand.
TTGGAGCCATTAAGATGGTGCTCCAGGGAAAACAAACTAATAATTCAAAAGAAAAGTGGGAAAAGTAATATTTTTTATATATATATATATATATATATATATATATATATATATATATATATATATATATATATATATATATATATATATATATATATAACATAACGTGTATTTGTAAAGCGTACGTTCATCCGTAGGTATCTTGGCACTGAATAACATATGTTTATTGTTACCCAACTCAATGGTACTCGTAGTACTAGAGAAGTTGCTAGTGTGAGCACTTTTACTGCTTAAAGGCAAAATGTTGGGCTGGCAGTTATTGTTCAGTTTTACCATATGTTTCCATGCATGGCATATTTCGGTTTTCCTAAAACAGCACATGCGCTTTTTGTTGAAAGACATTTTGTTAGCTTACAGTGGTCTTGTCTTCTTCCACTGCTCGCGTTTTGGGAGCTACTGTTTTCTTTTTTTAAAGCACCCCATGAGTTGTTTTTCTCATGTGTTTCTCTGCCCCTGTGCTCCTTGTGGCTATCTGTCAGCCATATGCTTATAATCAGACCCCAACACTAACCAATTGGTAACAAATTTGGAGACATTAGGTTGGTTCAGATGGTGGTGGGACCTACTCACCAGGCTGGATAAACCCCGGATTTGCTGTTTACCAATACAACTTAAGTCAGAATGGAGCAACCCCTACCCCTACTCTGGTCGAATCACAATTTGTTTTAATATACCTATAGGCACTCCAAATAGCTGTTCTAACAGTGATTTCACCTGGCTAAGGCCATGGCGTAAAGTCACCCAAGCAACATTCTCAGCCCAATTTAACCACCAGTCTTTTTCCCATACTGAGAATAGCGACCAGGTAGCAATAGCCTTTGAAGACGAAATTACATCTACCCTGAATAAAGTGACACCTCTGTCAAGGGCTAAGGTCAAGGCCAGAGCCTCGCCCTGTTTTACGTTACAAAAGAGGGGTTAACCCAATAAAGTCACTGGGACCTGGGTGCTAGATAGTACATATAGAGGGGGGGTCCCAATGTACAATATCCATGTCAAAACAAATACATAATCAAATACAAAAACCATAGAAAAGATAGATTACCACATTGTTATTTAATCACAATGCGTATAAAATTTCATAAATAGTAAATACACTTTGCACATCCCATCCTTTTCACTTTACTCACCCTCCCCCTTTCCCTACCTTTGGGGCACCAATATACCTGTATTTACTATTTATGAAATTTTATACGCATTGTGATTAAATAACAATGTGGTAATCTATCTTTTCTATGGTTTTTGTATTTGATTATGTATTTGTTGTGACATTGATATTGTGCACTGGGACCCCCCCTCTATATGTACTATCGCCCTGGTTTACATCGGCATTAAAAATTGATAAATTGTCCAGAAGGGCCACTGAGAACCAATGGAGAAAAACTAATACAAATGATTATTGTTCAAAATATAATCAGCTCCATTGAACTTACTTAAATAACATCAAACAGGCAAAAAAGCTTTATTTGACAAATAGAATCAACAAAGCCGCAAATTCCAACAAAGAGCTTTATAAAATATTTGCGGAGTTCACCACTCCTCATTCTGATCAGCCCATCTATACCCCCACGCAAGAATAGGTAAACACACTGTCCTCCTTCTTTGATGAAAAGGTCAAATCTATTCACAGGTCTGTTCCTCATCATGATGTTAAAAATTTAGATTTTCATCTAGCAGTTAACAGTGATTCTACCCTGCCTCTATTACTGGAATTTAAAGCAGTTACTCCAGAAGAAGTCTCCATAGCCCAAGCTAAGATTAAATCAGGTGCCCTAGCTAGTAGACCCTCTCCCACCCCGTTCCTGCACAAACATAGCTTCTCTTCTTATAGCTAAACTCACAGAGATATTCAACATGTCTCTAGCTCAGGCTACGGTTCCTACCAGATGGAAAGCAGCTCAAGTTAAGCCTATCCTAAAAAAGCCGGCCTCCGATCCAATAGTAACCCGGCAACTACCGTCCAATCTCACTGCTGCCATATTTTGGAAAGGTACTCAAGTGCCTGGTTAATAAAACCGATGAGTACTGGTCCAGCAACTGGTGACCCCAAATCCTAGGCTTATGTCCATCCCCCAAACAAGTAGTCCTCAACCTCGGAATAACAATTGACAATCAGCTGTCAATTCACAATCATGTAAACCTAGTAATAGGCACCTGTTATGGGATTTTGCGGAAACTTCGCAAAATCTTCCAATGGATTCCAGTTGAATCCAGAAAAACGTTGGTCCAGGGGCTCATTGTAAGCCGTATGGACTATGGTAATGCCTTATTAGCCTCCATGAACGAAAACCTCCACTCAAAACTGCAGATCTTGCAGAACACCGCTGCTAGACTTATCTTCGACTTATCTTAGATCTTCCACGGCAAGATCGGAAGGAATTCGAGTCCCCGCCTGATGCACTGACCAGGTGCTGTCCTCCCTGCTTGCAGAGATTCTAGCTTCCAGTGTTCTGACTCCCTTCGCTGGGTGTTGGAGTTTGAGATCCGGAAAGAGATTCCCACCTCTCTCATTCTAAGGTATGGAGCTGACTAGAACCCAGAGGGATTCTTGGCAATTACTAACTAAACTTAGGGGCAGATTTATGAGTTCTGGCGCATCTCTGCAAATCAGCAGAGATGCGCCGGAACTGATGCGTCACGCAATTCCCTCCTTGCGGCATCACATATACGCCGCATTTACAATGCGGCGCACCATGGTGCAAGGAAGGGCAGATGCGTGACGCATCTTGTGGTGTACGGGCGGCGCATTGCTGGAGTAGCGTCGCAAGTGCGACACAACTCCTGCAATGTACAGAGGCCACCCATACATAACGTGGTGCGTCACTCCTTACGCCTGCTTCAAGCAGGCGTAAGGATTTGACGCAGCAGCGTCGTAAAACTGACTCAGTGAAATCTTGTAGATTTCACTGCGTCAGTTTTATGGGGCTTTACTACGAGGGAACGCCCACCCCGCGACAGAACACCCACATGAAACCTGACGCAGGTTCCATATGGCGCAGGGCTTTACAACGTGACGCATCTGCCTAGATGCGTCACGTTGTAAATAGGTCGCAGGGATGTGCCATGTTTCTGCGCCGTTGCGTCACGCAACGGCGGCGTAAACGTGGCGCAAGTCCGACATAAATCTGCCCCTAAGTATATACCATACTATAGAAAACAGCACCTACTTCTTACCTCGTACTACACTTAGGTTAGGTACACGGGGGTAGAACTATTTAGAAGCACCAGATGAGTATCCACTTTTAGCCTGTGTTATTTATGCGTATGTATATGAATATAGGTCATAGCTAAAAGATAGTGCTATTACAGTATTATTTCTTCTTACTGCTCATGCTGTACATTTTATATCTTGCATACTGTCTAACGATCGTAACAGCTCATATATCTTGGACGAGAAATAAGACTGTTCAATAAATCCTTTTATTGAAACGCCCATCTATTCTTTCTGTGCAACTCTGCAGAAACTAAGCATGCACAATTGACTGAGTGAAACTGTTATCTATTGTTTCCACGATTCTGAGACATGTTCCAATTCTAAAGGGAAACAAAGTTGTCATGTTTATGCCGTTGTCAGAAACTAATCCCTTCTTGTTCATTCGAGAAGTTTCTAGTAACCTCTGAATTAGCTGGCACACACAAGTAATTACGTTTAATGTACTCAATAGGAGCATGCTGACCTCAGTCCTATGTTAAAACTATAGTATATATTTTTCCAATGCGCAGAGCCTATAAGGGAAATAGGAACTGCACTACAAGGGTATCAGCTCCCTTGCGTAACATTTTAGGTAACATCTAGTGGAAGATGCACTATCCACAGCCTATATTTATTTGTTTAAAAAGGAAATGCCACACCAATGTATTTGTTACCACTTTCAACTAAAATGCACTGCCTGGTGAAAATAGGTATACGGTCAACACCTAGTGACATCCACTCTTCAGTGAAAAAATTGTACCCTTGGAGTCCACAATTTGGGGGTAGGGAGTTACTAGTTCTAACCTTGGTAACCTCATTCAGTAGGTTATATATCCACTGCAAACATTTGCATACAATCAGGGTATAAATGTGAAGCCTTCCCAGTTTTAAATTTCAATGGCATTTTAGGTCGACATAGAGTACGCATGCGAAGCATGCGTCTAGCTCGACGACTATAGCCGCCCGTCTCCTGGGAATCTGAGACAGGGGTCGGGCACGAGCGTCGACTTCTCCTCGTGGGCGCGCACGCCCAGCCCGGCGGCGTGCACATCCCCTGCCTCAGATTCCCTGAACACACACATACACACATGCACACGCAGGCAGGCACGCACACACACACACACACACGCACAAGCGCACACGCACACACACTTCCTGGGAACTCATTGCCCAACACACCCGGAACCCACGGTCACCCTTCACCGAGGCAGAGAGGCGCTGCCACTTACAATCCCTACCGGTGAACAGACCCGTCACGACAGCCTTGCCTGCTCCGGGCCTACCCACGAGCACCCCGAAGAGGCTGACAGGAGGACCCTCCACCCCCCACACACTGGAAACCACCAGAGAGCCCCATGCCTCCCCCCGAGCCCAGCTCCAGGACCTGACCGATTGTCCCCACTGCCGTCCCGGCCCCCACACTCACCTCGGTGCCCTCGGCGGACCCTCAGCTCTGTCCTCCCCGAAGGCTGCTCCGCCCGGACACGGGTGAAAGGAACGAGGGGGCTACGAGCTCCGGCACAGTCTCACCGCGCCTGCGCACACTAACAGCTCAGCGCGCTCGCGCCTGCGCACAGCAACAGTGCCTCTGCCCGGCATGAGCTAAAGAAGGGACTGAGGAAGCAGAGCAGACAGTAGAGCCAGTGAAGAGGGGGTGCTAAACGTCGAGAGAGGACTGGTTCACGCACCCGACTACAATTGCGCACCTTACCTTGGTAGCTAACCAAGAAACCATGAACGCATAAAAGGGACTGTGATGCGTGCAGGCTGGTGAAACGTGACGGGAAAGAAGGAACCAAAAAAGAGAGAAAGAGGACTGACAGCCTACACGCCTCGCATTAAGGCTGGTTGATGAAATTTTTTACCACCCCTCACAGGGAAGAACGCTGCCTCGTCCGTTGGGTAACATTTTTAAACTTGTTCAATTATTGTTTTCTTTTACATTTAATGGTGATTTGCTTGCGCGTTCACGGCGAGTCTGCTGGTGCCTATTTATCACAGTACCCGTCTTCCTTGTTTAAAATGTTGTTCTTTGCTTAAAATATATGTCCCCGCTCCCCGATTACCTATTCCCCCTCCCTAGGCCTGTGGAGATATCTCTTTCCGTCCACCCCCACAGAGTTCTGGGTGTCGTGCGCTCCTTTCCAACATGGAAAGGGGTGTACTCCTGCCTTTGACTGGGGTACACCTGGTATCGTTTCCAGGCTGTGATGTTGGCGGGAGCGGGGTCTGTGAATGACACAGGTGTAAACTCCCTGTGTGTGGGGGCGCTCACCCCAGGGCCAGCCTGGCCTCGGAGGGCACCCCCGCCTCTGCCGTGGGGTGTACTCCCTGTATAATCTCAGAAGGCCTCGGGGTGACATCACTCGGGTGAGTCGCAGGATTCAGGGCGCCGAGGTCAGCTGTGTGCATTCCTGGCAGTTGTAAATCCAGTCACTTCTGCTGCTGCGGCTGATTTAAGAGCGCAGCCCCCCTCCACGGAATCCATGGGGGGGGAAGGGGGGCGCTTTTAACAAGGGGGGCAAAGTCAGTAGAGAGGTAGAGAGGAGGCCGGGCGGATCAGAAGTGGCCTAGCTCATTGGGTGAATGCACCCACTGCAGGCACTGGCATGAAACCATTTAAAACACATCAAGGTAGCTCGGTGGATTGATGCACTGCCATGCTCCCCCTAAAATGTGCCTTTCATGCAGCTGGTCAGCGCACGTGGGAGCTCTGTCTTCCCGGGGTCACGGCAGTCCCTCATTCACTCATTCACTCATCTTCAGTGGTACGCACCCTGCCCTGATATTTCTGACTTTGGCTGCTTCAGGGCGCTTTGAGGCAGGGAGGGAGTGGACAAGCTGGGAGGAGGAGTGAGAAACTGAAAGCTAAAGCCCGATGCCCGGCTCTGGCTCGGTTCTGGCTCGGCTCGAGCTCCTCTCGATCCTCGAGCCCAAGCCGAGCCGAGCCTTCACGTAGCGCCTGCCTGCCACACGCACTCTACCCCCATGCATTGAGATGGAAATGAAAAACATGAACCTTTGATGTGAGACTGAAGAGGGAAAGAAAACCCATCTAGTGGCTGGACTCTAAACTATATGAAACCAGAAAACATGGCATCAATCCCAGCTGCATACAAAAACTTCCTAGGCAATCTGAGTGACAGACTACAGATAATTTGACCAAGTAGAACTAGGAGTAGGCAAACAATCAAAAGAAAAACATTAATAAAAATTGATCATGATTTTAATTAACATTTTACTTCACTTGATCGACGGCACGCCATATCCCGGTACCGCCGCAGAAACCATCTTTACCTCGGGACAATTTTTATATCAGTCGCTCTTTTGTATCCTTGGTACAACCTTACCCATACTAATTATCAGCCGGTTCACGTAGCCTCTATCCAGCAATCATTACAGATATCTGTCTGTTCAGAATTACCGATTCTGTATGCATCTATAAATATTGCTGATCAACATTTTATCTTCATGTCCTCTTGATTGAGTGTCGACACCTGAACATATTTTAAAAGATATCTTGCTGATTTAGTAAAGGATTACTATTCATCTATACGTCCCATTTTTTATGTTACCTCGAGCACAGGAATCATTTCCTAACTACACAGGTACACTGTTACTGTGTCATTCATCTGAAGATAACATCCTTCGGTTGCTTTTGTCTAATTGTAACTTGCGGCTCCTGAAGAAGGCGTTTTCGCCGAAACGCGCGTCGAGTAATGTCTCAGCATTTTTTATTGTAGACACTGTTAAGTGTGTGTTGGTGTCTTTTTATCTATAAAGAGTGTATATTGTATTATTTTATGTAATTGTTTGTCATATAACTTGAACATCTAGTTCTTTATATGATTTTTAAAATGTTAATTAAAATCATGATCAATTTTTATTAATGTTTTTCTTTTGATTGTTTGCCTACTCCTAGTTCTACTTGGTCCAATTATCTGTAGTCTGTCACTCAGATTGCCTAGGAAGTTTGTGTACACATACCTTGTTTACCCTGCCCTAGGAGTCATTAGCTATCACTACCCAGGGGGTCCTTGTTTCTTCACACATCAATCCCAGCTGCTCCACTTGAGCACATTGTGTGATCATGCGCACATACTGTATTTCACCAGCCTCCTGTTATTTCAATCTCACGCATGAGAGCGCCTTGAAGTACCTGGGCTCAGGGTGTGCTGTAAAAGAAACCTTGCATGTTTGAGGTCATAGAATACAATCTTGCATGAGTGCTTACTAAACTTTTTAGAACCAAGATCCACTTATTAGAAGGACAAACCTTCGCGACTCACCCACCGTTAAGGGACAAGAGGCGGGTGAGTTATGAATGTTACTAAAGCTTGGTGCGGTATCACCCTGTCATTTGCAGACAACACGCTTCCTATTGAAGTGTCCACTATCTTTGCACAAACACACATTTTACTAATAAAACTACACAGAGCACGAATGATGATGTGTGGGAATCGGGTTTCTGTGAATATTTATCATTTGTGCATCCGCAAGTAAGGTGTCTAGATTTGTTTTGTTCCATTTAAAACCTCTGTTTCCATCACACTTAAGAAATACAAATAAAACCTGCTCATTTTTGCTTTCCTTGCTGAACAGGTTCTCAGAGCACCCGTTTTTCGTTGAGTTTATCCAAATTTTATTTATTAAACAAAGAAGCAAGACAGCCGACACATGTTTCACCCTATGTGGCAGGTAGCGCCAGGGCTTTCTCAAGGCTAAATACATTTGTTTACATTTTTCAAATTTCCTCAGTTTTTCAAATGCACGGCAGTAATTAATGTCACAATCAATTTTTTAGCATGAATGAATCGTCAGATATTGCCGCACACCGGATTACCCGGAAGACTTTTGAATATCTGACGATTCACTCATGCTAAAAAATTGAATGTGACATTAATTACTGCCGTGCATTTGAAAAGCTGAGGAAATTTGAAACATCGAAACAAATTTATTTAGCCTTGAGAAAGCCCTGGCACTACCTGCCACATAGGGTGAAACACGTGTCGGCTGTCTTGCTTCTTTGTTTAATAAATAAAATTTGGATAAACTCAACGAAACTGAATTGAATCATTAAAGAACGGAATAGACATGACTATGGCTTTTGCTAAGATCAAACCAAAGTAAGGAAGGATTCACCCTTATCATCCATTCAAAGGAAAGGAATACATACTTGCTGCCACAGGCTGGCCTAGTACCTGCTCAGGCAGAAGACTACAATTACTTTACAATACAGGCAGCTGTTGTAGTAATAAACAGGCATAACTGGTTGGGCTGCCTGTTTTTTAAATAGTACTCGACGTTTATGTTACTATGAAGATGTACTTAATGTGTTTCAATTAATCTGAAAATATATATAGTCATTAGAAACAGTAAGTGTGGCCCAGGGGTTAGAGGCAGCAGACCCGGAAGCTGAGATCGGTCCTGGACCAGGGTTCAATTCCCCGCCTCGGCGGGTCTTGGGCTAAAAAATTCCACGGACTCGATAATTCTCGCCCCGGTGCCTCCTCGACTCACGGGTTCACACTCTGCGACTCTGGGCAATAGCTTGCTTAATCTCCACAACGGCCCCTCGCGGCGGGATGCCTGACTTTCACCTTGTGGATACTCTGCTATCTCACAGGGGAATACCAGGAAGGGTTCCCTAAGCAAGCGCCGGGACACCCACTGCGGGTAGCTGTGCGCTATATAAGCTCAACTACATACACAAATGAACATTTATCTTTACATTACTTGTTGGGATTCTCAGTTAAAAAGGACACATTTTGCATGGGAATCTTGTCTCTACCCCTTTATTTCGTGAACAGGTATGAAGCATTTTTGACTGCCAGTGGAGAAATCTTAGAGAACCTTTTAGAAAATTTGTGGAACTTTTCAAGCTCTTTGTAGAGGAGGGAAACACAATATTGCACATATAACAAGCGAAGTATGTCACTACTGCTTACAGGAACTTATTACCAACAAATAGTTGCATGAGTCGGGAACCCTGTAAGTGATGTATTCGTGCATGCTGGCTTATGCCCAGCCAGCATCCCTTGCCCTCTGCCAGTGATAGCAGAGGCTGCAGCGATCAATTAAAGCAAAAAAGTACAACACTTGTACTACACTCATTCAAGCTCACACTTCCCTCCCTCTGCCTACATAATAATACAAAGCCTTCAGATAAGCCAAAACTCAAACTGATGTGTGGGGGCACATTTATAAGAAATAACATACCCTCAAGTAAACATAAAAAGGATATTCCAAGTCACTTCTGAGTACCATGCCCTTTTAAAGGCACTCAGCCTGTGACCGTCTACCTCAGTGCAGCACTTGTCTTCCAATGGCCTTATAATGTACAATTAGGGGTTTATTATCTGAAGTAATAGTGCTGTACCAAGGCTTTTAAGCAGGGACAGTAATACCATTTCACAAATTACCTCTTTCTTTAAGGGCTTCTGTGTCATTACTAGCTCTGCTGAGAAGAGCACCTGCACTTTTAATGACACTGTACCATCACTTGCTAGTCTCAGCTCTGAAGCAATGATTGGATGTGCATAGTCCGACCTTCCCTCTCGCCTTTCAGATCTGTGTGATAGATGCTAGTTTTTAGTTCCAAACTGCTGTAAGCAACATCTGAAGTCTACAAAACGTGATGGATGGAATAATTGAATGAATCTAAGCCACTGGTAATTACTCGGGCCGCATCCCACTCCATCATTATTTTGCACACCATGCCACCTCAGTTTGGATTCAGCTATATGCAAATCATCCTTGACCCTTCTCCAATGGGAACAGTTCAGTCAATGGGAACGGGGCATGGGTATACCCAGACACAAGCCCCGTGCACAGTGTTTCACTGGAACCAAGCTATACCAGGCTGATGTGCCTCTACTAATGGTGAAACCAGCCCTGCGTTGCTTGTATTCTGGTTCAGGGAGGACCTGGCTGGGCAGTTCGGACTGGACTGGACCCATTGGAACAGGGTCCAGACTGGTTTGCATATAGCTGGGTCCATACTAAGGTGGCGTGGTGAGCAAAATAACAGTGAATTGGGATGCAGCCAGAGTAATTACTAGTGGCTGTGATTCATTCCACCCATCACTTTTTTATATGTTTAAATAAGCAACATCTAGACATGGTGCTGTCAAGCCAGCACTTCTCATATCCTTTCCCACATTCAATAATTAAGAGTTTGACACAGCTGATACAGCCTTTTCAGAGTGAAGATTCTGAAAAACAATTTCCATATTTCTGTGTTGAAATGCCTTTCTGGTGGTGCTGGAGCCAAGTCAATCCCATGTCAGGAACATCTAAAATTCGACATATATTGCTATGGTCATATAGCCTTTACAGGGGCTAAGACCAATTTTTATGTTATTGCATGTGAATAGAGTGAAATATAACTCAGTGGTTTAACATCGCTGCTACATAAACCTTTATCTGGTTTACTGAACCCAGGTTCCAATCTTGGGGGAAAGTTTAGTGGGTTAATATGTTTGTGCAAAGATCTGCACATATCCTGAACTTCAGTAGTTGGAACGTCAACTGACCAGATGTAATCTTCCATTACTCAGAATGGCAGCTCCACGAGGTATCTAAAATATAAAAAATAAAAAACGAAAATGTAGATTAACCCTTCAAGGGCCAACACACCTACTTTCAGCTCCTTGGGCTAAATTTAGTAGTTTTTTGGCGGAAATTAGTGTGATTTGTGTATCTGTAAAAAAATGCGCTGTTCTTCCGGTGTTCTTTACAATTCCTGTACCGAATGTCTATCAACTGATGAACATTTGTACATCCATGTCCAGTGGATGAAAGGTAACCAATTTGTATGAAATCTGTATTATGTAGCACAGCGACTTAGATCCTCATTTGGATACTGGTGGCAGCCGCCTTGGTCAGCGGAGGCCCTCTCCTTGGTCTTCTGGCAAAAGTCCCTCAACTCTATCTTCTGACTCCCTCTCCTACTCCTTCTGATGATCTCTGTGCCAAAAGTGCATTCACTGGTTCGGTGGATGCACTTTTGCACGGCTGATTAGAGCTGGCTATCATGTTGATGTGGCTTGTTATGCATTCTTCCTGAGTCCATGCAATTCTGGATTTGTTGCTGCGATTGATATAATTGACAGAAACAATCAGTGTTTGGGACACACAGGGAGTCTCCTCCTGTTGCGCATGGGACTTTGTCTATTTTTCTGCCAAGATCTTGCATAGTGGTCCCAGACAGAAGAAATCGATTATGGATGACATGTCTTAGGAAGGGCTGGACGTCTGCCACTATTGCCAGTGCCACTGGAATTATGTGGCAGGAGAGGGCCAAATTATGAGGCAGGGTCGAGTTAATTATGCGGCAAGAAAAGGCAAATTATGAGGCGTAATGCGGCACATTTTGTAATAGTATTACTTAATTATTTCATAATTTTAAAACTTGGTAACACTGTCTGGGCATTGGTTGCACCTCATTAGTGCCAGTTTAATACCCAAATATAGCAATAATCAACAGACAGGTGACTAATCCAGCTTTGGAAAGGACCATCCACTGCGCGGCAACACGTGTTGCCTTATTTTTAGTAACTTTTGATCCCTTTGAGCTAGAAACAAACATTTTGTTTTGTTAAAATCAGCAGATAATGTGGCAGATGATGGATTCTGTGGCACATGCAGCAACTCTATAACTATGCGAGAATTGCCACTGCCGCACAATCGCATACTTCCAATAGCCCTGACTAGGACCCAGCAGCTCTGTGTCAGATGGGTCACTGAGCAAATGGCTTCAAACAGTGGAGCTAGTCACGGCCCTGTGTTTGAAACATGTTGAGTCCCCCACTGCTAATGAGGCAGGAGAACATGGATATATTCAGAGAAGGAAAGAGGAAACAGTGCACATGGGAGCGGTGGGAAGAGAGGATGAGAAAGCTGAAGGGGAAGAATGGAGTTGTAGAGTCGTGAGGTAAAGAGAAGATGAAAAGAGAGAAAGGTAAAGGAGACAGAAGCAAAAGAGGAAGAAGGGAAAATAAGAAACTTTGGAACACAAAAAAGAAGATGCACAGAAGGGCAGAGTAGGGGGCAAAGCTCAAGAAAGTTAGAAATGAAAGAGATTGTAAGAGTTGGGAGAAAACAAAGTGTAAAGCAGCAATCTGAAAGAAAGAGTCATGGTGTCTTTCAGTCATCTCTACGGCATATTAAGCTATACCCATTGTTGCTGGTCCCTTGTGCTTTAAATGTGCTGATACACTTATTTTTTAAACAGTTTCTTGAGGAGGAACAACCATAAAATCTCTAATAAAGTGATAATTAGAGATTACAAAGTTTGAACCAGTGTTACCAACCCAGTCTGCTTTTAGATTAACAACTTAGCACTCATTTTCTAAAATACTCCTCGAGTCCAAAAAACCCTCTGTGAAGTGGTCTTTAAAGTACTATCAGTATCTGTCCACTGTTGGTGGTCTAGTATTACTTGTTGGGGTTATCTTAACAGTGGCACTTCACCACTTAGTCCTCAGTGCCACCAGCAAAGACACGCCCATATCGGAAAGGTGTGGCTGCTGCCATTAAATGCATGGTAGCCCTGCCTAGAAGTGAATATTGCACGTTGATCGCTTATCAGCTGCCCAGATAGTGATCCCTGGAGTTCAGCTATCCTTCTGCTATATATTTTATTCGTTTTATTTGTTTTGTAAAGAATGATCAAGACCCTTTGCTGTACTGACAGTGGAAGGAGGTAAAAAATGTAGCATACAAGTTCAGATAACCAAAAAAGGCAGCTGCTGTACAATTCTCAGTGGTAAATTATATTCTCGCAATATATCACAGAGAATATGATCCTATATTTCAAATTTATTACTAGTAGAATTTGCTCCATGTATGCTGACGAGGCCTTGCCAAAATCACTGTTCCCAAATAACATGTGTTCAACAGGAAAAGATTTCAGGATATCAATATTTACAAATATGTAGACCTAGTCAACTAGTCCACACCATTCTCCTGGACAGACCATGGCCTCGTCAAGTTCAGTATCCCTGTTCCAGTCCATTGCACATGTACCACCAGCCTGTCGAAATTGGAATTGCATCACTGACAAGAACTGGAACACCACTCGCAACAACCTCCCCAAAACCATCAAGAATTTTAACAGTTGGATACCCTCCTCCACCGACACACTGGCTCCCCCAAACAAAAAACAAGCTCTAGACCCCAGACCAGTTGGTACCCGGAGAAACGTAGACCAAGACACCACCACAAACAACTGCAGCGCAAATGGAGAATTAGCTAGGACAATGCTGATGGGAGCACATTCAAATCCGCCCTGAGGAGCTACCACCAAATGATCCGGACATCCAAATACGCAGCATTGATGGGCAGAATTGATGCTAGCACCAACAGAGGCAAAGAAATCTTTGCCATTGTGAAGAATGTCCCCTCACCAGCAGTTGCCTCCAACTCGATGACCCACTCGTAGGACCTCTGCAGCAATCTCTCTACATTTTCAGCAACAGAATCACTGCAGTTTACAGCAACTTCAACCCACAAAGAGCCTGACAGACCTCGCCAAATGCCTCACAATCTTATCCAGAGAACCAATGCTAACCACATGGCCTGTCATCACCACAGAATAAACCACCAGCACCATATAGTTCATCCACACAGGGGCCCCATTGGACCCTGTCCTTACCACACATGCTCCTGAGGATAACAGCCTATCTTCAACATATCAGTGCCATGCTCACAACCATTCTTAGTGCTTCCACCTCTTCGCGACCTTTCTAGATGCTTGGAAACATGCAACTGTCCTCCCTTTGCTGAAGAACCCCTCCAGGGGCCCTTCACAGCTCGCAAACTACTGACCATTCTCCCTGCTACCATTCCCGGTCAAGGTCTTAAAGAAAACCATTAACAAATGCCTCACCAAATACATCCATGATCATCAACTGCTCAACACCACTCATTTTGATTTTAGCCCCAACCACAGCACGTAAACTGACCTCATCGTTGCCATGAATAGCATCCATATGACTCGGGCTGGAGGACACAGGCAGCCCTCATCCTCCTAGATCTTTCCGCAGCGTTTGACACGATCTCCCACCCCATCCGCATTTAACACCTACACAACTTCGGAATCAAGGACATGGACTTCAATGGTTCTGCTCCTTCCTGCTGGAAGGACCCAGTCAAGTCAGCCTGCTCCATATACCTTGGATGCCCACGACCTCATCTGTGGAGTTCGGCAAATATCCTCCTTAAGCTCGACCTTCTTCAACACACACATGATCCCTTTAGCTAACATCATTCGCTTTCACATCAACATTCTCCTACGCCAACAACATGCAACTAATTCTTCCCCTCATAGGCAAGGGTCATGTTGAATGCCAGGATCAAATTGAATACCTGCATGACTAAAATAGCTCACTGGATGAAGACCAAGTCGCTGAAGCTGCCTTTAGATGTGGTGGTATTGAAACAAGTTGGCATCTTATAACTACAGGGCAGAACATAAATTAGTGTTTTAACAATGTTCCAGGGCTTGAATGATTAAATGTATGTATGGGTTTCCTGTACACATTCTCAAACAATTGTTTCTGTTGAGTGAACATGTGGACTTTAGGTTTTCAGAGGGCCTGTCGCAGACACCACTAGAAGGGTGTCATTTGCAGGGGCACTACAGATGATTTTTCACTCACCCCTAGGGTTTGATCAAGACACTAACTGAGGGCGATAGTGCTGTTTTTAGTATGTGGCATAAATCTTGGGAGCCACCCCTTTCAAAAGGAGCAACGCAAGTTATAAGAAGCAGGCGCTAGTAGGATTGTCTTCCAGTGCCCTGCGGTTGAAGCTTACATGAGGAGACTCCTATTTTTAAGTCATTGAGAAAGCTCGCACCTAGTGTGTTATTACATTTTTTCGACCGTAAACACGCTTGTTTTTTTTTAACCAGATGATGACACTGGTTAGACACTACACAGTTAAGTCCTGTTTTTGGGACCTAACTTTATATGTGAAATAAGAAAAGTTCCTTTTAGGGGTGCGGGAAATTGGGGCCTATTTTTGCTATTATTTTGGTTAGACTCAAACCTGCTCAACACCCAGATACCCCCATGGTGCTAGGACGCTCTACAAATCTGTATAACATAATTCATATAATCGTTCTGTGCCCATTGTCAAAACAGTAGGTGGTTCTTTATAATTATCTTGAAAGTTTTATGCTTGAGGGTGGTGTTTTTTTAGGCTTTGGAAATGCAAGTCTACTTTTTGACGGTTAATTCCCAAGAATGGAAATGGTTTTTTTCATTTGCATTCTAAAGTGTTTAGACTGTAGTGCCTTATAGATGATACCAGAAGTTGTATAATTGCTGTATGCTTGAAGAGGTAGCCAGATCACTAAGCCCAGAACTGGTATGTTTGTCCCAGAGATGGATAGGACAGTAGAGTGTAATGCTCTTTTGAAGGGTGCCACCCAAATCTGGGGGATCTCTCAGAGTAAAGCATTCCTATATTGATTTTATGATGTGATCGTGGCTTCGACTCTATTCTTTAAATCTACTCTGGGGAGGAAATGCCAGATGTCACCTATGTCGCTCAGTTGGTAGTTTGCGCATGTGTGTATATACTTGACATCAGAGTCTAGTTTTTAGGTCTCGCTGGTGTTAGCAGCGCATAGCGCTGCTCCAGCGAAAGACCTATTGTTGTGGGTTTCCTGGGAATGGCTGAGAGGGGGTGGTTACACGCATTACCTCGGCGATTTCACCTCGAGGACGCGCTTCTGCTGGCGGATTGACTCTCCGGGGCGCTCGCGCTCACACACGCGCTCACACACACAAGTGCTTACACACACACGCGCGCTTACACACACACGCGCACACACACGTGCACACACACACACGCGCACACACACACACACACACGCGCGCACACACACACACACACGCGCACTCACCCCCCCCCCCCCACTCACCTGGCTCTTTTGTCGCGACTCCCCTGGTATCTCCGCCGCATCAAGACAACAAGAGAGATGACTGGGCTGTTCCTAGGGGGAGAAAGAAAGAAGGAGAAGGTCACTAAGGTATAAGGGCTAGTGCTCAATGGAGGACCACCCCTGGGTATCCAATTTGTTGGATATAATGGCCTCACACACCCTTGCGAGTGTCATGCTTCATCATAGGCAATGCTCCTCGTCGGGCAGGCGGTGCAATGCCCAACGGGCTCACCTCAAAGAGGGGCTCTTTATCGGAGATCTTTTATCTAACTGCCTATGGGTGATGTGGGGGTGAGGGGCCAGGACAGAGTAGATAGTGCGGGTGAGGATAAAATGTGGTACAAGGTACCGGAAAACAATTTTATTCTGGTGGTCCTCTACCACAATTAAAATCAAGGGCAGCCGGTGTTCATGGGAACTTTGGTTTCCCAGATTGGACCGGGGCTAAAGTGCAAGTGGTGTGGTCAACATGTTTCTCGCTTCTAGTACATTGACTGCGATTCTTCAGGGCCTCGTAAAAAGCTACAATCTACAAAACATGACCTAATGATTAGTATCAGTGTTAAATACAGCACATAAGTTGTACTACCTGTTTGACCCTGCTCTTGCCTAAAGGTTAGAGTTATGGGGTGTCAACAGTACCCGGTGGGTCTGACATCAAGGGAGAAGCCATAGGGGTTGAGGTTTCTACTGCTTGTGTCAGGGCCAGTAATGCCTACCCATCTCACCGGGTCCGGATAGTCCCACTATTAGGTCACCATTAGGTCATGTTTTGTAGATTGTAGTTTTTTACTAGGTCCTGAAGAATCGCAGTCAATGTACTAGAAGCGAGAAACATGTTGACCACACCACTTGCACTTTAGCCCCGGTCCAATCTGGGAAACCAAAGTTCCCATGAACACCGGCTGCCCTTGATTTTAATTGTGGTAGAGGACCACCAGAATAAAATTGTTTTCCGGTACCTTGTACCACATTTTATCTTCACCCGCACTATCTACTCTGTCCTGGCCCCTCACCCCCACTTCACCCATAGGCAGTTGGATAAAAGATCTTCGATAAAGAGCCCCTCTTTGAGGTGAGCCCGTTGGGCATTGCACCGCCTGCTCGACGAGGAGCATTGCCTATGATGAAGCATGACACTCGCAAGGGTGTGTGAGGCCATTATATCCAACAAATTGGGTACCCAGGGGTGGTCCTCCATTGAGCACTAGCCCTTATACCTTACTGACCTTCTCCTTCTTTCTTTCTCCCCCTAGGAACAGCCCAGTCATCTCTCTTGTTGTCTTGATATCTGGGGCTACGACTGCGGCCGGACCTTCCATTCTCTTTTCTCTGAATGGTAATCAAAGCCCTACTGGATCACAGTTGATCCTTGACCTCCCCTACCCTTTGTTACAATCTCCGCCGCATCACCTGGCCTGGATTGCATAATTCAAACGGCACCCAACAGCCGAGACCGAGTGGAAGCGGACAACGCGTCCCCAGCGCACCCCTTGCCTGTAGCAGCCGCCTCTGCTGACTCGGAAACGCTCCAGCCGGCTCCCCGCCCCCGGTACCCTGATGTGGGAGGTAGCCATGGGTACGTCATTTTTTTTTTTAGAGCCATTCTCTCCTGTGCGAACACAGAAAGATGCCACGATGTTGTGGTACTCGGGTGCCCACGACAGTACCCGCGTGGTCTTGACAATTTGATCGACATCACCCCGAGATGCCCACTCCTTGCACTATTGCTTAGACATGATACTTCACTGTGACTACCAGTGAAAAGTCCCCGGATGCACTCTTTTGTTGGTAACAAAGGTTAAAATGGCAGACAGCATCGGGCATAAGATGGCTGCATAGTACAGCTACGTGCAGACAGTGGCTGTACAGTACGGTAGACAGGCGTGGGCCGCAGCCATTGACCCGTATACTGTTTTTCATTTGCAGACTGCTGCGTGAACACCGCTTGAAGGCTCTCTGTTGGGAGCCTGTGTTGCCCAGCAGCTTTCAGGCAGCTCTGCAGGGAAGGGGCGGACAATTACAAGGACTTCTGCCTGCAGTCTTGTTGTCTGTTATCTTTAGGTGTTTACGTTGATGACTGACACATATTAATGCAATATTTATGTTTTAGGGTTTGTTTACATTATGCAGCATGTATGTGTTCAGTGTTACTGTGGAATGTGGTGCCAGAGAGGGGTGGACTTCGACCCGGCTGGGAGTCTCGTCTATGGGGAGATGCTGATATCTGAGGGGGAGAAAAATTATGCTGGAATATTCTCGAACTAAAAGTTTAGTCTTCTGACAATGGCGGGGGGGGGGGCAGGCAAATGTGGTATCCCAGTGCTTCAGGCAGTGTTCTATGGCTCCAGTTACGCTGATGTGCCAAGTACCAACTTTTCAAGGCATTACCTTTTTTAGGTTACATGGATGCCTTATATTTAATGTTTAAATAACCCTGTGCACCCGCACTCTGCTTTATCCCGGCCGGCACTGTCCGGTGTTGAGTACCGGCTCTTTTTTATTTTGAGAGGGAGAGGGAAAGTACCGGCACTTCTCAAGAGAAATGCAATATTTTTAATCGGAGAGTACCGGCACTTCACTATAGTACATAGTACCTGCACTTCTATTTTCCATTTAAGCACTACTCCCGCAGATTACACACATGTTACGTGGTCTGCTTTTGCAACATGGAGCTCTCCTTACAGAATCACATCTCAGCCAGTAGAAAAGCTCCGTGGACTAATGTATCCATTTATAGAGATCATTGTGTAACCTGACGATCACACCTGTGCGCGAGTCTTTCATCCTTCAGATCAGTGCCTAATTTGTGCCGGTGGCCACCACCGGCGCTCATTATTGTGGACCCGGATTTATTCAAATTATTGATTCCTTCTGCAGGCACCTGTGCTTTATTTGTGCTAACCCTGAGCTCTGACATTTACATGCAACAGTGGATGGTGCAGCCCTATCATGCACGCGTTGCTAAGTTTTCATTAACTCTATACACAATGGATTAATACTTAAAACAGGCCTGCTAAAAAAGGTTTTCTTATGACTCGGCTGGGCTCCTCCTACAAGCATTAGAAAACCCTAACTTCACAAACTGTGTTTATTTAGCGGGTTCTTACTCTTAAATAAAGATATACAGGCCTTTATGCCCTTAAATATGCATTAAAAAATGTTGCCGAATCCAGGCGCAGGATACTGTTACATGCTTACAAGTAAGCATGTGTTTCTCCTCCACCTGAAAAATGACCGCAAGGAATAAAAAACAGTACAATAATCTTTACAAATGCACACCTGCATTAAAACAAAACACTTATATTCAATGATTGTGTGTAATTATTAAAATAGGGGCCTTCCTACCAAGACGACCAGAGCTGATCATTCATTTGCAAGAGGGACAGAACCTGCACTAGTGGGGGATGTGGGAGAGGCCTTTTAAATTTACAAATTAAGCACGGTTTCAGAGGTCAATAAAACGAGTACCATTGAGTTTGGTAAAGAAGGGATACATAATACACTAGCCTCTGACTTTATACAGCAGACCCATCCCTCAGAGACCAACAGTGCTCAGTTTGTGACTTTAAACAGCTGGATCAAAGCTCTTCTGGTTCGGATTTTAGGCAGCAAGGCTGTTCATCAGATCACACAGATGTCATTATGTCATGATTAAATACTATCCCTCTTGGTACTTCGATGAACGCAGGCCCAAGCTGTGTGCAGCAGATATACTCATTCCTAATGTTACACAAAGGTGCAGGCTACCGCTTCATATAGCAGGATTATCCTCAAATGACACGGGTTCATATAGCAGGAATATCCTCAAATAACAGAGCTGTCCCTCAGGCACCAATGCTGCCCAGGTGTTGGACATGAACTGTGAAGTGCCCCAAGCAGGGTCCTAAATCTTGTCCGAAATAAATAAGTGCAGAGTAGGTGACATCACAGGGATCCGACATCTCATCCAGTGACGTCACAGAAAACCGCGTAACACTTATTGCATTTCTGTGACTCCCCAAAAATATTGTGAACATTGTTTCAGGGGTTTATTGCAAGTTATGAGGAGGCTGCTGCTCAATTGGTACAGTCAAGCAGAGCCCCTGCCACACTAGCCGTGGCCGAGCTTTTTATTAAATGAATGCCACACACCCTCTTGACAAACATTTTCCCGTTCCCACAGACTGTAGTCGTCCACTTATTCTCCATCCAGCTCTTATTTCCTTATCTCCTCACTCTCTGCCATGCCGAACATTCTCTGCCCCTCGCCACTCTCCCCACAGGTTATCCTCTCTCCCTCATCCAACTCTATGTAGCCCTTCTTGTCCTCATACTACGTATGCATCGCGTCATTTTTCCCTCATTCTCTACCACTGAATTATCACTTCCGCCTACATTTCATTCCCTCAGCCGATCTTCTCATCCCTTGCCCTCCTGCCTCCAGCTGCGCATAATCCCCTCTTCTTATCTTTCTATCCAGTTGTTCCTTTATCGTAGCAAAGGGTGCAACAGGACTTTTTGTTAACACTGTACTCCTGTGCAATAATTAAACTCAGGATGCATGTTAGTTTAGGAGTGCACCACTCTCTGGGTGTAAGCGAAACAGTATTAAAAGAATATCTGAACTTCTGAGTGTCATATCAACTTGTTCACAACATGTAGGTGAATTTTGTGATATCATATATGTGCTATTAACATCCTGGTTTCCTTCTCTGCTGTCTCAGAGCGGCCAAGCCGTATCCATAGAGGCCCTATGGACTTGGCATTGACTCGATCTGCGGAGGGTGCAGCATAACAAAGGGCAGGCGGCCTCTGTGACGGGAGAAAGGTCACAGGGCAAATGCAGGGCCACTTTAGAAGCGTTTTTGTGCGCTAATGGCACCGCTAATCTCGCAAAGAAAGGGGAAATGATTTTGGTTCCTCGTCCCCCTGTGGAAAAGTAAATTTTGCCATGTTGTATGTGCCTACGTGTTCCCCATCCTATGTTATATGTACATGATCGATATGCATATGTATTCCCCCCTGATCGATTAAAGACGCAATTACAGTTGTGTCCAACTCTAGTATGCCAGTTTCCAGTTCTCGTGAAAGCTACGAGTATTAGGCCTATGTAAACCTATGTTGCCACGTTTCACAGTGTGCACGTTAATTTATTGAAAAGTCCCCGTTTCTAGGCCTCAAAAGGGCCCGGACACCAGATTCAGCTCCTGTCTCCTGAACCCTCTCCGAGGAGCGATACAGCCCCCACCTGTATCCCTGACCCTTCACTTACTTCATGCCTCGCAGTGCCCGGCTCGGCCTGGCTCTGCCTCCCAGTCTGCCAAGAGTATGTTATGTTTCTAGTTATCAGTCCAGCCCTCCTTCTCTGCATTCCTAAGCTACTGAAGCGCATCAATAGTTTCCGTCATGGTCTAGCCTTTATGTCTCCATGTAAGAGAAATACTGTATTAATATTCATAGAATATTCCTCGCACACACACTACATATAGAATTATGCATGCACCAGTCTTAGTATCAAGTAGCCTTTGCCCTGATAACTTTTGGATTCTATCAACATGTTCTCTAAACACCAGATACTAGATAGGCTTTAGGTACATGTCGCTCTGACACTCCAGACTTTAGTCTCCTCTTCTAGCGCAGAAGTCATAGCCCCCAGTTCCTCCTGGTAACACGTCATTGCCAGTTTGCGCGCACCACTAGGTTAGAGGTCCCAGCTGCTCAGGTAGCCCCCTCCATGTTTCCGCCCCGTTTATGTCACTTCTGTTACGTTTACATCACATGTCTATGTATACGCCCTGTACACACCTCTTGTTACACCCACTTTATGCCTTATCTTTCGCGACTGCTACAAACTCCGCCTACTGCTACGCCTACTGTATTGAATGCAATGTATTTGTTTAACTATAAATATTGTGCACTGTTATTAAAGTTTGCTAGCCATTCCCAGATCCTGCCCCGGCAGCTGCCGGGCCCTTGCCATCCTATTCCTATGCAGGCTGTCCTGTTCCTGTCCTTTTATGCTTAATTAAAGCCTGTCAACTTCAGCTACCTCGAATCTTGACTCTTATTTATTGAGCTATCTGTTTATATTGTATCCAGTAAAAAATAGAACCGGTAATTAATTATTTATTTACCACATAATGGCGCCCGAACAGGAACTTGCCCTTTCCCCACGCGCCGGAGAAGCCACGCAGGCCCTCTGATCCTCTGCAGCCGTGACGGAACCATACCGTGCACGTGCAGATATTTCTGCTTCAAGTATCCCTCAGGCCCACGGAGGAGACGGAGGTTGCGGTCCAGCATCCAGACGAGGCGGTGGAGGAACGCGGCGAGTCCCGACCAGAGCCCAAGCCGAGAGTTCAAGGTCCGAGGTATCCGGAGGCCCACCTGTAACTGAAGTCCGAAGTTCGTAGTCCGTCGTCGTAGCAGTCCAGTCCAGTCCGAGGCCTTCCGTTCTTGCTGCCCGGTGAGTACCGTTGCTGGGGTAGTATCTAGACAGGGTCAATTAATTTGTCTCTGGTCCGTGGGTTTGGGTACGCAAATCCAACACGAAGTGTCCACCTAGGTGGATGCGGGTCCTGACGTGTCTCTTTATGGGACCGGTATGTTTCGTACTGTTTCAGCAGTGCATCTAGTAATTCTAGTAAGTTCTGTTCTCGAGAAATTCATGTGTTTCTGTTCTCAGTATTCCAGGTAATGTTTCCGTCCGAACTGTTATTTTAATGTCATTCCATGTGTTTTCAATGTCGTGGTATGAATGATTTGTTCTTCAGTCATTATTGTGTTTATCGTATATTGTATTGTGTCTAGACTCCAGTCTAAATCATGCCTCTGTTCTCTAAGTTACGTCAGTTAAAAACCAGAAAAGGGCTGCTCGAGGAAGCAGTCCCTGTCCCGCCTAGGGACAGTCCAGGTCATTTTATGTATCATAAGCATGGCTTAAGTGCCATAATATATCTAGATTTATGGTCTGATTATACCAGACATCTCGAAGAGAAATATAGATGGCCTGTATCAGGCACATGGGATGCCGAGTGCATCATGCGAGTAGAAGAAGCATTATGGAAAAAGAAAGCCAGACAGTCACAGAAAGATGCCATCGAGTTATGGCGCAAGGAATCTCATAAAAGAACCGAAAAAGAATTCAGAAAAGCAGAATTAAGTAGAGAATCCTCTGAAAGAGCCCAAGAAAGGGAATTAATCGAAATAGGTGAACGAGTTAAAGCCGAACAGTCAGACAGACAGAGAAATGCCCTTATTAAGGGTATGTATCCTCTTCTTGCCGAGGGCTTGCCAGAAGCAACCCCAGAGGCATCCAGTAATTTTCCGCCACCATTAGTTCCGACTAAGCTACGTCATAAACCGACCGCAGCTGATATTTTTCTCTCGTCCTATTTGGACGACACAGTCCCGGAATATGCAAATCCTGTTCCGCCTGCTCCCGTAAATAATGTAATTCCTGTTCCTCCAGCCACCGGGGCACCCGTTACAGCACCTGTTACGGTACCCCCGGTTCAGCCTACAGTACAAGTACCCGTTACATCAGTCACTCTCCCAGCCCGTACAGTACCCACCGACGATTCCAGTTTAGGAGCCGCGGGGGGAGGTTCTCCTCGTACCCCGCCTCAACACAGACGTATGACGCTACATGAGCTAGCGTTACAGCGTACACCCAAATTTCAGTCAGTTGCAGATATCAAGCGAGCACTTACCGAATGCCGTTATGATCCAGTCCCAGGCGATGATGACATGGTCTTGTATTCATTGCGTGTAAGACGGGTGACCGAGTATTTGGACACCCTGCCGAATATGAAAGGTTATCTAGATAGAATATATCGTTTCATCCGTACAGGAAGAGATCCAGAAAGTATTGGCGACACCATGGTCCAAAGAAAAGTCGAGATTCAGCTCATGATTTTAAAGTTTTTAATTAACTGTTTAATAAGAGAACAAGATTATCCAGGAAAAGATCCAGAAGAAATGAAAGTCCTGACCAGGTGGAGTGACCATATAGCCGAGGGAAGACACAAGACACAGAACAGTATAGAGAGTATGTACAAGAAAATCCGTAAGGAAATAATAAAGTTACACGAGAAACGAGAAGCATTACAAGCAACCGAAAAAGAAGACGCCTCTTCTACTGAAGAGGTAGACGACGAGAATCCCACCAGAATAGCATATGTAGGTAGAACTAGACTTACCGACCGACATTCACGCCTAGAACACAAGAAAGTTTTTCCCTCTCCAGCAGCAGAACAAGGTTCTCTAGAACAAGTATTCCAGGCTACCGATCACATTCTGAAATCACGAATAGGCTATAGTGAGCTTAGTACCATGCATGAACAAGAACTAGCCCGATCAGCGGTCCGATGGACTACTGATTCTACCACTTTTCCAGATGAAATAGTGGCACAATCGTTTCTGAAACTGCCCCCAGCCGAGCAGCGACTAGTGGGTATGTATATGATCCAGCACCTCATCACTCTGTATGAGGGTCAGCATTCTGATCCAGGTCCGTTACATGATGTTCTGAACGAGTTACTCCAATATAGATGGAAAGGTCTAGGTACCGATTTAATTAGTATCATTCTAGAACAGCGCCACAAATACCGAACGTTCCTGAATCCGCATTTTGTCCACGTCTCACCCCCCGAAAGTAAACCATTCTACATAGACAGACAGCATCCGTTACGGGAAGTACACCCAGTTAGGACAGCGGGTGGCGATCTAGAACGAGTATTTGTTTACACCCCGATTACAAAGATGGAACTCTTAGAGATGAAGAAGTTAATTCCCTGTCATGATAAAGATCCAGCAGGGTTCCACCGTGAATTAAAAGACATGCTCCGTATGGGAGAATACACGTATCCTGATATCATTAAAATGTTAAAGGTCCTGTTGCCTGCGGGCATATATGAAAAACTCAAGGAAAAAGAATGGGAGGTGGGAGAGAAAAAGATAGATTGGACAGCTCTAGAAGCTGAAGACAAAACACGTGTACCAGGTACCGGCCTAGGAGATAAATGTAAAGAATTGCCCGAACTGTTAATACAAGTTTTGCCAAGATTACTAGTCACGAAAAAGGAAGACTGGGATGCAATCTCAGCCTGTAAACAGAAACCAGACGAAGACACTAGTGATTTTTATTCTAGATTCGAAAAATGTTTTATTATCAACAGTGGTCTGAAGACGAGTAGCGAGTCATACCCTCATCTTTTTGTTACTAAACTAGTCGAGAATTCAAGTCCACAAGTTAAAAACCGAGTATTGAAAGTCGAAAGTACCTGGCAAGCTAATACTCCGTCACAAATGCTTCAAATGCTCCAGTACCACCAGAACAGAATCAGGGAAGAGCAAGAACACGAAAGGAGACGTATGAAAGACACGAAAATGAAAGTATTAGTTGCACAATCTGTTCCACAAGACAGTCAGAAGAGGGGTACGAATCAAGTCAGTCATCCTGCAGCTCCCGTTAAAGGGACCTGCAATTACTGTAAACAGCCAGGTCATTTTATAAACGAGTGTGCAGTTCTGAAACACAACATAGCTACTGGTAAGACTAAAGAAAGACCACGTCCGCCTAGACAAGAACAAGTCTCACAGACTTCCCAGTTACCACAGAATGCACAACAGACAGTTACAGTACCGCAGCCTATAGCTGCAACACAGCATGTTACACAGCAGATGTACCAGTATGCACAGTCCGAGTATCCAGAGTACCAGCAGTATTCATGAAACAGCCTAGAGAGGGAGGTAGGCTTGCCTCTCATCGAGATACCTGTAGATCAAGAGGGTCCCTACGTACACAGTCAAGTATTAGGGAAAGACAGAAAGTTTCTTATTGATACAGGGGCAAGTAGGACTACCATCAGTCATGACGAGGTTCCAGGGGCTCTGCTCTCAGGCTCTAGAAATGTTTCCCTTGGATTTTCAGGAAAGCCTATTGTAAACGAGATTTCAAAGCCAGTTACTCTAGAAGTTGGTCCATTGTCCCGAACTACTGATTTGTTACTTACGAAGTCATGTCCAGAAAATTTGTTAGGTATTAAAACGTTAAAAGAATTAGGTGCAGTTATTTGCTGTTCCCCAGAAGGAATACGTTTGTTTTTAAGAGACTTTAAAGGTCACTATGTATTACGTGATTTTGATCCAAGATTACTGAATGTCCCGCAGCATCTATGGGCGCAAGGGCCAACTGATGTAGGATGTATGCACATCACACCCCATCGTGTGACTCTGAAACAAGGTGTAGTGTTACCACGAATCCGACAGTACAAATTGCCACCTGAGGCTGTAGCAGCCTTATCCAAAATTATTGACGACCTTATTGTTCAAGGAGTGGTTGTAGAAACTGACTCCAATGTATGTAATTCTCCTATCATTCCAGTCATGAAACGTACCGATCCAAATGCACCTCCAGTATATCGATTAGTGATTGACCTCCGAGAACTTAATAAATGTATCATTCCCCAGTATCCAGTAGTCCCAGATATTTCATCCCTATTGACAGCCATTGATTCTGAAGACACGTTCTTTACTGTCATCGACCTCAAGAACGCGTTTTTCAGTGTCCCCATTCATCCAGACAGCCAGTACCTTTTCGGATTCTGTTTAAATGGAAGGAGCTATAAATTCACACGAGCTCCTCAAGGTTTCACAGAAAGTCCTAGTATTTACAGTCAAGCACTCAAGAGACAACTAGACAATATTCATATGCCAACTGACACTGCCCTGCTCCAGTATGTCGATGATCTACTGATAACAGCCCGTTCTGAACGTGACTGCGAGCGAGCGTCACTTACAGTCCTGTATTTCCTAGCCGAGATGGGGCACAAGGTGTCCCCTTCGAAGCTTCAGTTCTGTGTCCAGCAAGTGATCTACTTAGGCCACTTGCTGTCCAAGTGGGGTAGGCAGTTGACACCAGACCGTATCCAGTTAATAGCGAGTCTTCCACAGCCCAAGACACAGAAGGAGGTACGTGCTTTTATTGGCCTCACTTCTTATTGCAGACAATGGATTCCTCAGTATGCATTTCTAGCCAAGCCACTGATACAGTTAACGACACAGGAGGCAGCCGTATCGACTGTCCTCCCTTGGACATCTGAACATACACTTGTCTTTAATGAGTTAAAGAAAGCTTTATGCCAAGCTCCTGTTCTAGCTACACCGAACTACAGTAAGCCTTTTACACTTTTTGTTACAGAACGTGATGGTACTGCATTATCTGTTCTCACACAAGATCAAGCAGGACAATACAAGCCCTGTGCTTATTTTTCTAGCACATTAGATCCAGTAGCCCAGGCTTTACCTGCGTGCCTCAAGTCAGTTGCAGCCACAGCACTAGCTATCAGACAAAGTGATTCCATAGTGTTAGGACACTCCCTGACAGTACAAGTTCCACACTCCGTGGAAGTTCTTTTAAACCGAACACAGACTCAGCACTTGACCATTGCACGTTTAACAGGTTATGAATTGACACTGTTCCAGCCACACATAGAAATCAGACGCTGCAACGTTCTGAATCCTGCTACACTGTTACCGTCAGTTACTTCAAATCCTGCCACACATGACTGTGTGGAAGTTGTTAACACCATGACAAAGCCAAGACAAGACCTGACAGATATTCCATTACCTGATCCCGACCTGACACTTTATGTGGATGGTTCATGTATGAGAACAAGTACAGGAGAACTAGTAGCCGCGTATGCAGTGACTACTGACACTGAAGTTATAGAGACACACCGTATTGACACCCTGTCCGCTCAAGCAGCAGAGCTAGTCGCTCTGACCCAAGCCTGCATACGTGCCAAGAACCTGAAAGTAAACATATACACAGATTCACGTTACGCATTCGGAGTTGTACACGACTTCGGAGTGCTCTGGCAGGAGAGAGGTTTTATGACTTCTCATGGAACCAAGATTCAGCATGGTCTCCTCATTCAAGCTCTGTTAGATGCAATACATTTACCGACAGCTATTGCTATCATGAAGTGCAAAGCACATACGAAAGTTACTGACATCATTTCCCAGGGTAACGATCTAGCAGATCGAACAGCCAAGCTTACAGCTCAGACCCCAGACATTCCAGTTAACAAGACACAGACATCCACTCCAGAACAGACTACTTGTATGACAGTTAAGGACCCTACACAAGATGTCATAGACATACAGTTACATGCTACTCCCAAAGAAATCAAGAAATGGTCCGAACAAGGAGGGGTCCAGACAGATCAGGGATGGGTGACGAAGGGAAAAGCCACATGGTTTCTCCCCGACTCTATGGTTCAAGTCATTATTAATACCGCACATAGTCCTGCACATTTAGGAGAAAAAGCTATGTTAGACAGTATCCAGAACATTTGGTTCAACAAACATTTACGAGCTGCAGCCAAGCAGAAAGTCCGTACCTGTATGATATGTTGCCAGTTCAATCCAGGTAAAAGTGTCCCGGTGGAACAAGGGGGATTCCAACCTCCTGACCACCCTTTTGAAGTCCTCCAGATGGATTATATTCAGATGGAGCGATGTCGAGGTCTCAAATATGTCCTTGTAGTTGTATGCGCTTTGTCCAGGTGGACAGAAGCATATCCAGTTCCAGATTACACAGCCGCGACCACTGCCAAGCAGTTGGTTCGTGAATTCTTCCCCCGTTATGGACTCCCTAGGGTCGTGTATTCTGATAACGGCCAGCCATTCTCATCTGAACTCATGAAACATGTTTCCCTTTTGTTAGGGTACCAGTGGAAGTTCCATTGTGTGCGCCATCCTGAAGCAGCCGGTCTCGTAGAGAGACATAATCAAACTCTGAAAATCCGTATTGCTAAGACATGTAAAGAGAAAGGTGTAGACTGGCTAGTTGCCCTGCCAGTTGCTCTATTCTTTATGCGCATGGTTGCACATTCCAGATCAGGTCTGTCCCCTTATGAGGTCGTATTCGGCCGCCCCCCAAATATGTGGGGTACACCTAGACCCCGCAGTATTACAGATGTTTCCAGTAATATGTTGACAGATTACCTAGCTTCCTTGATGTCTGCCCTACACTCTTGTCGTTCACAGGTTGCCGCCGCATTTCCAGACAATACCGAGGTGAAACCGCATGAAATCATTCCAGGAAACCTCGTATTGGTCCGCCATTTTGATCGTTCAAGTCCGCTGGAGCCTCGCTGGAAGGAGCCGAAACTAGTCCTTCTGACCACCCGCACGGCCGTGAAGTTGGAAGGCCGCAAGGGATGGGTCCATCTGTCGCATATCAAGAAATTTCATGGAGTCCGGAAAAAGACTTTTAATGACAATTCCAAAGACTGTTCCAATTCTAAAGACTGCCTGAAACCAGACTCTAAATCAGACATTAATCTCAATCCCGAATTGAAAGTTCCTCTGTTAGAGAAAACTCCGCAGCAGGAGTATAAAAAGAAACTCCGGTCTAGTAAAATAAGTCAGCCAGTTTAATTGTCTAAGTCCCTCTCGGGTGAAACGGTTAGACAGGTCCCTGACATGTATGAGATAGACCCCCATAGTGAGAGAGTTAGTCAAAACTCTATCCGATGTATCGTTTTTCTAAGTTTCTTATTGTTTCTAAGTTTGATGGTTACCTGCACAAGTTATGCATTGCATTTATGTTTTCCAGTTTCTCATGTAAATAAGTTTTCTAATGCTACAGTAGAGCACACATTTAGTGATCTGCCTCCTCACGAGCTATCCTATCGTCTTGCTATGCGTAATAATACATTCATCAGAATGTTACACTATTCACACCAGACCAGCAATGCCACTAAGTGTTGGGTGTGTGGTCGACTCCCCCCTTTCCAGACACCGAAGGGAGTTCTACCACTCTTTCCTTATCCGTTTTCACATAATGGTTCGTGTGGAGCATGGTCCACGTTAACGTCATCTTCAAATGATATGTCCCTTCTGAACAGAACATGTTTTCCAGACAAACAAGGTCTCTCCCATAGAACAGGGTTAGATCTAGAAAATGAAGTATATGATTTAGGTAATTATTCTTCGAATTTCATGGTCCTGAATGTTCAGTCCGATACTACTCCAGATTTGCCTGCTATTTCAGTACTGCCAGTCAAAGGCGAATTATGTGTCAGAAAGAATGGTTCCGCACATGTAGGACATAGTGATTGTACTATTATTGTCAAGTATAGTGACAGTGGGAAATCTATTTTCAAAGCCTCACGTCATTCTTATTTTGTTTGTGGTCAGACCGCATATGTTCGTCTGCCCCTCGATTGGGATGGAACATGTTACATTGCCTTCCTACTGCCACCAGTTTTTCTAGCCCCATCTGATTATCATAGAAACACACATCTAGTACACGTCAGACATAAAAGGGAGATCGAGTCCCCGATTGTCGATCAAACTGAAACTGCTCTAGAACAGTATACAGACTTCAATAGAGGTTTCTTCTTCTTTATAGGACCTATCCAGAATAGTAAGTTAATACGTAGGTTAACCAGAACCCTTGAAGCAGTAGTGAATGAGACTACTTCTGCTCTAGGTAACTTAACCGAAGAGCAATCTGCTATGAGATTTGTCGTGCTCCAAAATCGTCTCGTTCTTGACGTCATACTGGCCGATAGAGGAGGAGCATGCAGAGTCATCGGATCTAGTTGTTGCATTTTCATTCCTAATAACGCGCCGTCTGTTTATTCAGCTATAACCAGACTTCATAAAATTGCCCACCAGTTACACCAGAATCCAGGCACCTGGACATGGTCCGGTTGGCTCTGGAGTATCATATCTGCCTGGGGATGGAAAGTATTGTCATTCCTAGGTATAGCAGTAATGATCATATTCAGTTGCTGCCTCTGTATACAATGTGGCCCTGCGATTTGCGGCATTTGTGCTACCTCTTGTATTCCTAGTCCTAAGTCCCGTTCCAAGACAATTCGAGACGAACAAATGATACTGTATGAAATGATAGATGGTATCATGAATATTGATGTTTCCTGATGGAAACGTAGGGCACAAGGAGGGAATGTGGAAAAGTAAATTTTGCCATGTTGTATGTGCCTACGTGTTCCCCATCCTATGTTATATGTACATGATCGATATGCATATGTATTCCCCCCTGATCGATTAAAGACGCAATTACAGTTGTGTCCAACTCTAGTATGCCAGTTTCCAGTTCTCGTGAAAGCTACGAGTATTAGGCCTATGTAAACCTATGTTGCCACGTTTCACAGTGTGCACGTTAATTTATTGAAAAGTCCCCTTTTCTAGGCCTCAAAAGGGCCCGGACACCAGATTCAGCTCCTGTCTCCTGAACCCTCTCCGAGGAGCGATACAGCCCCCACCTGTATCCCTGACCCTTCACTTACTTCATGCCTCGCAGTGCCCGGCTCGGCCTGGCTCTGCCTCCCAGTCTGCCAAGAGTATGTTATGTTTCTAGTTATCAGTCCAGCCCTCCTTCTCTGCATTCCTAAGCTACTGAAGCGCATCAATAGTTTCCGTCATGGTCTAGCCTTTATGTCTCCATGTAAGAGAAATACTGTATTAATATTCATAGAATATTCCTCGCACACACACTACATATAGAATTATGCATGCACCAGTCTTAGTATCAAGTAGCCTTTGCCCTGATAACTTTTGGATTCTATCAACATGTTCTCTAAACACCAGATACTAGATAGGCTTTAGGTACATGTCGCTCTGACACTCCAGACTTTAGTCTCCTCTTCTAGCGCAGAAGTCATAGCCCCCAGTTCCTCCTGGTAACACGTCATTGCCAGTTTGCGCGCACCACTAGGTTAGAGGTCCCAGCTGCTCAGGTAGCCCCCTCCATGTTTCCGCCCCGTTTATGTCACTTCTGTTACGTTTACATCACATGTCTATGTATACGCCCTGTACACACCTCTTGTTACACCCACTTTATGCCTTATCTTTCGCGACTGCTACAAACTCCGCCTACTGCTACGCCTACTGTATTGAATGCAATGTATTTGTTTAACTATAAATAATTGTGCACTGTTATTAAAGTTTGCTAGCCATTCCCAGATCCTGCCCCGGCAGCTGCCGGGCCCTTGCCATCCTATTCCTATGCAGGCTGTCCTGTTCCTGTCCTTTTATGCTTAATTAAAGCCTGTCAACTTCAGCTACCTCGAATCTTGACTCTTATTTATTGAGCTATCTGTTTATATTGTATCCAGTAAAAAATAGAACCGGTAATTAATTATTTATTTACCACACCCCCACTCCAAAATCTGGAGGTGGGGGGACATATCCCCTGCGTCCCCCACACTTCCTACGCCCATGGAGTACACGATGTTTTTCACCTCTGCCACATCAAAAGCCCCCCTTTGGATATGTGTTTCTCCGCTCATACAGTATTATACTCACATTTCAATGTTCATTCGAGCTGCAGACTACATCATACCATCGCCTCCCAGGATCTTACTTGGAGTACCAATCACAGAGACGCCTCCCAGGATCTTACTTGGAGTACCAATCACAGAGACGTCCCAGCCTGCAGGCCTTCTTCTTGCTTCGACCCACGCTCTCCATCCCCACCGGCATACATGGTGCACACAGTTTGCTGGCGCCACTGGTTTTACTTCCCTTAGCTTTCAGATAGCTTCATATTCTAGATAATATGCTCCATTTTATAGAACACTAACAGTGAACAATATTATTCACTATTCGCATAATTAAAAAAGCTTTTCAATGCAATGGGTCTCCCATTTGCAATACTTTAAGCTAATGGCATTGTAAATGAGAATGTATTTTAAATAGGTTTTAAAAACAAAAACATAAATAAAAGGCATTGTCATATACATTGCCAATAGCTCAAACTTGCGTAAATGCGTATTGCATTGCAAATGCTTGTTGTGTTTTGGATCTAAGGTGAGGCCTAAAGGATTGCAGTTTTGATTTGGGTGAAAGACATATGTATTATTGTGGTCAATTTATCGTGAAGACCCATTCTGTCTTCTAAACGTGTGAGCTGAACGTCATTGTTTATCAAATCAAATCTCAATGACAGATCAATTGGCACTGCTAGTAATGTGTTTACTTTATTTAAGAGCTGAGTGCAGTCATCAGCTATTCCGAGAAGGTTATTTTAGTACTGTGGCCGTAACTAGAACCTTAGAAAGGACTAGGAGTTGATGTTTGGTAAAGGGCTCAACACATTTCTCAAGTATTTTGCCACGTCCAGGAGGCATGTGATTGGTCTGACATCTTAAGGTATTTTAGGGTCTGTAACACACACTAAATCCTCTGCAAGCAAATCGTTTCCATTCCCAGTACAGGCTGCACAAGAACGGCGCCAGTCAAACCCGGCCTTTGCAAGACTTACAAGCAAGTTCACCAGCCTCTCATGCGCCATCTGTAATGGTGTGGGCGGGGAGCCTGCTGCATGCGAACCTGGGTGGTCGACCGGATGATTCCCCTGTGAAAAACCACTTTTTTGCCTGAAAGCGAAAACCACTGAAAGCGCCCACCAGGTGGCAGCAAAGCATTGTTTATAACAGCGAGCTCGTGTTGTAAATGCTAGCTGTCCTCATTTCGTCTCTTCTTGCCAACTGCAACTGCCTTGTGGGAAATTGCCTATCTAAGCACCGTCCGCACTCTTGAAGTGGCAATGCCATATAGTGCCCCAGATGTAACATGCTCCGGCTAATTTTCATTCCTCGAGCTCATACCATCAGCTTTGAAAATTCAGGAACAGGCAGAGATGTTTTAAGGCACGGGCAAAGTGGGTAACGGCCCAGGGCTCCCGCCTTCCACACCCCCTCTCCCCCCACTCCCTTCCCGATAAAGTGAATGGGACGGGCAACATTTCTGCCTCAATAATGTTACATGTAAAAAAAAAAAAAAGATTTTCGAATCAGACGGACTAGTATGCTTAACAGAAACTTCGGGCCCGTGACACAAAGCACAAACTCTGGTAAAGGTACATTCCAGCAAAAAATGTATGGTACGCTGGAAAGGTGGCTTTGAGACACTTTGCACCAATTTGCTTCAACAGGGATTTATTTGGGTGTATCTTGGGTGGATTGGTGCAAGCGCCCATAGTTTTAAGCAAAGCCCAATCTACTAAAATAGCCAGAAAAGGCTTTGGGTTAAAAAAAATGCCTCTTTGAACAGGCATTAACATGAAGAAATGTTTTCATTTCTGCAAACATTATACCCATTACATGTGTGCTACATTGTACAGCATGTATACAATATGTGTGATGTTGAAGAATTTGTGTAGGCTTATGATTTTGTACTGGAAGGGTATGCTTCCAGTCCAAATCATATGTAAGACAGCAGACACATACCTCTGCACAATGGTGCAAAGGTTGTGAGTGGTATTAGGCAGTCAGTTTGTGTGCCAGCAAAGGGGTAGTGAGCAGAAGTAGGCCATTTTTAATAAATATGGCTCTGTGCTGCTCTCTCACCCTTGCACTACTCAGTGCAGCAACTTTGGTGACTGCTTTGCGGTAACAAGTAAATCTGTCCCTTAGTGCGCATGCCTGACCCGCCCAGCCTTAACCGTCACACTCAGGCTGTTGATGACAAATTGAAAAATAATCTTTGTGTAATTTCTCTCGCCTTACTTTACCTCACGCCTTCTACCTTAAACCTCACTCTTAACCGCTCTCTCTATCACTGCTCTTCTGTGTACCTTCATCCTTTCTATTTCCGCACCCTCTACCTCACATCTGTCTACCTCACCACTTTCTTAATAGATCCCTCTCAACTTCGCCTATCTCTACTGCTCTCTCATGGTCTTTCCCCTCTCTCTGTCATTCTGATTATCATTGCCTATGGTTATATCTGTCATTTTCAATTCCCTGTCTCTACTTCAGCTCGTTGTACCTCACCCCTCTCTCTGTACCTCACTGCACTTTTTTCCATCTGACTTCTGCATATCTCTCTTCCATCTACTTCACTTATCACCCAACCTCATCTCTGTCTTTATCTCAACTCTATCTCTCTTTGCATATGTCTACTAACTTCCCTCGCTAGCTCTCTTCCAGACCTTTCTCCACCTCCTCATCCCCCTCACCTTCCGGTCTCCTTTTTCTGTACATCACATTTTACTCATTACCTCACCACTCTACACCCCAGCACTCTCACTCAATACCTAACCTCTGAATTTACCTTCCCATTAGTTTGCTACCTCACCTCTCCATCTCCTATTTCTCTCGTTCTGCTTCTGTTCCCTTCCCTCTGAATATTGTACTCATCTCTGACAGCCTCTATTTCCCTACCTCTTTTTCTCTATCAACTATCGTTCCTTTCTCTCTCAAACACACTTGAACACATACTCTCTTTGGAACCCATCCTCCATTTCAACTCACTGTCTCTGCCTGAACTATCTTGCCTACCTGCTTTATTTATTGAACTCCCTACGTCACCATCTCATCCTCTTTTTCTATCTCAGAACTTTATATTTCTTTATAAACCGTACCTCTCTATTTCATATTTGTCTCTCAACGCTCTCGTTTTTGCTCTCCATCACATTTCTATTTCTACCCTTCACAGCTCTCTCTACCTTTCTTTCCCCCCACACTCTTTACGTCTATAGTTTTCTATACCTCTTCTCGTTTTGCTCTCTCAACCTTGTAACTCTTTGTTTATCCTCAAGTCTCTCTGTTTATTTCTACCTCGTGCTTCTTTTACCTCTGTCTAAGTCACATCCTTTTCTACATTACCTCAATCTCTCCCTCGTCTCTTGGAGGACTGAACTCCTCTGCCTCTCGCTATATTTCCTTCTCCCTAGCTCTCTCTCTACCACACTCCCCAACCTTTTCTATTTTTCATCCTATATTTCTCTGCCTACATCTTCCTCGTTCTACCTATCCTTATCATTGCCTTTGGCTATCTCTCCTTTCTCTATTTACTTTACTACTCTCCACGCATCACATATCTTTTTACATCATCTCTACCCCCCTTCTCTCTATACTGTTTGTCTATCACTTTACTGTTCTCTTTATATCTCTGGCCATCTCTTGTATCCTGCCTCGTTTCATGTCTCTTAGTCAGCAGGGCCACAGGTCACTGTCTAGCCATAGAAGCGCACATATATAAAGAGGAGAAGAGGGACATAGCAGAAGAAAAGAAATAAATAGCAAGTTCTTAGAGTTTATCCAATGAAATAATGACAGTCTTCAGAGCTTTGATTTTTATTGTTGAAGCAAGAACGCTAGAAGTGTAGGGGGAAATGTTTATCATTGCAAATATTTAGCGACTAAACCTATAATTTCAAGAGGTATGTGCATATGCCTTATTTTAATGTTAGGCATTAGTCCACTAAACACCAAGTTACCCTTGACATTTTTCTCCAATAAAGGGAGCAATACGCTAATTAGACACTGAATTCCACACAAAACGTTGTTGTAGCAGGTAAAAAAATCTAGATCCAAACCCAAAACGAAATTGCTTTATCAATGTTTGTTCAAGGTTTCTTCTGGTACTATTGGGATGGTGGACACGAGGCAGCTTGGACTTTTGGTTACTTTTGCATTCCCTGTTTCTGGTGGCTTCACATATAATTAAGTATTGGTCGGAATCACGAAGCATTTAATCAGCTGAAAAGAAGTTATACATTCAAAGTTTCTCCAAACAGGAGAATCCCAAAATATATCTTGCTCAGGGCCTCACACATCCCTAAGATGTTACGGTCAACCGGCTTTTGTGT
Source organism: Lissotriton helveticus (assembly GCF_964261635.1). NCBI lineage: Eukaryota > Metazoa > Chordata > Amphibia > Caudata > Salamandridae > Lissotriton > Lissotriton helveticus. The sequence continues at coordinate 535,728,844 of NC_136070.1, forward strand.
TTGCTGCTGTATCAGGAGTCCCATGTTCAGAGATTCGCGCCGCACTGTTCAGCACAGATGTGGCTTCAAGCTGTTTTCAGCATGATAGATGTTTCATTAGACTGTACAGGCATTCTAGCATATTCACAGACCTGGCATGAGATTGTGCATCATACTCAGAGACATGGCTGAGGGTTAATGCCAGAAAAATGTAGGCACGTTACACCCACCTTTCTCTGATAAGGCTTCATGTTGCACTGGTAAGTGGGGAGTTGAACACGTCATCCCACAGCTCAGTGCCATTGTGAACCCCCCCTCTAGCAGCTTAAATGGGGGATACCACTGGGTCCCATATGCTGGTAAACTAGGTCTCTCTGGAACATTATGTGTTGTTTATAGGTCTATTTTGGCTGCAGGTTTTCAGACAAAAGGCCTATAAATATCAATGCTATGAATACCACTATGGAGGGGAAAGCGTGTGAGCTACATGTTGAAAGAAAGAAAAAAGAAAAAGGAATGATGAAAACAGAGAAAAGGCAAAAAGGTAAAAGAAATGGTGTGGATGAGAGGAAAAAGATGGTTAAGAGAAGGAAGGAAGGGTGAAAGGAAGGAAAGAAAGAAGAAAGGTTAAAGTCATGTTGGAAGGGTGAAAGAAAGGAAGGGTGTAAAAATGAATGGTTGGGAAGTTGAAAACAATGGATGGGTGAAGGGATGGAACGGTGAATACAGGAGTAGAAGGAAGAGTGAAGGGGCGGATGGGTGAAAAGATGAATCAATGGATTCCTTAATATAGTTTGTGTGGATAGGTGGAAGGGTGGATAGCTGTATGGAAGAAAGTATGGTTGGATGTGTGCGAAGGGACAGATGGACAGATTGAAATGATAAATGAATGGATGGAAGAAGGGTGAAAAGGTAAAGGGAACTCTTCTAAGGACGATCACGTTTGCTTGCTGTGTCATTAGAGGTATGGTTCAAGGAGGGGTTTATTTTAATATTCGGGCTACTCCCTTGCCAAAACTACCTCTGTGGTTTAATTGAAGACGCTTGTGTCAGAGACACCACCTTATTCTTGTGCAAGTGTGATTCTGAATCAGACGCTTCTCACACCCAACGTTAAACCTATTATTAATCGGACTTTCCTTCAGTGCTGGAAATGCAAATAAAAAACAAGTTGTTTTTAGATCTGCGGGAAAACCAGGTGTGAAATGCCCACACCTTTATCCACCAGTCATCGGACTGCATTGGTAAATCATTTTGAGGGCTTTAGAATGTCATCAGTATTAGTTTGGATATAATGTATTATTATGGCTGCTTTTTGTATTCTTTTAGCTTCTCACAGAATGTTAATTTTATGTTCACAAGTGTAGGGTTAGGACTTTCCATTCAAGTGAGCGGCATTTCTAATAAACCTGGCAGATATTATATATGAAGCAAACACAAGAAGATGGTGGACGGAGCGCTGAAACTTTGCAGACACTCACCTCCAGTCACAGATCTGGGCTGAATCCATCATCGTTCTTAAGCTCACCTCGCCACCCCAGTTCAGACCCAGCAATATGCAAATCAATCTCGACCCTGTTCCTCGTGGGAACAGTCCAGCCGAATTGCCAAGCCAGGTCTTTCCTTGACCTGAAACAAGCATACTGGGACCTGTTTCGGGGTAACACCCCTCATCAGCTAAGCTAGCTTGAATCCAGTGGCGCAGTGAGCAAGGGACCCACGTCTGGCCAGATATTACGTCTGGCCAGATATTATGTATGTCCATGCGTCACATTTATTGGAACATGGAGTTCTTAAATGTTATTGTTCCTGGTTGTGCGGGATGTTGGTAATGATAACTAATAGCCTTCTTTAGAATTTGGGTGGTGGTCCATTGTCCACCACACTTGGGGATCTCGCATGCCCGGAAGAAATCCCTGTGCTTTCACAGGAGCCGCCAGTCGCCACCATGGCAGCTCCTCTGAATGCACTGTAACTGCTGAGAAACCACCAAATTTAAGGCAGCCACCCAGCCTTTTTCTTTTTTAATTAATCTTAATTTTTAAAATAGAATTTGTATTTTTAAAAAACTGCCCTCACATGCTGGGTGTTTTCTCCCAGCATGTGGGGGTAATTATTTTATTTTGACCTGTTCGGGTCTGGCAGGTTTTCCTTAATGGTCCGAAATAGGAACAAATGGTGTTAGGATGTTGGAACGTATGTCCTAAATAGGGTAAACAATGTGACATCCATTGATCTACAGCCCAATGTCCGACAGGTCCTTGATTAATGGTTTCCTTCAGCATAGCCACCGAAGAGTCCACTGGTGGAAACAGAATAGTTCACCCAACTCTAAATAGAACAGGCAGAATAAGAGCTTGACGAACAGGATGCTCCGCCAAAACTATAATTAAGGCCCTCACAGGAGAGAGTTTCTAAACTATGGTCCTGGATTCTAAGGATTGTGATCATTTTGCATTAAGCCACCTGAACGAAGATACTATTTAGATTCCTGATGGGATATTAACCTAATGAGCTAAATACATTGAATTTCAAAGTAAAGAATAAAACCATATGGCAGAATTTGCACTTTTTAAAATGGTTAATTTTTTTCCTTCAATGATGCTTGTTGGGAGGTGAGGGTTTGTGCAGTGTCGCTTCTCCAGCAAGCTGCACCGGTATTTAGTGGTGGACTTTCTGTGATGAGACAATGTAGCATAAGGTTGCTTAACCCAGCTGTCCATTTCTATCCGATGGAGCTGTCTGGAGAGGGAGGCTGGGATCCAGCCTGTAGGAGGCGAAACATGGTCCAGCTGGCCATTAATAACTTGATGCCAGACTTTACAGCTGATCAGGGAAACAAAGACATACACTGACCATGTAAGTTTACAAAGTGCGAAGAGCTAAAGTGAGATTTGAAAGTGTTTTGGATATTATCTTACTGTCTCAGTTTGTATAGCACACAATGCAAACTGGATGCTTTTGGCACCTACATTTTCACTTCTACCCAACAGAACAAATGTATGCTTTTAGAACAAAAGACTGAGCTAAAATGTACCAAGATCCTCACATTTACCTTGTGAGTAACATGCAGATGTTTTAGCGGGCGCTTAACTCGCTGATGTATTTAATCTAAAAGTTACACACAGACTTCTGCATCAAAAACAGTACTTCACAAATACTTTACGTGAAATCTTATTTAAAAATAAATATATTTATTTATTTATAGAGCCCTTTTTGGCGTGGGCCTAGCAACGGGGTCACATACCAGATAACAATAGGCACCCTTATGAGGTGCTATTATCTGAGACTCATTAAATCTGTGATATTTGGAGGAGGCAAAATAATAAAGGATAAAAGGGGAATGGATTGTTAGTCTGGCAGGTAGAGAGAATTACATTTTCTACAAAATAAAAAATGCTCTCTGTGAATGTATTGTGTAAACATTTGTAAAGCACTGTCTCCCATAACTTTTTATGGAGCAGAATTGGATAAACACTTATAGGGACTGATGTCCAGAAGTTGTTAAAGTACTGAAAAATCCCCACTGACATTTTAGGAACGAACACTGAAAACCCACACCTCCTCCAGCAGCATCTAGCTACCTTGCAGATTGGCTGTCCCATCCCACCCTTACTTCGAACAGCGCCTGCAGCACTGCCTGTCTGTAACCGTGAAGAATATGCTTTTAAATGTGCCTGCGTGCTGTTTGTTAAGAATTGTTTTTAATACCCATGCAGTTTGGTTCGGTTGTCGCACCTTTACTCAAAAATTGATTGACAGGCCATCTCAGAACCCTTCTCCTTGTAATAATCTTGTTTAAATTCCAATTCGATTTCCCCATAATTACAGACCTACGGTTAAACCACAGTGTCTGTCTCTAGCTTTCTGCCCTGTATTAAAACCCTCCAAGCCCTGGAAAATTGTCTTTAAATGCCACCATGTTGTGTACAAAAGTTATTGGTCAGGTGCGCTGTAAAGTGTACCTTTTTCAGGTTTTCACCCATTCCTTGGAGTAGAATAAAACCACTCTTCACATATATGCCAACATTCTGAATCAAATAAGAGGGAGATTTAGGGGGAAATTGTGGAACTTTAACTTCCCCATTCTCTTGCGTTAATGTGGAAGATGTTTTAAGTGAAAACAAGCGAAGATAAATCCATTTGGCTCAAACAATTGACACTCTGCCGCCTAAGTCTGCTGCGGTGTAATGCATTTATTGTCTGCTCTTAAACCTTAACACATAGTCGTATTTGTCCCTGCAAGATTTAAGGAGAGGGTACTCCCCACCTATTTATGACCTCATCACTCATCATCCCCCAAACATATTATTTATAAGCTACAAGCCTGCTGTAGAGTCAGGCTGTCCTACCTTTATTATATCTTAAAGGTGGGTGTGGCCGTGGGGTGGAGTTCAAGCCTTGTTTTGCCAAGAACTGTCATCCTGGTTGTAAATCAAGCCCAAAATAGATGAACCCGCTGAGGAAGGATGTGATTCATGGCATTTTAAAAGGGGACATAAGTGGTTGTGGCTGCGGGGCGGAATTCTAGCTCCCTTTTACAAAGAAGTATTTGGTGTTTCTGGTTCTGAGCCAAGCCTGAAAACAGGTTACCCAGCACCTGTGTTTTCACCTCAGGCTGACTGTAGGAGAGTAGGGTCTGCAATCCTATGATCACCCAGATTTTTGCTTTTTGCTGCACTGGTTTACGACTTTCCCTGGCTGTGGGCCTGCTAATCAGACCCACAGCCTAGCTGTTCTCTCTATCCAAATTGTACTCAGGTACTGAATTGGCACTGGGCCCTCTCCAAGTCCCTGTACCCAGGGCTGAGGTGCACCCAGAAGTCTCCCAGGGGCTGAAGCATGTATTGTGCCACCCCTGGATTGACTAACTAAAACTGACACAACTGGCTGCACGACAGCTGGGGCAAGGTGGTGTACTCACCCTTTGCTTTAGATATAGTATACCTATATCTAACCCTAAAATGGACACACAGATCTCCTATCAGTCACTCCTATGGCAGGCCTTAACAATCCTGAAGGCAGAGTGCTTGGAATCGTGTGAGATGGTGCTCTAGCATGAGCTGAGCCTGTCTGCGGCTTTCGGGATCCATCCCTTAGCCGTTTCCATGATATCGCATACCATATACTCTTAAGTGCATTATAATCCTCGCGGTTATGTGCCAACTCTGGTATCGCTTTATCAAAACATGTCGAGTAAGGTGTCATACGAATTGGAATACTAACCCCTCGCCAATTCTGGCGACGGGGTTAGCATTCCACCCTTCTAGAGGGACACGACATGCCTGTAACCTATAACCCGGTTAAAAGTCAGACAGAGCCTTAGCATCCACAAAATGGATGCTGCCACCGAGACACAAGTCTGCCCTCCTGCTGCTGGGAGTCCTCCCAGAGCAGGAGATAAGGACAAAGGGTTTCCTGCCAGGGGCGGTGCCAGCACCGTCCCAGACAGGGTTTTGTGTATTGTAGGTAGGCAGGGCTTTAGAGGAAGGTGACTGCACGTGGCACCCCGGTGCTCACTGTGCATAGGCTGGCTGGAACCAGTTCCAGGGTCACTCCAGACCCTGTGCTGGGGAAAAGCCCGCCAAGGAAGTGGGTGTAACCACCCCCCTCCTAGTCCCACCCATAGGGCAGGACTTAGTCGCGTGCCAGCCCCTTTTTACAGGATAAAGGTAGAGACTGGCCCCCTTCCAAATCAGATCATCTTTGAATCCTGAAACTACTTTCTGCGAAAGGAACTCAAGACTTCTTCCTAAGATTTCTCCCTTGTGACTAAGGAGTAGTCACCCTGCATCCGCAGGCACCATCCAAGAACACTGCGGTCTGCTGTAAGTCCTTCCTCCGGAATCCGACTGCCCAGCTCGACGAGAACCGGCTTCCCTGGCACCTCTGACCTCTACCCACCTCTACAGCCCAGCTGAGAACCGTGGGTGCGACGAGACCTCAAGGGACCGGCCATCTGCAAGACTGCACGACTTCTTTCCAGCAAGCCCGCCGAGTAATCTACTGGTGAGTGCTTTGGGGTCCGAGAAGCCCCGACTCTGAGCAGCTCCAGCTCCGAAGTGCAGCCCCCCAGCATCTCCACGATCTGCGTGGGGCCCTTCTGCTTTCCGCTGCTCACCGCGTTGTTTGGCTACTAGCCCGTTGGCTTGTGGCCTTCCTGACGACGCCCGACGACATTTCTGCTGCTGGTCTGGTTGCTCCAGACTGGCCCTTGCTCCCTTCCCGAAGAGGAGCACCCTGGACCCTCCTGGTCCACTCAAGACGCCATTTTGAGTCCACCGCGTGGGCTTGAATTAGCCAAGGCTTGTTGCCCACTCCTGGGTAACTTCGACGCCGACGACTTCAACCTTCGTGGGACAGCTCGCACCTCCATCCTGGTCGCCGACAACGCCTCCTGGTCCGAGAGACTGCAGAGCCCAGCAGTGCCCACTCACCTGACTGCGGTGACTTCGCCCGGTGCCATCCTGGTGCCCACTTAATCACTGGCTAGTGATTCAAGAACTTGGTCCCCTCTGCTTTCAGGTTTTCTTCTTCCTTGATCCAGGCTTGGATCCATCGAACTTTCCTTCACTGGTCGCCTGCCAGCAACTTCTTCCTTCCAGGCTCCTGGTCCGGCAACGAGATCCCCGACGTCTTTTCAGACCTATGCAGCTGCAGCCCCTGGGCTAGGTAACTTCGGCACTCCGGTGTCCCAGCATAGCCTCACTATCCAAGGGTCAGGATCCACTGTCGTTTTCTCCCTACCAGGTCGGGTTCGCCCGTGAACACTAACTTTGTGAATTCTAGCTTCCATAGACTTTGTCCCGCATCCCGCGTGAGAGTGCACACTCTGCACCCGAGTCCCCTGGGCCTCCTAGTAGTAATCTAACGATTCCCTAGTCCAGTTCTAGCGATTCCACAGCCTATTAGAACTGTTACTTACCTGCTAGTAATTCGCATTCCACTTTTAGCGTATATGGTTTTTCGTGCCCCTCGGGCATTTGTGTAACGTGCTAACTTAAAAGTATTTTCGTAAGAGTTTTGTTGTGTGCTTAGCTCCCTGTCTCATAAAGAGCCAGGGTAGTCTTGTTATAAATAAATACACTGTTTATTTTCATAACAACTTGTGTGGTGTCCTTTCACTGGGTGTTCAAGGGGTAATGTGATGGTAAAACAGCTGGCTTAACACGCCCTCTAGAGTCTTAGCCTTAGACTGCTCGTATCCATGCTACTAGGATAGCTGGTCTATAAGGTTGACTTACAACCAATCATCAATAAGGGTTGTTTGGACTGATATATAGTGATCACTAGAATAGTGAGCACTGCACATCAGGCCAACTTCTCACATTGGTGAGCAGCGGTTGGGATTTGAGCTTGCTGTTGTTTTACCACACATATCCTAAGAATATCTTGTGAAAGATCACATAAGTACTAAAGGTACATATAACTTAGCTTAGAATACTCTGAGTTCTACTGAACCAGCTGTTGTAGCTCCTAGGGCCTAGCACACCCTAAACTACAACTCTAGCAAGGGATCAGTAGGCAAACATATAGTGTAGGTAAGTGCACCACTTACACCTCACTAGAAAAGCATGTCGACTCAGGAGGACTCTACTGAGACTCCCCTGGTCAGTGTTGACCCTCCACAGGTCACTTCAAGATATGCAGCTCTCAGTTTCCATGAGATGAGACAGATCTGTGTCTCCAGGAAACTGAAGCAGGGGTCTAACCCCACCACTTCCTTTCTGATAGGTCTCTTAGAGACATATGATGCCAGAAAGCTTTCTCAGTTACATGAGAACATGCCAGCCTTAGAGGGAACCTCTGGGGATCCAGATCTCCACAACACTGATTCAGCAGTTGAGGAGGAGGATCAGGAGGTACTCTCTGGGGATGAGGTAGACAAGGGTCTTGAGGTAGTCAGAAGGCTAACTAGGACCAACTTAGACTTACTTGGGCTAGGATCTGGGGGCCCCCCAGTACTAACCCGAAGTGGGCCTAACCTTGGAGTTAGGAGAGATAGATCTCTTTCTAGGGACTCCAATAGATCTCTGCACTCTAATGCCTCTTCTCAGGGGAGAAGGAATCCTCCACAGAGGAGATTTACTTCCCCTCAGAGAAAGGAGCATGAGGCTAGGATGAGACAAGCTGAACTGAGGATTGAAAGGGAAGAAATTGCCCTGGCCAAAGAGAAGCTTGCCCTGGCAAGAGAGCAGCAGATGAGTGGGCTAGCTCCCACTGGTGGCAGCAATCTCCCAAGAGATAGAGAGAAGGGTTTAGATACTAAACACCTGACTAAAATAGTGCCCCCCTTTAAGCAAGGGGATGACATCCAGAAATGGATGGCTGCTCTGGAGAGGGCCTGCACTGTGCAGAACATTCCCCAGAGTCAGTGGGCAGCTATACTGTGGCTCTCCTTTGATGGTAAAGGTAGAGATAAGCTCCTCACTACAAGAGTGGAGGATGCTAACAATTACCAGGTCCTGAAGAATACACTGGTTGATGGGTTTGGTTTAACCACTGAGCAGTACAGGTTGCTGTTCAGAGACACCCAGAAAACTCAGTCTCAGGACTGGTCTGATTTTGTGGATTGTGCCACTAAGGCTTTGGAGGGCTGGTTGCTGGGTAGCAAGGTTACAGATTACACAGGATTGTATAATCTAATGATGAGAGAACAAATTTTGAACAATTGTCAGAACCAGTTGCTGCACCAGCACCTTGTTGATTCAGATCTGACCTCTCCCCAAGAATTGGGAAAGAAGGCAGACAAATGGGTCAGGACAAGGATCAAGCAGAACCAGAACCAGAACCAGGGTGGTCAGAAGAAAGCAGACCAGAAGGGTAATGTTAAGAATGAGCAAAATGACCAGAAGTCTTCACCAGGTCCCCAACAAACCAAAGAGGGTGGGGGTCAGGCTTCCCAGAAAAAGAAGACTCAAGAAGGCCAGTCAAAAAGGTGGTGCCAGTACTGCAAAAGTAAATCTCACTGGTTTAGTGAGTGCACCAAAAGAGGAGGAGGACAAACTCCTGCCACTACAGCTCCTAAAGCAACTGCACCCCCTAGTACAGTCAGTAGTGGTAGTGTCACTCCCAAGGCATTAGTTGGGTTAACCTTGGGTACTGAGGGGTCTGACAACTTAGTTGGCACACTCACTCAGGCTGTCCTTGTCTGTACAGGGGATATGGATATGTCCCCTGAAATAAGACCCAATACTTTGGGCAAATACAGGCAGACACCTTTGATTAATGGCAAAATGGCTCAGGCCTATAGGGACACTTGTGCCAGTGTCACCATGGTGACACCTAACTTTGTGGACCCTGGACAGATCATGCCAGGTACTGATTTCCTGGTGACCAATGCCAGCAATGTCACTACTAGTCATAGTGTGGCAATTGTAGCTTTCTCCTGGGGTGGAGTGAAGGGACAAAAGAAAGTTGTAGTCAGTTCAGACCTCCCAGTTGATTGTTTGTTGGGCAATGATTTGGAGTCATCACAATGGTCAGAAGTGGAGCAGAGGACTCACATGGAGATGTTAGGCTTGCCAGCACATGTGCTTGCTGTGACTAGGTCACAGGCCAGAAGATGCCCCACTGAACAGGTGCTGGATCCTGAAATTATGGACCAGACACCTCCCAAGAAGAAGAGCAGTAAGGGTAAGGCTTTGCCTTCCCCCTTGCCCCAGGTTGAGGATCAAGTCTCTGAGGAGGCTGATCTAGAAGAGCTGAGGGAAACTGAGCCTAAAGAGCTTGAACTTGATCAAGTTGAGTTTCTGGGCTCAGGGGGACCCTCCAGAGCAGACCTGGGGAAGGAACAGTTGAGCTGCCCTTCCCTTGAACCCCTCAGACAGCAGGCTGCTGCTGAGGCTGCAGGGAATGCCACAGGTGCCCACAGGGTATACTGGGAAGATGGACTCCTGTACTCTGAGTCAAGAGACCCCAAGCCTGGTGCAACCAGGAGGCTGGTCATCCCCTTGTCTCTGAGAGGTTTCCTTCTCACCTTGGCCCATGAGATTCCCCTTGCAGGTCATTTAGGTCAGACAAAGACTTGGGACAGGCTTGTCTCACACTTTCACTGGCCCCATATGAATGAGAATACCAAGGAGTTTTGTCGCTCATGTGTCACTTGCCAAGCCAGTGGTAAGTCAGGTGGCACAACAAAGGCCCCCCTCATACCACTACCTGTGGTGGGGGTTCCCTTTGAAAGAGTGGGGATTGACATTGTTGGTCCAATGGAACCCCAGACAGCATCAGGACACAAGTTTATACTGGTGGTGGTGGACCATGCCACCAGGTATCCTGAGGCTATTCCCCTTAGGACCACTACAGCCCCTGTAGTGGCAAGAGCCCTAGTTGGAGTGTTCTCCAGAGTGGGTTTCCCTAAGGAGGTCGTTTCTGACAGAGGTACAAACTTCATGTCAGGATATCTGACTGCCATGTGGAAAGAGTGTGGTGTGAACTACAAGTTCACCACACCCTATCATCCACAATGCAATGGGCTTGTTGAGAGATTCAACAGGACCCTGAAAGGGATGATTCATGGACTACCTGAACCTCTTAGGAGAAGATGGGATGTCCTGATCCCCTGCCTCTTGTTTGCTTACAGAGAGGTCCCACAGAAGGGGGTTGGCTACAGCCCTTTTGAGCTTCTGTATGGGCATCCTGTAAGAGGACCCCTGTGTTTGGTGAAGGAAGGATGGGAGAGACCTCTCAAAAAGCCTGCAACCAACATAGTGGACTATGTACTTGGTCTCCGCTCCAGGATGGCTGAGTATATGGAGAAGGCATCTAAAAACCTTGAGGCCAGCCAGGAACTTCAAAAAGCTTGGCATGACCAAAAGGCTGTACTGACTGTGTACCAGCCAGGACAGAAGGTGTGGGTGCTGGAGCCAGTGGCCCCAGCAGCTCTGAAAGACAAATGGTCTGGGCCCCACACCATCATTGAGCAAAAGGGAGAGGTTACCTACTTGGTGGACCTTGGAACTCCCAGGAGCCCTCTCAGAGTGCTCCATGTTAACAGGCTCAAGGCATATGTTGACAGGAAGGACATGAGCTTGCTCATGGCCACAGATGAGGGACAGGAGGAAGAGAGTGACCCTCTCCCAGACCTGCTCACTCAGAATCCTGATGATGGGTCAGTTGATGGTGTTGTCTTTTGTGGCAGCCTCACTGAACATCAGCAACAGGATTGCAGGCAAGTTCTGCAATCCTTTCGACATATGTTCTCTCTGACACCCAGCCAAACTGATTGGTGTACCCATGATGTTGACACTGGAGACAGTCTGCCTGTCAAGAGTAAAATCTACAGGCAGCCTGATCATGTTAGAGACTGCATCAAAACTGAAGTGCAGAAAATGTTGGAACTGGGAGTCATTGAGCCCTCAGATAGCCCTTGGGCTAGCCCAGTAGTTCTAGTGCCAAAGCCTCACACCCAGGGTGGTAAGAGAGAGATGAGGTTTTGCGTAGACTACAGAGGCCTCAATGCAGTCACTAAGACTGATGCCCACCCAATACCAAGAGCAGATGAGCTTATGCCAACTTCTTAAGCACATTTGATTTGACAGCTGGGTATTGGCAAATCAGGTTAGCTGAGGAAGCCAAACCTAAGACAGCATTTTCTACCCCTGGAGGGCATTATCAATTTGTGGTAATGCCCTTTGGACTGAAAAATGCACCTGCCACCTTCCAAAGGTTGGTGAATCAAGTCCTCACTGGGCTGGATGACTTCTGTGCAGCTTATCTTGACGATATTGCTGTCTTTAGCTCCACCTGGGAGGATCACCTGGTCCACCTGAGGAAAGTGTTAGAGGCCCTGCAAAAGGCAGGCCTCACTATCAAGGCCACCAAGTGCCAGATAGGGCAGTCACAGGTTGTATACCTGGGCCACCTTGTAGGTGGAGGCCAGGTTCAGCCACTGGAGAGTAAGATACAGGCCATCAAGGACTGGACTCCTCCAATCACCCAGACTCAGGTTCGAGCTTTCTTGGGCCTGACTGGGTACTATAGGAAGTTTGTCAGAAATTATGGGTCCATAGTGACCCCCCTTAATGACCTGACAAGCAAAAAGATGCCAAAGAAAGTTCAGTGGACAGCAAGCTGTCAGAAAGCATTCAATGACCTAAAGCAGGCCATGTGCACAGCACCTATCCTCAAGAGTCCAGATTACTCCAAGCCATTCATTGTCCAAACAGATGCTTCTGAGTTGGGTGTGGGAGCTGTTCTGTCTCAACTGAATTTTGATGGTAATGATCAGCCTATTGCTTTCATTAGTAGGAGGTTGACACCCAGAGAGAAAAATTGGTCAGCTATTGAGAGGGAGGCCTTTGCTGTGGTCTGGGCCCTGAAGAAGCTGAGGGCCTACTTGTTTGGCACTCACTTCACCATTCAGACAGACCATAAGCCCCTCTTGTGGCTAAATCAGATGAAGGGTGAAAACCCCAAACTGCTTAGGTGGTCCATTTCCCTACAGGGGATGGATTTTACAGTGGAGCATAGACCTGGGACTGATCACAGCAATGCTGATGGGCTCTCCAGGTATTTCCACTTAGAGCAAGAAGACTCACCTGGTCAAGGTTAGCTTATTGTCCCAAAGTTTGGGGGGGGGGTCATGTAGGAGAGTAGGGTCTGCAATCCTATGATCACCCAGATTTTTGCTTTTTGCTGCACTGGTTTACGACTTTCCCTGGCTGTGGGCCTGCTAATCAGACCCACAGCCTAGCTGTTCTCTCTATCCAAATTGTACTCAGGTACTGAATTGGCACTGGGCCCTCTCCAAGTCCCTGTACCCAGGGCTGAGGTGCACCCAGAAGTCTCCCAGGGGCTGAAGCATGTATTGTGCCACCCCTGGATTGACTAACTAAAACTGACACAACTGGCTGCACGACAGCTGGGGCAAGGTGGTGTACTCACCCTTTGCTTTAGATATAGTATACCTATATCTAACCCTAAAATGGACACACAGATCTCCTATCAGTCACTCCTATGGCAGGCCTTAACAATCCTGAAGGCAGAGTGCTTGGAATCGTGTGAGATGGTGCTCTAGCATGAGCTGAGCCTGTCTGCGGCTTTCGGGATCCATCCCTTAGCCGTTTCCATGATATCGCATACCATATACTCTTAAGTGCATTATAATCCTCGCGGTTATGTGCCAACTCTGGTATCGCTTTATCAAAACATGTCGAGTAAGGTGTCATACGAATTGGAATACTAACCCCTCGCCAATTCTGGCGACGGGGTTAGCATTCCACCCTTCTAGAGGGACACGACATGCCTGTAACCTATAACCCGGTTAAAAGTCAGACAGAGCCTTAGCATCCACAAAATGGATGCTGCCACCGAGACACAAGTCTGCCCTCCTGCTGCTGGGAGTCCTCCCAGAGCAGGAGATAAGGACAAAGGGTTTCCTGCCAGGGGCGGTGCCAGCACCGTCCCAGACAGGGTTTTGTGTATTGTAGGTAGGCAGGGCTTTAGAGGAAGGTGACTGCACGTGGCACCCCGGTGCTCACTGTGCATAGGCTGGCTGGAACCAGTTCCAGGGTCACTCCAGACCCTGTGCTGGGGAAAAGCCCGCCAAGGAAGTGGGTGTAACCACCCCCCTCCTAGTCCCACCCATAGGGCAGGACTTAGTCGCGTGCCAGCCCCTTTTTACAGGATAAAGGTAGAGACTGGCCCCCTTCCAAATCAGATCATCTTTGAATCCTGAAACTACTTTCTGCGAAAGGAACTCAAGACTTCTTCCTAAGATTTCTCCCTTGTGACTAAGGAGTAGTCACCCTGCATCCGCAGGCACCATCCAAGAACACTGCGGTCTGCTGTAAGTCCTTCCTCCGGAATCCGACTGCCCAGCTCGACGAGAACCGGCTTCCCTGGCACCTCTGACCTCTACCCACCTCTACAGCCCAGCTGAGAACCGTGGGTGCGACGAGACCTCAAGGGACCGGCCATCTGCAAGACTGCACGACTTCTTTCCAGCAAGCCCGCCGAGTAATCTACTGGTGAGTGCTTTGGGGTCCGAGAAGCCCCGACTCTGAGCAGCTCCAGCTCCGAAGTGCAGCCCCCCAGCATCTCCACGATCTGCGTGGGGCCCTTCTGCTTTCCGCTGCTCACCGCGTTGTTTGGCTACTAGCCCGTTGGCTTGTGGCCTTCCTGACGACGCCCGACGACATTTCTGCTGCTGGTCTGGTTGCTCCAGACTGGCCCTTGCTCCCTTCCCGAAGAGGAGCACCCTGGACCCTCCTGGTCCACTCAAGACGCCATTTTGAGTCCACCGCGTGGGCTTGAATTAGCCAAGGCTTGTTGCCCACTCCTGGGTAACTTCGACGCCGACGACTTCAACCTTCGTGGGACAGCTCGCACCTCCATCCTGGTCGCCGACAACGCCTCCTGGTCCGAGAGACTGCAGAGCCCAGCAGTGCCCACTCACCTGACTGCGGTGACTTCGCCCGGTGCCATCCTGGTGCCCACTTAATCACTGGCTAGTGATTCAAGAACTTGGTCCCCTCTGCTTTCAGGTTTTCTTCTTCCTTGATCCAGGCTTGGATCCATCGAACTTTCCTTCACTGGTCGCCTGCCAGCAACTTCTTCCTTCCAGGCTCCTGGTCCGGCAACGAGATCCCCGACGTCTTTTCAGACCTATGCAGCTGCAGCCCCTGGGCTAGGTAACTTCGGCACTCCGGTGTCCCAGCATAGCCTCACTATCCAAGGGTCAGGATCCACTGTCGTTTTCTCCCTACCAGGTCGGGTTCGCCCGTGAACACTAACTTTGTGAATTCTAGCTTCCATAGACTTTGTCCCGCATCCCGCGTGAGAGTGCACACTCTGCACCCGAGTCCCCTGGGCCTCCTAGTAGTAATCTAACGATTCCCTAGTCCAGTCCTAGCGATTCCACAGCCTATTAGAACTGTTACTTACCTGCTAGTAATTCGCATTCCACTTTTAGCGTATATGGTTTTTCGTGCCCCTCGGGCATTTGTGTAACGTGCTAACTTAAAAGTATTTTCGTAAGAGTTTTGTTGTGTGCTTAGCTCCCTGTCTCATAAAGAGCCAGGGTAGTCTTGTTATAAATAAATACACTGTTTATTTTCATAACAACTTGTGTGGTGTCCTTTCACTGGGTGTTCAAGGGGTAATGTGATGGTAAAACAGCTGGCTTAACACGCCCTCTAGAGTCTTAGCCTTAGACTGCTCGTATCCATGCTACTAGGATAGCTGGTCTATAAGGTTGACTTACAACCAATCATCAATAAGGGTTGTTTGGACTGATATATAGTGATCACTAGAATAGTGAGCACTGCACATCAGGCCAACTTCTCACATTGGTGAGCAGCGGTTGGGATTTGAGCTTGCTGTTGTTTTACCACACATATCCTAAGAATATCTTGTGAAAGATCACATAAGTACTAAAGGTACATATAACTTAGCTTAGAATACTCTGAGTTCTACTGAACCAGCTGTTGTAGCTCCTAGGGCCTAGCACACCCTAAACTACAACTCTAGCAAGGGATCAGTAGGCAAACATATAGTGTAGGTAAGTGCACCACTTACACCTCACTAGAAAAGCATGTCGACTCAGGAGGACTCTACTGAGACTCCCCTGGTCAGTGTTGACCCTCCACAGGTCACTTCAAGATATGCAGCTCTCAGTTTCCATGAGATGAGACAGATCTGTGTCTCCAGGAAACTGAAGCAGGGGTCTAACCCCACCACTTCCTTTCTGATAGGTCTCTTAGAGACATATGATGCCAGAAAGCTTTCTCAGTTACATGAGAACATGCCAGCCTTAGAGGGAACCTCTGGGGATCCAGATCTCCACAACACTGATTCAGCAGTTGAGGAGGAGGATCAGGAGGTACTCTCTGGGGATGAGGTAGACAAGGGTCTTGAGGTAGTCAGAAGGCTAACTAGGACCAACTTAGACTTACTTGGGCTAGGATCTGGGGGCCCCCCAGT
The DNA here is from genome assembly GCF_964261635.1 of Lissotriton helveticus. Taxonomy (NCBI): domain Eukaryota; kingdom Metazoa; phylum Chordata; class Amphibia; order Caudata; family Salamandridae; genus Lissotriton; species Lissotriton helveticus. Next base: position 535,744,750 of record NC_136070.1, read on the forward strand.
ACTAACCCGAAGTGGGCCTAACCTTGGAGTTAGGAGAGATAGATCTCTTTCTAGGGACTCCAATAGATCTCTGCACTCTAATGCCTCTTCTCAGGGGAGAAGGAATCCTCCACAGAGGAGATTTACTTCCCCTCAGAGAAAGGAGCATGAGGCTAGGATGAGACAAGCTGAACTGAGGATTGAAAGGGAAGAAATTGCCCTGGCCAAAGAGAAGCTTGCCCTGGCAAGAGAGCAGCAGATGAGTGGGCTAGCTCCCACTGGTGGCAGCAATCTCCCAAGAGATAGAGAGAAGGGTTTAGATACTAAACACCTGACTAAAATAGTGCCCCCCTTTAAGCAAGGGGATGACATCCAGAAATGGATGGCTGCTCTGGAGAGGGCCTGCACTGTGCAGAACATTCCCCAGAGTCAGTGGGCAGCTATACTGTGGCTCTCCTTTGATGGTAAAGGTAGAGATAAGCTCCTCACTACAAGAGTGGAGGATGCTAACAATTACCAGGTCCTGAAGAATACACTGGTTGATGGGTTTGGTTTAACCACTGAGCAGTACAGGTTGCTGTTCAGAGACACCCAGAAAACTCAGTCTCAGGACTGGTCTGATTTTGTGGATTGTGCCACTAAGGCTTTGGAGGGCTGGTTGCTGGGTAGCAAGGTTACAGATTACACAGGATTGTATAATCTAATGATGAGAGAACAAATTTTGAACAATTGTCAGAACCAGTTGCTGCACCAGCACCTTGTTGATTCAGATCTGACCTCTCCCCAAGAATTGGGAAAGAAGGCAGACAAATGGGTCAGGACAAGGATCAAGCAGAACCAGAACCAGAACCAGGGTGGTCAGAAGAAAGCAGACAAGAAGGGTAATGTTAAGAATGAGCAAAATGACCAGAAGTCTTCACCAGGTCCCCAACAAACCAAAGAGGGTGGGGGTCAGGCTTCCCAGAAAAAGAAGACTCAAGAAGGCCAGTCAAAAAGGTGGTGCCAGTACTGCAAAAGTAAATCTCACTGGTTTAGTGAGTGCACCAAAAGAGGAGGAGGACAAACTCCTGCCACTACAGCTCCTAAAGCAACTGCACCCCCTAGTACAGTCAGTAGTGGTAGTGTCACTCCCAAGGCATTAGTTGGGTTAACCTTGGGTACTGAGGGGTCTGACAACTTAGTTGGCACACTCACTCAGGCTGTCCTTGTCTGTACAGGGGATATGGATATGTCCCCTGAAATAAGTCCCAATACTTTGGGCAAATACAGGCAGACACCTTTGATTAATGGCAAAATGGCTCAGGCCTATAGGGACACTTGTGCCAGTGTCACCATGGTGACACCTAACTTTGTGGACCCTGGACAGATCATGCCAGGTACTGATTTCCTGGTGACCAATGCCAGCAATGTCACTACTAGTCATAGTGTGGCAATTGTAGCTTTCTCCTGGGGTGGAGTGAAGGGACAAAAGAAAGTTGTAGTCAGTTCAGACCTCCCAGTTGATTGTTTGTTGGGCAATGATTTGGAGTCATCACAATGGTCAGAAGTGGAGCAGAGGACTCACATGGAGATGTTAGGCTTGCCAGCACATGTGCTTGCTGTGACTAGGTCACAGGCCAGAAGATGCCCCACTGAACAGGTGCTGGATCCTGAAATTATGGACCAGACACCTCCCAAGAAGAAGAGCAGTAAGGGTAAGGCTTTGCCTTCCCCCTTGCCCCAGGTTGAGGATCAAGTCTCTGAGGAGGCTGATCTAGAAGAGCTGAGGGAAACTGAGCCTAAAGAGCTTGAACTTGATCAAGTTGAGTTTCTGGGCTCAGGGGGACCCTCCAGAGCAGACCTGGGGAAGGAACAGTTGAGCTGCCCTTCCCTTGAACCCCTCAGACAGCAGGCTGCTGCTGAGGCTGCAGGGAATGCCACAGGTGCCCACAGGGTATACTGGGAAGATGGACTCCTGTACTCTGAGTCAAGAGACCCCAAGCCTGGTGCAACCAGGAGGCTGGTCATCCCCTTGTCTCTGAGAGGTTTCCTTCTCACCTTGGCCCATGAGATTCCCCTTGCAGGTCATTTAGGTCAGACAAAGACTTGGGACAGGCTTGTCTCACACTTTCACTGGCCCCATATGAATGAGAATACCAAGGAGTTTTGTCGCTCATGTGTCACTTGCCAAGCCAGTGGTAAGTCAGGTGGCACAACAAAGGCCCCCCTCATACCACTACCTGTGGTGGGGGTTCCCTTTGAAAGAGTGGGGATTGACATTGTTGGTCCAATGGAACCCCAGACAGCATCAGGACACAAGTTTATACTGGTGGTGGTGGACCATGCCACCAGGTATCCTGAGGCTATTCCCCTTAGGACCACTACAGCCCCTGTAGTGGCAAGAGCCCTAGTTGGAGTGTTCTCCAGAGTGGGTTTCCCTAAGGAGGTCGTTTCTGACAGAGGTACAAACTTCATGTCAGGATATCTGACTGCCATGTGGAAAGAGTGTGGTGTGAACTACAAGTTCACCACACCCTATCATCCACAATGCAATGGGCTTGTTGAGAGATTCAACAGGACCCTGAAAGGGATGATTCATGGACTACCTGAACCTCTTAGGAGAAGATGGGATGTCCTGATCCCCTGCCTCTTGTTTGCTTACAGAGAGGTCCCACAGAAGGGGGTTGGCTACAGCCCTTTTGAGCTTCTGTATGGGCATCCTGTAAGAGGACCCCTGTGTTTGGTGAAGGAAGGATGGGAGAGACCTCTCAAAAAGCCTGCAACCAACATAGTGGACTATGTACTTGGTCTCCGCTCCAGGATGGCTGAGTATATGGAGAAGGCATCTAAAAACCTTGAGGCCAGCCAGGAACTTCAAAAAGCTTGGCATGACCAAAAGGCTGTACTGACTGTGTACCAGCCAGGACAGAAGGTGTGGGTGCTGGAGCCAGTGGCCCCAGCAGCTCTGAAAGACAAATGGTCTGGGCCCCACACCATCATTGAGCAAAAGGGAGAGGTTACCTACTTGGTGGACCTTGGAACTCCCAGGAGCCCTCTCAGAGTGCTCCATGTTAACAGGCTCAAGGCATATGTTGACAGGAAGGACATGAGCTTGCTCATGGCCACAGATGAGGGACAGGAGGAAGAGAGTGACCCTCTCCCTGACCTGCTCACTCAGAATCCTGATGATGGGTCAGTTGATGGTGTTGTCTTTTGTGGCAGCCTCACTGAACATCAGCAACAGGATTGCAGGCAAGTTCTGCAATCCTTTCGACATATGTTCTCTCTGACACCCAGCCAAACTGATTGGTGTACCCATGATGTTGACACTGGAGACAGTCTGCCTGTCAAGAGTAAAATCTACAGGCAGCCTGATCATGTTAGAGACTGCATCAAAACTGAAGTGCAGAAAATGTTGGAACTGGGAGTCATTGAGCCCTCAGATAGCCCTTGGGCTAGCCCAGTAGTTCTAGTGCCAAAGCCTCACACCCAGGGTGGTAAGAGAGAGATGAGGTTTTGCGTAGACTACAGAGGCCTCAATGCAGTCACTAAGACTGATGCCCACCCAATACCAAGAGCAGATGAGCTTATAGATAGATTGGCTTCTGCCAACTTCTTAAGCACATTTGATTTGACAGCTGGGTATTGGCAAATCAGGTTAGCTGAGGAAGCCAAACCTAAGACAGCATTTTCTACCCCTGGAGGGCATTATCAATTTGTGGTAATGCCCTTTGGACTGAAAAATGCACCTGCCACCTTCCAAAGGTTGGTGAATCAAGTCCTCACTGGGCTGGATGACTTCTGTGCAGCTTATCTTGACGATATTGCTGTCTTTAGCTCCACCTGGGAGGATCACCTGGTCCACCTGAGGAAAGTGTTAGAGGCCCTGCAAAAGGCAGGCCTCACTATCAAGGCCACCAAGTGCCAGATAGGGCAGTCACAGGTTGTATACCTGGGCCACCTTGTAGGTGGAGGCCAGGTTCAGCCACTGGAGAGTAAGATACAGGCCATCAAGGACTGGACTCCTCCAATCACCCAGACTCAGGTTCGAGCTTTCTTGGGCCTGACTGGGTACTATAGGAAGTTTGTCAGAAATTATGGGTCCATAGTGACCCCCCTTAATGACCTGACAAGCAAAAAGATACCAAAGAAAGTTCAGTGGACAGCAAGCTGTCAGAAAGCATTCAATGACCTAAAGCAGGCCATGTGCACAGCACCTATCCTCAAGAGTCCAGATTACTCCAAGCCATTCATTGTCCAAACAGATGCTTCTGAGTTGGGTGTGGGAGCTGTTCTGTCTCAACTGAATTTTGATGGTAATGATCAGCCTATTGCTTTCATTAGTAGGAGGTTGACACCCAGAGAGAAAAATTGGTCAGCTATTGAGAGGGAGGCCTTTGCTGTGGTCTGGGCCCTGAAGAAGCTGAGGGCCTACTTGTTTGGCACTCACTTCACCATTCAGACAGACCATAAGCCCCTCTTGTGGCTAAATCAGATGAAGGGTGAAAACCCCAAACTGCTTAGGTGGTCCATTTCCCTACAGGGGATGGATTTTACAGTGGAGCATAGACCTGGGACTGATCACAGCAATGCTGATGGGCTCTCCAGGTATTTCCACTTAGAGCAAGAAGACTCACCTGGTCAAGGTTAGCTTATTGTCCCAAAGTTTGGGGGGGGGTCATGTAGGAGAGTAGGGTCTGCAATCCTATGATCACCCAGATTTTTGCTTTTTGCTGCACTGGTTTACGACTTTCCCTGGCTGTGGGCCTGCTAATCAGACCCACAGCCTAGCTGTTCTCTCTATCCAAATTGTACTCAGGTACTGAATTGGCACTGGGCCCTCTCCAAGTCCCTGTACCCAGGGCTGAGGTGCACCCAGAAGTCTCCCAGGGGCTGAAGCATGTATTGTGCCACCCCTGGATTGACTAACTAAAACTGACACAACTGGCTGCACGACAGCTGGGGCAAGGTGGTGTACTCACCCTTTGCTTTAGATATAGTATACCTATATCTAACCCTAAAATGGACACACAGATCTCCTATCAGTCACTCCTATGGCAGGCCTTAACAATCCTGAAGGCAGAGTGCTTGGAATCGTGTGAGATGGTGCTCTAGCATGAGCTGAGCCTGTCTGCGGCTTTCGGGATCCATCCCTTAGCCGTTTCCATGATATCGCATACCATATACTCTTAAGTGCATTATAATCCTCGCGGTTATGTGCCAACTCTGGTATCGCTTTATCAAAACATGTCGAGTAAGGTGTCATACGAATTGGAATACTAACCCCTCGCCAATTCTGGCGACGGGGTTAGCATTCCACCCTTCTAGAGGGACACGACATGCCTGTAACCTATAACCCGGTTAAAAGTCAGACAGAGCCTTAGCATCCACAAAATGGATGCTGCCACCGAGACACAAGTCTGCCCTCCTGCTGCTGGGAGTCCTCCCAGAGCAGGAGATAAGGACAAAGGGTTTCCTGCCAGGGGCGGTGCCAGCACCGTCCCAGACAGGGTTTTGTGTATTGTAGGTAGGCAGGGCTTTAGAGGAAGGTGACTGCACGTGGCACCCCGGTGCTCACTGTGCATAGGCTGGCTGGAACCAGTTCCAGGGTCACTCCAGACCCTGTGCTGGGGAAAAGCCCGCCAAGGAAGTGGGTGTAACCACCCCCCTCCTAGTCCCACCCATAGGGCAGGACTTAGTCGCGTGCCAGCCCCTTTTTACAGGATAAAGGTAGAGACTGGCCCCCTTCCAAATCAGATCATCTTTGAATCCTGAAACTACTTTCTGCGAAAGGAACTCAAGACTTCTTCCTAAGATTTCTCCCTTGTGACTAAGGAGTAGTCACCCTGCATCCGCAGGCACCATCCAAGAACACTGCGGTCTGCTGTAAGTCCTTCCTCCGGAATCCGACTGCCCAGCTCGACGAGAACCGGCTTCCCTGGCACCTCTGACCTCTACCCACCTCTACAGCCCAGCTGAGAACCGTGGGTGCGACGAGACCTCAAGGGACCGGCCATCTGCAAGACTGCACGACTTCTTTCCAGCAAGCCCGCCGAGTAATCTACTGGTGAGTGCTTTGGGGTCCGAGAAGCCCCGACTCTGAGCAGCTCCAGCTCCGAAGTGCAGCCCCCCAGCATCTCCACGATCTGCGTGGGGCCCTTCTGCTTTCCGCTGCTCACCGCGTTGTTTGGCTACTAGCCCGTTGGCTTGTGGCCTTCCTGACGACGCCCGACGACATTTCTGCTGCTGGTCTGGTTGCTCCAGACTGGCCCTTGCTCCCTTCCCGAAGAGGAGCACCCTGGACCCTCCTGGTCCACTCAAGACGCCATTTTGAGTCCACCGCGTGGGCTTGAATTAGCCAAGGCTTGTTGCCCACTCCTGGGTAACTTCGACGCCGACGACTTCAACCTTCGTGGGACAGCTCGCACCTCCATCCTGGTCGCCGACAACGCCTCCTGGTCCGAGAGACTGCAGAGCCCAGCAGTGCCCACTCACCTGACTGCGGTGACTTCGCCCGGTGCCATCCTGGTGCCCACTTAATCACTGGCTAGTGATTCAAGAACTTGGTCCCCTCTGCTTTCAGGTTTTCTTCTTCCTTGATCCAGGCTTGGATCCATCGAACTTTCCTTCACTGGTCGCCTGCCAGCAACTTCTTCCTTCCAGGCTCCTGGTCCGGCAACGAGATCCCCGACGTCTTTTCAGACCTATGCAGCTGCAGCCCCTGGGCTAGGTAACTTCGGCACTCCGGTGTCCCAGCATAGCCTCACTATCCAAGGGTCAGGATCCACTGTCGTTTTCTCCCTACCAGGTCGGGTTCGCCCGTGAACACTAACTTTGTGAATTCTAGCTTCCATAGACTTTGTCCCGCATCCCGCGTGAGAGTGCACACTCTGCACCCGAGTCCCCTGGGCCTCCTAGTAGTAATCTAACGATTCCCTAGTCCAGTCCTAGCGATTCCACAGCCTATTAGAACTGTTACTTACCTGCTAGTAATTCGCATTCCACTTTTAGCGTATATGGTTTTTCGTGCCCCTCGGGCATTTGTGTAACGTGCTAACTTAAAAGTATTTTCGTAAGAGTTTTGTTGTGTGCTTAGCTCCCTGTCTCATAAAGAGCCAGGGTAGTCTTGTTATAAATAAATACACTGTTTATTTTCATAACAACTTGTGTGGTGTCCTTTCACTGGGTGTTCAAGGGGTAATGTGATGGTAAAACAGCTGGCTTAACACGCCCTCTAGAGTCTTAGCCTTAGACTGCTCGTATCCATGCTACTAGGATAGCTGGTCTATAAGGTTGACTTACAACCAATCATCAATAAGGGTTGTTTGGACTGATATATAGTGATCACTAGAATAGTGAGCACTGCACATCAGGCCAACTTCTCACACTGACCACCCGCTGCCTGTAGGTAAATGCTGCTAAGAGACAGTAACATCAGGGAGTGGTGTGCCTTTGAAGTCCAAGGTGACAGGCACTGCCTCTCCCGCTGCAATAATGGCCCCCAGAAACAAAAGCAGCAATGCTTCACACTTGCATCCACACCCGCCCCCCCCCTGGTGGTGAGGGGGGATGGTCCTATAAAATTACCAGGGCTGCTTGAAGTTCTCTGTCCAGGCTTGCAGAAAGAATGGAGTCCCCTGCTCTAAACAGACCGTGACAACAACCGTAGGCTAAACTTCCTTTCAGAATATGTACTGCTTGAGAGCCGATCATTTGAAGCAAGGCCTGGCAGTACTTGTGGGCCATTGTAGCTGCTTCCTGGGGTGCCTCGATACGGAGGGGGGGCCAGAGTAACAGATAAAAGTCTCTGAGAGAGAGAAGTGCTGTAGTTTTAATCTGGTCCGGACTGGGAACCAAAACCAGCCCTGGCATAGTGCTTGGCTGCCTCCCCCGCCTGCGGGTTTGGGGGTGCGGCCGAGCTGTTGTGCCATGGATGGTTTCGGCCGATTTTGTTACAGGGGCAGTAACAAAAACAGCCCCCCAGGGGCCTAAATCCGGCCCTCATCCTGGCAGCCCACCTAGGAAATGCCCAGTGCCCACTACGGCCAGTCCGGCCCTGGTTTTAATTTAAGACTACCCGCGGGCAACAACGTTCTGCCTGCCTGTCTGTTCTAGTGCCTCTTTTTCTCCCAAATCCCTACTCTTGCATCAAATATGCTCTGCTGAGGGGCCATAGTGGAACATTTCCTGTCTGTTCTAGTGCCTCTTTTTCTCCCAAAACCCTACTCTTGCATCAAATATGCTCTGCTGAGGGGCCATAGTGGAACATTTCGGCTGAGGGGTGTGGCTTCAGGGGCAGGGGATTGCCTGGAGTTGAATTCATACTAATAACATGATGAGATGAAATGCAATTACATTTTGTACTTTTTCACCTTGTTTTGAGTAGTGCGAGCAATGTTTGTATGTTTGTGAAGGAGGACTGAAGCAGTAATTAAAAGCCCCTTTAGCTGGTGAGTATCATTATTACTGAGGTCTGAACAATTTATTTATGAAAAGCAAGCGCTCCAAATCCCTCAGCTGGCTAGTCAGCTGGTATAGCCCCCACTTAGACAACAAGCACTGGCAGAGCCAATAGGTCTCGCCATTAGGACCGACTGGCTTTGGTAGTGATTTTTGCCATGCTGCACAGCATTCCCGGTGCTGTGCACCATGGCTAAAAAAGGGAAAAAAATCCTATAATGCTGGTCGCAAAATAACGAGCACTTTTTTCTTTTTGTTTACTGATCCAAATTGAATCGTTAAACAAAAAGAAAAATAAGTAGCGCAAGAGGTTGAGGGGAAGCAACACTGGAGCTGAATCACTGGTTGGTGTGGGGAAGCAACACGAGGGCAGCAGAAGAAACATGGGTGGAAGGCGGAAGCAACCCAGTTGTGTGGGTGGGCTGGGAGTATCATGGAGGTCGCGGTGAGGGTGGAATGTGAAAGGAATGCTGTATAAATCAAGCTTTGGAAATACTAGTTTGGTTAGTCACATTGTTAAGATTATCCATCCGCTGACAATATTCTTCCTGCTGTGTTTTCATGAAGCTTTGCTGCTCTCTACACCGTAAACTGTATGTGCATGGGTAAGCGTTCAAGACTGTGAGTCAGTCAGCGAAGCCTGGACTGCTGCTGCCTTGGTTCAGGGATTTTTGAGAGAAGCTTGCAGCACTTCTGCCTGTGTTGTACTTGCTCTTTGCATGAGAGAAGCTAGCACTCATTTCTGCTTTGTGTATTCATGCCACTTATCCATCAGACCTGCTCTGGATTGTGCAAGAGGAGTCTGCACTCCAGGGTCATTCAAATATTTGTCTCCTTGCCCAGACTATAAACAACTATCAGTGTTGTACTACTAAAATAGTAAGCTAGGGTGGGATGTATGACGTTATAACACATACTTTTACCACGCCTACCTTTACCACGCAATTTTTACAACGCAGGATCCATTACAACGAAGTACCATTACAACGCATGTATTTACAACGAATATACTTTTACAACGCATACCATTACAACGTAAGTATTGGTAAGTATATAATTTTTTTTTAAATGTAAATTAATTAAAATTATTATAATTTAATTTAAATTAATTTAATTTAATGTAATTAATTTAATTTAATGTAATTTATTTTAATTAATTTAATTTAATGGAATTTAATTTTAATTTTTCTTAATTTTTATCCTGTACCCCATTACCCCAAAAACCCAAAACTGACCCTAGACCCTAAAAATACCCCTTTACCCAAAAACCCAAAACTGACCCTGAACCCTAAAAATACCCCTTTACCCAAAAACCCAAAACTGACCCTGAACCCTAAAAATACCCTTTTACCCAAAAACCCAAAACTGACCCTAAACCCTAAAAATACCCTTTTACCCAAAAACCCAAAACTGACCCTGAACCCTAAAAATACCCCTTTACCCAAAAATCCAAAACTGACCCTGAACCCTAAAAATACCCCTTTACCCAAAAACCCAAAACTGACCCTGAACCCTAAAAATACCCCTTTACCCATAAACCCAAAACTGACCCTGAACCCTAAAAATACCCCTTTACCCAAAAACCCAAAACTGACCATGAACCCTAAAAATACCCCTTTACCCAAAAACCTAAAACTGACCCTGAACCCTAAAAATACCCCTTTACCCAAAAACCCAAAACTGACCCTGAACCCTAAAAATACCCCTTTACCCAAAAACCCAAAACTGACCCTGAACCCTAAAAATACCCCTTTACCCAAAAACCTAAAACTGACCCTGAACCCTAAAAATACCCCTTTACCCAAAAACCCAAACCTTGCCCTGAACCCTAAAAATACCCCTTTACCCAAAAACCCCAAACTGACCCTGAACCCTAAAAATACCCCTTTACCCAAAAACCCAAAACTGACCCTGAACCCTAAAAATACCCCTTTCCCCAAAAACCCAAACCTATAATATTTTTAATAAAATTATATACTTACCAATACTTACGTTGTAATGGTATGCGTTGTAAAAGTATCTGCGTTGTAAATACATGCGTTGTAATGGTACTTCGTTGTAATGGATCCTGCGTTGTAAAAATTGCGTGGTAAAGGTAGGTCGTTGTAAAAGTTGCGTGGTAATGGTTGTATACCGCTAGGGTGCCCAACTTTCCATTATAAGTTCACAGGACACTTTGAAAGTGTGTTGACATTTTGCTGTGTGACTACACCAGAAGATGTCTGTTGGACTTTAAGGGTGATAATGAATCACGGGATGCATTGTTTGGGTTTTCATTTTGTTACTGACTCCTGAAAATCAGGCATTTAAATTATATAACGTAACCATCAATTGAGTCTATTGAGTGTAATATGACCTACTGCATTTGAGTTCTCAATTCCTTTACCAGCTCCTGGAGTAAGCCTTTATTGTTCGCTATTACCGCTTTTGGCAAAACAAGTTTGCAAATGAGTAACTCTGTTAGCACCAGAAAAACAGTGACGCATCACCAGCCGTTTTGACTACGGCAATGCACTCCATTCAGGCACCACCATCAAACTCATGAGGAGACTCCAGATGATATAGAATGCAGCAGCCGGGCTTATCCTTAACCTGTCCAGAAGGACCCATATCACCCAGCACCTGAAAGACCTCCACTGGCTCCCCATCCAGAAGCGATGCCAGTTCAATCGACTGACCCACGCCTACAAAGCCATCCACGACCAAGGACCTGCATACACGAACCACCGCCTGAACTTCCACCAACCACCCAGAAACCTCTGCTCCCATCGCCCTCGAAAAGACCCGCACATCAGCCGCTGTCGCAAATGGAATGAAGTAGTCTTCACTGAGACACCAACTTAAACAACAGTATCCACCACAGATAGAGTCCAGTAGCCACCTACTGGTCTAGCATGCCACTTTCTCTGCATTAGTAATATTTCGGGGTGTAACGTAGGCCTCAGTGACCACTGTGGTTTAGGGAGACCCAGTGCAGACCAGGGCGCTGTGAATTTGTGAAGTGATTTGGCCCACTTTACTTTTAGGGGCTCCTCCTTTTCAAGTTCCGCCTTTGGTAATAGCATAACCTGTTTTCTCATTAACTGAAGTGCTCATGGTTTACCATATGGATCATGTTTTGCACAGGTTACTACAGCGGAGTGCGAGACAGTCCCTGCAGCCTTCACCCCAGAGGAAAATATGCACTGCTTGATAGCAAATAATCTCTGACCTTCACTTGCTGGAGGAGCATTTTGATTAGTCTGCACCAAGCTGAGAAAGTGGCTTGTAACTGGGTCAGACAGGGACAGAAAATAGGCCTGGGCACCAAAATAAAAGTGGCACCCATTAACGAATCAGATAGCTAAAAAAGTGGCCCACATTTGCAAATCGGGGTAGTTTTGAGCTTGTAAAGACAAACTGTATAGATGTTTTACAAGGTATGGGACCTTGCATGAATTTCTGCTTGCTGCAGGCAATGTTTGTGGTAAAAACAGTGAAAACAACTGTAAACATCTGCCTACTAGACTATAAAATAGCCCCCAATCATAAAACAGGCCCAGCCGCTAACCTGTCAGACCAGCCCTTTCGGCTTTGCCAGATTGCCCTATGAACCAGTCTGACCCTGTTTGTAAGCAGGATGAGAACTACTCCAATGGAGTGGCACCGGCTTTTCCTCTCTCGCCAGTCAGGAAGTAGGGGTGCCCTGCCAGAAATAATCATGCTGGAGTTCAGAAGGTGAATGAGCAATAAACAGTCCTCTAAACTTTGTGTGCATCTTGTCACATTTGCTGCTGTTCAGAGACAAAGGTCAAATGTCAGGCTATGTATTCTGACAAATTCCTGCTCATTTAGAAACTGCAGTGGACTTTTTTTTTCTCTGACTGCAAAGTGAGAGAATTTTGTAAATATGGTCTAGGAGAGGACCCTCATGGGGTACAGAAAAAGAATGGATCAACTGTGGGATGCCAGAGTTTTTTAGAACACCTGTTTAAATATCAGCAAATGAGCTATACACATATTTCTTATTTTTTTCTCAGCAATTAGGAAAGCACATATGAAGCACTTTTTGTGATTCTGAAGTGTGATGGAAACAAAGATTTTATTGAGGACCAAAACAATCCAAGACACTTTATTTGGTGATGCACCACTGATAAATATTTGCTGAAACCCAATTTCCCCACTTTATTGTTTTACCAGTAAAACTGCATATCTATGGAGATTTAGTGGCCATTTCAACGGGGAAACGTACTAGCTCTAAATGACAATGCCCTACCTCACCACTGCTCCAAAATGCTCTACCAGCTACATACCTCACCCATACCACTCTCCTACTGATTGGGCGTGACATATTTGCTACACTTGTGTTTTTTGCATGACGCTTGGATTTTGCTCAATCCCTATGACTTCAGTGATGTAACATTAGTGGCAGCACCCCCACTCTGAAAATTGTTCCAGCAGCTCTGCGTCCCAGATACTATGGGTGATAAAAGTGTAGCCTTAGAATTGTCATGGTTAGGAGTGCCACATACCTGTCAACTCACCCGCATTTTACGTCTGTTCACTCTGTGAAAAACAAAATAAGTCCATAGACTTTAATCGAGTCACCCGCTTTTTAAACATATATCACCCTCCCAGGTCTCAACTCGGGGTACCACGCGGGTGGACAGCGTCCCCCCACTAATTTTAACGGGAGCTTCATAACAAACTACTGCCAGAGTCTAGTGTGCGTGCGACACCTCCTTTGATCTGTAAAATACAGTACATATGAAGTGTCTCAGCTGTATGTCACGCGTTCGCTTCTCTGATGCAATCTCATCTCAGGGGTGAGCGAGGGGAAGCAATGAGTCTGATGGTGCAAGTCACTTCCGGTCGTGACGTCAGCGTCCCCCCTATTCTTTTTTTAGGACTTGTGCCCTACACCCTCCAAAGAAGTGTTCATTCCCCATTGACTTGAATGGGATTTCCCTCTTAACCACCTGACTTTACCCGCATTTTTTAGGCTTGAGGTTGACAGGTAAGAGGGCCAGAGAAATGGGATCATTCTCAAAAGCCAAGTGGTTGGCAGATCATTGGGGCCGGGGTAAAGGCATTCTTACAGTCGTTACGTCAGACCGGACTCACCCTATCCCACCCCTAGTGGGTCATAGGGATCTCATATTCGATGTCCGATAAATGCCTGAGTTTGCCTTTATCTCTGGGCCATTTCAGAGTGAGTCGGCAGCCACTAGTCACAGGGCTACCGTCCTCTCAGAGTCACATTTCTGTCAGGAAATCTGCCACTGTCCAGTCCACTGGGGCCACTGAAGGAAGGTTGACCAAAACGTGGGAGAATGCTTTCAAAAAGTCTTGCATTGGAAAAAAAAAAGACCGGGAAGTATTACTCGACGTGCAACAACACACACTCGAGAGCTTTTGAGTGACGTCAGAGCCGGCATCTGGAACGTGATTCCCAGACCGTCTGGCTTCCTTCCTGCCTTCGAGGACTCGCATTCCTCCACAGGACAAGACGTGACTTCCCCTGCAGCAGCTCTTCGGCGTTATCTATTAAGAAGACCCTACGCGGCTATAGATAGAAGAACATGCTTATTTTTATTTGCACTTCCTGCTTCGCCTAATTCTGACTGGTGCCTTGTTGTTTTCCTGTCTCTGCATACATAGCGAGTCACGCTGTTTTACTCTTGTGTTTTCAACGCTAGTGGTCCTGTCATATTTGTTTCAGGCGCTGCTCCTTAAAATATTACAATGAGAAAAGGCTGTTAGGTGGACTGGTGGACAAGGAGATTTGGGAGATTTCAAGTCTCAAGACCGGCTGGTACCATTGAAGGATAGGTTAGGAGTTTCCAGATTTAACTACAGCGAAGATTGTGTGTTTTTTCGTTACCCTAGTCCAGCTTTAACTGGAAACTGCGCTTGTTCGGCAGCATAGCCTCACCAGTGCTTCACCTCTGTTGAAAAACATTCGAAATGTTAGTGGGGAAAAGTATCACCCAGTAAGAGAATGTTCACCCCACTATGGGGGCGAACTTGGTGGTTTCAGGCCTTTGTACCAAATGAGAAGGTGCCCCGTGCACCCCCAAAAATGAAAATAAAACTGATCTCTTGATTTGCAGTTTCAGCATTTACTCAGAGGGCTAGAAGTGGTCTGCTCAGGGAGAGGTGGGAGCCTTTCTGAGCACTGCTGACTCCAGGGCTTCATTTTAATACGTCTGCTATTTATAGGGTAGAGAAAATGTGCAAATGTGATCAGAATGACCTTCACTGTACATGTTGTGTGACTAACAGACCCTGTCTGTGATTTCTCATGTCCCCCCAGGTGTGGGCTGGTTGCCCTGTGGATGGCTGGAGCCTTGCTAAAGCTTGAAGACGCGGTTCCTCTGGACACGATTGTCCGCGTGGCCCGAGAAAGGGGTTACACTGCCCAGGGAGAAATGTTTTCAGGTAAATGGCCCCTGCAGATCTCTCTTCCCACCCTGGTCTGGTATCAGTAAACACAACAGCCCCCTAGTAACATAACAATATAACAAAGTCTCGGCAGTTACAGATATTTACAGAGACATTCCTGCCCAGTTACTTGAAACCCATGATTATTATCTTAAAACCTGAGCCGGGGAGGATGCGGTTGAACAAGAAGGACCAGGTGGACATGTAGCATATTATGTAGCCTCCTAGGCGACAGCAAGGGAAGAACCACCAACAGAGGACACTTTCAGACATACAAGGTAAACTGTGACGCAGGAGCCTAAACTGAACGAGTTTATTTGGTAAGAAATAGTTTGAGGTCAGTTAGTTTTCTTCTCAAACATATTACAAGAGCAATAATGTCCACGTCAGAGGAAGTTAGAACAATGGTGCACTAAACAGGTGCTGCCAAGGCATCCTATCCCTTTGTCACATAATTGCTAGTACATTTGTCACTGTTGAAGAGGTTTTTGGTATATTGTACTCTGGTGTGAAGTTTGTTGTTCAAAGATTGCATCTAACAGCATTTTATGATTTTTGCATCTATCAGCATTTTATGATTTTTATGAGCTAATTTTCTACATTGGACAACTCGCTAAATGACTGGTTTGGCATTTAATCTGTAAGTGTTCAATCAGGATGTTTACTTTGCTGGAGTCTAAATGGTTTGCCCAGTTGGATCTTCAAATGGACACCAGTATTTGCAAGTGAATAAAGAGTTTAGCTGTCTCCCCTATCTTATCTGCATACCTTGAAATAAAGGTAAATTAACTTTTCTGCTGGCACTTTCTTAGGACTTTTGTATCTTTGATATAATGCTCCAAGAGGCCAAGAGTATGCCCAGACATGGGTCCCTTGCTCCCTGTGCCATTGGAACCAAGCTATACCTCAGTGACGAGGCCTAACAAGGTCAAAACCGGCCTGAGTTGCTTGTGGTCCCTGCTGGTGGGAGGGCCTTGCCTGACAGTTTGGGATGTCTGCTCCCATGAGGCACAGGATCAGTACCGACTTCAATAAATTAGTCCTCTGTCTAGAGTGGCCAAGTGGGTGAGAAATGATAGGTTGTAAAGCTACCCCCAGTGATTGCCAATGGTTTAGGCTACCTAAAGCATTCTTCCCATCACCTTTGTGTCTTTGGTTTTGGCAATACCCATGTAAAGCATTTTCAGAAGGTGAATCAAGCTCGCCCTCTATTCCTCTTGAGCAAGCTTGTGCTCAGGCTGACAAGACTTTGTCATGAACAGAGTCTCCACAACCAGAGAACTGAGGCCCAGCGGGCTTTAATCAGTTTTGGGTTGTGGGAACTGCCTCATCCCTAGTTGGCCATGCCAGGAGTGCCATTTAAATTTCGTCTTACAGATGTGAAGCTTGTGACTGAACCTTACCTTTTATCGATTATTGACACTTACTTAGGGCTACCGGCACAAAGCACTTCCAGACAGTGGATAACAACATAACATGTGTATTTGTAAAGCACATGATCACCCCAACGGGGTATCTTGGCGCTGAATCAACTTCTTCTAAAATCAGCTTTTATCAACCGTAGATGGATGAAAGGCTGAGTGGACCCGCCAGGATTTGAATCTGTGACCATGAGGTCAAACACAGGCCCCTGCAGTGGATGCATTAGTCCACTGAGCTACCAGACCCGGATCAAGCATGCCCTGTATTCCTTGTGAGTAGACTGAGGCTTACGCTGACATGGTGTCATCACAAACAAAGTCCCTGCACCAGCAGACTAGTCTGGTTATTTGTAGGGCTAGGATCTGGGGCCCGATGTAGGTAGGCATTTACCGGTCGGTAACGGCCGAATTCGGCCGTTACCGACCGGTAAATGCCTTTTCCAATGTAGGGGGCATGTATTTACAGATTCTGTATTTTTACCGAATCTGTATTTACCGAATCTGTAAAATTACCGAATTGGTAAATATAGACTCGGTAAAAATACCGAATCTGTAAATGCAGATGTAGGTGGCACTTTAAACAGTGCCACAGGCCCCTCAGAATTCGTTATTTACCATGTAATACTATTGCATGGTAAATAACGAATTCAGGTGTACATGCACATCCGCCTACCTCTCGCCGCACCCGCTCCGCGGGTGCCGCATCGTTTATCTGGACTCCGGGACTCAGCCAGGGGAGTTTGCAGCTGGTGTACCGGGTGAGTGCGGTCAGCGGGGCTGCGAGCGTGCAGGGGACTCCATTTCCCAGGAGTCCCTGCTAGACCGTCTGCCAACTTCCGGTCCGCTCTCCCCGCTGCCGCCCCCCGCCCCCGTGCAGTATTTAGGACACCTTCACTCCTCTACCTGTGGGACGCTATTGTAAATTGAAGCACTCCTGACCCAAACAGCGGCTTTTGTGGAAACTACAGCGGCACTTTTAAGGACCCCGCCTACCTCTCGCCGCACCCGCTCCGCGGGTGCCGCATCGTTTATCTGGACTCCGGGACTCAGCTAGGGGAGTTTGCAGCTGGTGTACCGGGTGAGTGCGGTCAGCGGGGCTGCGAGCGTGCAGGGGACTCCATTTCCCAGGAGTCCCTGCTAGACCGTCTGCCAACTTCCGGTCCGCTCTCCCCGCTGCCGCGCCCCCTATTTTCAATCGGCCACTTATTTATTGCCCCATCACTCCCGCAGCGCGGGACGCAGCCCGGGCGAAGACAGGGCAAAGACTGGGCCGTTTGAGGCCGTTCGAGGACCAAGAGGGCTGGGCTGGGCCACCTCCCCTTGTTTCTAGTTTTAGTATTATTGTAATTTATTTATTTTACAGGGTGGCACATATTACAGTTTTATAGTTGTGTGTATTTATATTTATTGACTTGTACTCTGTAGTATGTGTACACGGGGTAGCCGGAGTAAAACCCTTATGGCTGCTAGTAACTCTAATAGGTCCATAGATGATTTCTTGGTCAAAACCAATTTGGCTATTGACCAGGAAATCTGTAAAATGCAGCATAAGGTTTCGCTAGAACTTGATGCCGCACGCAGGCTGTCGGCGCATATTGCCAACACTAAAAAATCTTCTCTGGGTAACATTGCATCTGCCCGTACTCCTGACCGTTCTGCTAACCTACAACCCTTGCTAACATCGGTTTTGGTTCACCCCGTTCCCCCCATTATTCCCTTACATTCCCCTCCAACTTCCCTACCTAACCCAGTAAATCAAAATATTGGCCCTGTTCCTCTGTTTAGTATTCCTGGCCCCCTCCCACCTTCTAAAGCAAGACCAGCACCTAGCCACTGTAATACTAAAAAAGCGGCAGCACACAAAAAGAAATGCCTTGCGAGAACCTTACAAGCAAGGAAAAAAGCTAGAATAGCAAGGCTTAAGTTTTTTAATAGTAGGCGGGCAATGGGGTCTCCTGTGGTGAAAGATGTTAACTCTAATCCAACACATAGTGTCTGTAATGGGGTAGATACTTCAGAAATAGCTAGTATGGCGGAAGATGATATTCTTATCATCTCCCCTAGTAAGACTAACTTGAACAATTCGGAGGGTCTGGGTTTCAGGCAGTCAAAGGAGGGTGACAGCGAATTCCTCCAATTAGTCTGGGGAACTCTAAAGCAGTTACTTTCCCCCCTAGAATTAAGGCTCTCTCGCATAGAGAACAACCTCCTTGAGATGGATAAGACCATAGTTACTCTGGCTAGTTTGAGCCTCAAGGAAATGGATGCTAGGCAATTATGTATGATTGCACCTTCACCACAGTCTTTAGAAATAGAACCTGTCCTTCCACCCTCACAACCAGCCCCAACCACCCCTGTGACTCTACCTATTCCTAAACCTATCCCAAAACCCCGTACTACTATTGTAAAAACTAACGTACCTATCCCTAGTCCAGTGGTACCTAAATTTTTCCCTCCGCACAAAGCAGCACATAGGCTGAATACCAATACTAGGGCATCAACCAACCATACCCCAAGGCTGCCCCTGACACGCAACCCAACACGCCCGGTTAGTCGCCATAATTTTCGCGGAGGGTTCATAGACCTACCGCCAGAAGCAGGGTCGTATGTTATTATACTAGCCGGTGTTCCTGAGTTGAGCCAAGATTCCCTGGAGAATGACCTTTCCTTAAAAAATAAAGTCATTCACTGGCTGAATTCCAACAAACAGCTCCCCGATCATTTAAGAAGTAGTGTACTTATGGTTCGGAGAGTTCCTTGGATTGGCCGCACCCATAAGTCGATAGCTGGTGATTGCATAGTGGTTTCATTTTCTGATCCCCACACTGCCCAGTATCTTTGTGCATGGCCATCTTCTGAGACCAATTCTACAATAGTAGTGAGGCCTCTTACCTTCTTTTATCCTCCTAGGCAACAACTGGTGAGTGAGAGACCATGGACTATTGTTAGGAATGTTAGTCATCCGACCCATAGTTTTGTTGGACCAAATCAACCTAATTGGTGGCAAGGGTTTCCAACTTCCAATAGGTTTGGATGTTTGGAAGAGGTGGATTGACTTGCAAGGCCTGGACATTCACCGCTTCCTAGGTTTCCTCCTTACCAACAGAGACCTCCTTCTCCAAATCTATCCAATGTTGGGTCACCACCGCCTAATAATCCGGGAATAACATTAGACCCGCTACACATTCCAGTTGTAGCCAACAACGAAGACAAGGGTGTGTTATTGCTTCCATGTGCACCGACTAGGGATTGTACACTAAGAATGATTTCCTGGAATATTGCAGGGTTACGGGGGCGCCTGGAGAATGACGATTGGGTCAATTTTATCGACTCATATGATATCGTCATTCTTCAGGAAACTTGGTCAACTATTCCATTGTATAGGTTGGGTTATCTGAATTTCTCTAAACCAGCAATTAAGAGCCCCAAGGGTAGGGCCTCTGGTGGTCTTACCATCTGGATAAAAAACACCTTGGGCTTTCATGGTAGGGAAATACTGGTGGAGTGTGCGGACCTTTTATGTATTTCACTGACCAAACCCAATACCACTGACATCCTTTTAGTGGATGTCTATGCTCGTGGTCTTCAGGGTGGGAAAAAACAAGCTGTACTGGACGATCTGGATCTTCTATTTAAGAATCTTGAGACTGACCAGATCGTAATTGTAGCAGGAGATTTGAATACCCCCTTTGAGCCCATCTCCACTTTGGCAGAAGATGTAGGCTCTGAGGAAGACATTGTCTGGGCAATCCCTCCACTTACTATTGCAAAGGGTGTCAGGGGCACTGAGGCTGCCCTACATTGGCTGGGCTTTTGCTTAGAATGGGGCCTTCGGGCCGCCAATGGGCGTACACGTTCTGATTGCCTTGGGGCCAACACTTTCGACAACGGTTTGTCATCAAGCCGTATCGATTACATATTGATTAACATACAATTTTGGTCCATTGTACAAGACATGGTGATAGAGTCTCGCCCAGAGAGCGACCATAATCCCCTCTCGCTTGAGGTTCTGGTCCAAGGTATGGGGGCACCCGTCAGGAGCACTAATAGTTTAACATCTGATGTTATTTTGTGCGATAACAGGCGCCGCGTGAAATGGCCCAGGGTGTTGGAGGATCCCACACTTATTTTATTGATTGAGGAAAAGGTACGGGATGTATGGAATAGAATGCTTCTGTTATCCCCAGCTGGCAACCCAGACTCCACAATCACCAACCTCCATGAGGAGTGTTTTTCGACCTTAAAAAACTTACTCACGAAACCATCTAGGTCTGCTAATACCAGAGTACACAAAAAATGGTATAACAAAAAATGTAGAGCAGCCCACAGTGACCTATTAGTTGCCATAAAGGCCAGGAACCTTGATACCATAAGAATTGCAAGGCGATGCTATAAGCGCATCATCCAGGTTGCTAAACGTGAGTGGGATGATTCCTTTTGGCTTGACCTTCTTGGTGCATGCGATTCCCCTAACCCAACCGATTTTTGGCTGATCATAAGGAGGGGAAAGGATCCTGCTGCCCAGATCCCGGTAAACTATGTTTCTGCTCAATCATGGGTGGTTTTTTATACAGCCCAATTTAATGATCCTAATGCTACGGAGGCAATGTTGATAAAATCTGCTGTCCCACCACAACTAACACTGACAGGAGACAGACTCTTGTTCTCGGAATTAGACACCGCACTTGCCCTCGAGTCAGTCCAGTCGGGCAAAGCCCCTGGTATTGACACTATTCCTGCTGACCTTTTTAAACTTAAACCAGACCTATGGATTCCTTACATTACCCTACTGGCAAACAACATAGCTTCTGGGGCCGAGATTCCTTTTTCATGGAAGGGGGCAGAAATTTTGCCAGTACACAAGAAGGGTGACCGCTCCCTCCCCAATAACTATCGGCCCATCAGCTTGATCGACTCAGTTCAGAAAATCGTGTCGAGAATGATCTTGGCAAGAATTCTGGACTGGATCGATTCAAATAATGTACTTTCCCCTATGCAGGCGGGCTTTAGGTTTGGGACAAGCACTGTGGATCAAATTTTTCGGTTTACACTACTTTTTTGGAAGGTGGTCCTGTTGGGCGGAGGTATGCTATTTGCTGCATTCGTCGATCTTAAGTCGGCTTTCGACTTAGTGCCAAGAAAAAAGCTGTGGGAGGCTCTTAATCACATGGGTTTTCCGCCTGATCTCTTGATTTTAGTCCAGCGACTCCATGAGGACAACTACGCCCAGGTTAGGTGGGGCAGTCAGGGGCAGGTGACCAAACGATTTCCAGTTCAACGTGGGGTGCGACAAGGCTGTGTCCTTGCCCCCACATTGTTTCTTTTATTTATTAATCAGGTCACACATTTTTTTCTTAACACCCAGTCGGATCCTCCTAAGCTGGGTGGCCGAAAGTACCCCATGTTGATCTTTGCAGATGACACCCTTCTGCTTTCTAAAACAAGAGCTGGACTTCAGGTAGCCTTGAACAGATTCTCTGAGTTCTGCACTTTGAACGACTTGCAAATAAACGCGGACAAAACCAAATTTATGGTTTTCTGCAAGAAAAACCCCCCTAAGTGCACAGTCTCCTTAAATGGAGTCTCCATTGAGCAGGTTATGACCATGACATACCTTGGTGTGACCCTAGACCATCGTCTCACTTGGAATCCCCAAGTGGAAACATCCAAACTTAAATTCAATAGGTTGGCTGGCAGTTTGATTTCTGAACAGAGGAATTCGTTAACTAGGTGCGTTACCCCTGTTCTAAAAATCTATGATGCGAAAATTGTTTCTGCCACCCTTTACGGAGCCGAAGTTTGGGGTCATAAGAATCTTTCCAGTTTGGTAACTGCTCAGAACAGGTTCTTACGGAATCTGGTTAGCCTCCCCCAGTCTACCCCTACTAAACCCCTACTATTGGACCTTGGTTGCAGACCAATCGACGAGATGGCCCAGTATCGGCTGGTGGCCTTTTGGCGCCGCCTCTGGTCCACTCCCGAGCTTGGCCTGTTTACCCAAGAGTTGGAGGAAGTCAAATTGATGTGGGGGGCGCAGTCACTACAATGGTTTAGGGTAGTGAAAAATACATTGAACCTAATGGGCCTTCCAGAGCTCTGGTCTAACCCAGGGGGGTCCAGATTCCCTTCCAAACTTGAGTTTAAGGCACTTTTTTGGGCCTGGAGAAAATCTATCCTTGTAAACCAATCATGTGATGTTAATTTAACTGGTTCCTTTCTAGTGCACAAGGCTGTCCCCTCGTTAGAACAGTACTGGGACCTAATAACAAGTGTATTGGATCGAAAACTATACCACCAGTTTCGAGTTGGCACTTTGCCCATCAACACCTTTAGAGCAAAATGGGACAAGTGTGTAGGAAACAACTGCCCCTGGTGCCCCGATCAGGAAGAAAGTGTGGGTCACCTCTTCTTTGGTTGTCCTATTTATGGAGCACCAAGAAGTAAGTGGTTAAGACCGATTTGCTTGACCCTTAATAGTAGAGGCTATCAGGATGCACTCCTGAAACTCCGCACTATTAGATCTGAAACCATAGTGGTATGTGTTGCCAAATTTTTGAAATGGGCATGGCTAATTCGATCCAAAAAATTGGGTATCCCCGTATGTTGAAAGATTTCTTTCAGTTACACTCAGTATCCTGTATGTTTTTTCTTAGTGGTATTCACCTTTGTGCATTAATTCACGTCCTATCTGTCTTAGTATACACAGTTATGAAGTATTTTTTAATTGTACTTTGAATGAAACGTGTATATTAATATTGTATTGCAAAATGTTTTTTAATATGCATGTATGACTGTATACTGTCTTTTATGAATTTTTTTATTCGAAATAAAGACTTATCGAATCGACTGACCTTTACCTTTCATAGATTGCCAGCAAGTTCTTATGACTCCCTGCAAAAAGCGCTTTTATACCCCTTTCTTTTCCTATAACAGGAGTAAGCAGGAAGATTTTAAAGGAGAACTATATGGCTGTTTGGCTGTAGGGAAGGGGACTGCTCATTTGAATTCAGTTCTTCACGGTAATTTAACCACTGGAATAATGGTTTTGACCCCTTGTGCTAAGCCCTTCTTTGGATGAACCTTCGTTTATTTTACAAAAGGTATCCATGACAAATTCAGGTCCTTTTTTCGCATTTCCTGTGGATTCTAAAGGTACCCAATTCATAGAGTCACTTGGAAGGAATCAAGAAAATAGACAAAATATAGCTACATTTTGCATTTTTGTGGAAAAAATGGGTCAAAAAGTGCTGTGCAAAAAAGCGTATGTTTGTTTATCTAAACATTATGTCAACTAAATGTTTGTTGTCTATTATTTTTCAGCTTTCAGTAAGAAGCAGAATTGTACCAAAAACATTTTTTTACCACTGTTTTTGCTTTTTTCTAAAAGGTAGTCTATTTTTCCTAATTTATGTGGGTTCAACCTTCTTTCAGTTTCTAATGGAAACAGGAGTGAAACGCATGGGTGATCTCAGAAACATTTACAATATTGAAAAATAGACACCATTCTGAATTCAGCAAGGGGTCATTTGTGTAGATCCGTCAAGGCTTTCCCAAAGAAACAAACTGTTAAACTTAAAAAAGAATGAAAATGAATAGGAACAAACTGTAATTCGCGACTGGACTATAAAAAAATTTACATGGTGAAATATAAGGAATGAAAAATAGGTATGAAGGAATTGTTTGATTTTCTGAAATGTTTACTATATACTGAGTTTAAGAACAATGGTTATTTGAACACCGCTGAATTTGTGGTTACACTATCATGTAATTCAGAGGGTATTTAGCAAAATGTCTTCTTTGTTGCACATTTGCTTACATTTGGAAGCCACAAATGCAGAGAAATCCAATTGGTAATAACAAATATCCCACAGGTCTGTGTTCTCACACGTCTCCCGATAGGAACAGTACCCCCACTGTGGTACTGGGCCTGGTGCTTGCAACCTAAAATTCCACAAAACACCACCTGTAGACATCACAATTTACCCAGCAAAATCAACTGTATCGCCCCATTTAGAGGCATGGGCATCGCCTATAACAGGGTGGTCTGCCTCCACCCCTTTGTTTACTTTTCACTAAGTACAAACCCTGGCTTCTGATGGGCTGTCTACCTACCTGGGGGGTAGATTGGAGACAATCCCCAAATCTGTCTAGCAGAAGGGCATAATGCCCAGTTTTGGGGTGGTGGCTTGGTCCTATGCCTAAGTGCCTATGCCATGGTGGATTGCCCTCCGCTCTCTGATTTTTTTTTGAAAATATATCCTCAGCATCTAGCAGACTTTCTACCCCACTCTCAGGGTACAGATTTGGAGTAAACATCCCAATCTGCACCCCCACCCTCCCCCCGGAGCATGGCGGTATGCATAATGAGATACTCCCACTACTTTTTTAAAGACTTTCCCTGGTGTCTAGTGGGCTTTCTGCCACCCAGATTAGAGACAAACCTTCCCAATATGCCCACCCCCCCTCCCGAGGTGGGGCAGAAAGACTGTAATGACCCCTTTTGGGGTAGGGCCATGGCCATATGCATGTCCCACCCCCCTTTGATTTTTTTAAAACTACTTTTTCTTTCCTCAAGTAACATGTCTGTTACTGCCAGGGAGTGCACATTTGGAACATCCACCCCAATCTGCTCTCCAGTAGAAGCAGAATGACTTAAAATGTGGGGGTTTTGAAGGGAACACAGGCTCTTGTTCAAGGGGTAGACCATCCCTACGATATAACAAGCATTGACATAGCCAATAGGTCTCGCTTTTGGGATCTTATAAGTGTTTACCCATGCAACAGTTGATGTTGTTGTACCAAGGATATTGTGCTGCATAACTAAATAATTATAAGGTCCCAAAAGCTACACCTATGGGCTATGCCAATGCTTGTTTTACATAAGGTCAATGGATGAGAGAGGAGAGCATAGTTGGTCTCCAGTCAGCATCAATACGATTGACTGCCCCAGCCTCTCTGGCATTTCAGAGGCATCAGCCATTTTTATTTTAAATTGAGAGATATCACGATCGGCCTAGCTGACAACTATTTAGCCCCTTATTAGATTGACATCTGCCTCCTAACTAACCTTTTATTCTTACAACATTCCAGTACAGCGTTTGTGCTCTGCTGATCTGTCCCATCAACGAAACAATCTATATTCATTAGGGAAACTATGTCTAAAATCGGAGTCAAACTACTGCCCCAAATGTTTCAGGCACAGTACATTTCTGAGAGGCATGGGCGAAGAGTGTTTCTTCATGGCAGCAGATATTTGCACCCAAACCAAGACGAGCCCTGAAGTTTTTTAAACGCTGAACAACACTTTTAAAAATCCATTGTTACAGGTTGATGATGTTCCATTTATCTGTTTTGTTTATTTAATGCGTCTTCTTATAACAACGATAAAAAAAGATGATGGCGATAGATACACATCTCTGTTCACCTATGTGTGTTATACATTGGGTAAAGTAAATGGAAAGTAAGAGTGGTGCTTTAAAAAAATAAACGTCCTGCCTCTAGGCAGCAGTGTAGTCACCCCACTTTCCACCATTGACATCTGGCTTACTTTTTTGATAAGCAGATCCCTTCTCCTACCAAATCGATTATGCTCTAGTAAACATCTTCAGTCTTGTATACCAGACATGAATTTAAAGTTTTCACTAGCAACAGATATTGCAGAAAGTACCATGCCTTTTAAAATGTGGCAATCCTATCTATAAAAAATCTAACATGTCCGTCTTCTGCAATGTGCCTTGATGCCAAATATTTTGATCTTGTGAAGTGCCATGGACGACTTTCTAGCATTCAAAAGGATGCTTTCATTTCGAAACATAATCTCAAGACTGGCCTTGTTCATGTTTTCCCAAGAGCAGTCTTTTTCGCGATAGATCTGATCGGTTTAAGCAATCCCAAGTTTCACAAGCCAGGGATGTTGTTGCCACGTGTCCTTCAGTTGGCATCCAGAGGTACGAGTTCTCCAGTATTGGGGTGTCCATCATAGATTCACATGCCTGATTCATTCCCCGTCGTCGGAGTGGGAGTCCCACGGTACATAAAAAAGCAATAATTTGTATATAAGAAAACCAAAACCCTTGGTAATACCAATCAGAAAGTAAAGTAGCCACACTCATGACTGTCCTAGTCATTTTGTATAGACCAAACTACAGCCAATCAGGCGCCAGCACCCACTAGAATGCTCTCCCCAGAGACTCAGACTCCCAGATTTTCTACCGCACGTCATGTAAAAGGGAGTCTCCCTGAGCTCTGCTCAGTACTTCTCAACCTGACTGGTTTTTCTCCTATTTTTGGAATGTCTTCTTCAAAATCTCTCTTCAGACCATGTGAGTCTTGTGGGAAGCTTAGGCTTTTTAAAGAAGATCCCCACAAAAAGTGCATTTATTGCCTATATCCAGACCATGAGGTAAAGGATTGTAAGATCTGCAGGACCTTTCCTCAGAAGACCCTCAGAGACAGAGAAGGGCCTCTTCTACTATGGTTGCAGAAGATTAAGGACCAGGATGACCCTCTATCTGAGGTAGGAAGTTTGTCTTCGGGGTCTTCTATAACTTCCAGAAAGAGGAAGAGGTATCTTCTCCTGGGGCTAAGGTGTTGAGAAAAGCTAAGGATTCTAGCTTGCCTTCCTCTTCTACTGCATAAAAGGCTTCTCCACCTTCTAAATCTGGACCTAAAACACCCCCGAGAAAGTCTGCTAATTCTTTGCCATCTAAAAGACTGTCAGAGAAAAAATTACCTCAGAAAAAGACCTCGTCGACGACCTCATCGTCGACGGCTGCTCCGTTGACGGGTCCCGTCTACATTATTTCCTCCACGTCGACTGTTACTTTCTCTTCGCCAAAGCCTCAGATGGTGATGTCGTCGGCTTCTTCACCGTCGACGATGGTCTTAGTTTCAGTGAGACCCATCTCGTCGACGAAGATTCAACCTTCAAGCGTCGATGTTCCTTCGTCGTCGAAGTTGGAGATGATATAGTCGACGAGTACAACGTTGACGAAGAAGAGGAGGTCGGCGTCAAGGGGATCCTCGACGTCGAGGAGGACGTCGAAGACTCGCAGACGTTCGACGTCGAGGAGACGCTCGGCATCCAGAAGGCGTTCGCCGTCGAGAAGAAGGCGTTCGACGTCCAGGAGGAGACGTTCGATGTCGAGAGCGCCGTCGAGGAGGAGAGGCTCAACACGATGGTGCCGGTCGACGTCAAGACGGCGTTCGTCGACGTTGAGATGACGTTCTTCGACGCCACAGAAGCGCAGAAGGAGTTCTGGAGCCAGGAGTCCCTCTGGGTCTGCTGGGGCGCGCCGATAGCAGACACTGCCTCTCCATCGCCTCCACCTAGGATGAAGAGGGGGCTCACCGGGCTCGGTGTACTCCGAGGTATATACACCTCCTAAGCCGAGGTTGCTTTCCCCTCCTCCTCCCTTGCCCAAGGAACCTCCGCCGCGGACTCCCACTCCGTCTCCGCTTCCACCACCGCCTCCTCCTCATTCTCATCCTCTGCTTCCGCCTTATGGACCGCCTACGGTTCCGCCGAGGACGGCTTCACTACCACGGTACCCGACGCCGCCTAAGGGGACTCCTCAGCCGAGGCTCCCGGTCAGGCCGCAGTCGCCTACTCCTTTGAGACCTGTGGAGCGTCCGAAGCCGAGGAGATGGCGCTCTCGCTCCGGCCGGAGGGAGAGATCGCGGAGTCGTCACCGGTCGTCGACAAGATCAAGGCGACGCCACAGGAGGCGCAGATCAAGATCCCACACGGACTCTTCTGGGGCCAGGGACTACTCGCCGACTTTTTCGGAATCCCCTGGGACGAGGGAGTCACCCGTAGACGACATCGTCTCATTCCAAGATGTTCTGCTGAGGGGTGCGGCTAAGTTGGGCATCACGGTGACGGTGCCCACGCCCACGACGTTCGTGATTTTAGAGACACTACATAAAAAGCACCTGTCTCGACCGTTGCTGCCTCTAGTACCAGGATTGGTAGAGCCTGCCATGGAGTTGTTTCTCACTCCGGCGGTGGCGAAGGCGACTCCCTCCAGGCTCCTCGAGAAGTACCGGGCGCCGGATTCTGACCTGGCTTTTCTCAGGATGGATCCGACACCGGACTCGGTCATAGTGACGGCGGCTAGGAAGCAGCATGCCACCACCCCGTCGTCTACAGTATCTCCTGATAAGGAGAGCCGCTTGTTAGACTCGGCAGGCAGGAAGGTCTGTGGGACGGCGTCTACTGCAATGAAGGCTGCAAGTGCCGCGGCTTTGCTAGGGCGATACGATCGAGCCCTATGGGAGTCCCTCCAGCAATTCGCTGAGCTCCTTCCTCGAGAGAAGAAAGACGACTTTCAGGAGATTCTGAATGAGGGGATGTTGGTGTCGAACCAACTCATCAGCGCGGCTGCTGATGTGTCTCTTCTGGCGGCGCATGGGTACTGCCATGGTGTCAACCAATGGCGCCACGCTTGGCTTTGCCTTACATATCTTAAGTCAGAGGCTCAACAACGGGTGGCCAACCTGCCTTTCTCGGGGGAATCCCTGTTGTGCAAGCATGTGGACGACGAGATGGCCCGTATGAAAGCGGAGGCCGAGACCCTGACGGCTGTCGGGTTGGAGAAGCCCAAGGAGAAGAAGACCTACCGCCCGTTCCAGAGACGGTTCGGGGCGCAAGGCAGAGGGCGAGGGCAGGCTTCGGGACAGCAGCAACAACAGCAGCAGCAGTTCCGGAGGCCCTTCCAGAAGCGCCAGAAGGGCAGAGGCGGCCAGCAGTCCGCAGCGGCGAACAAAGGCCCGGCTGGGTCTAGGCCCTGAGCGGTTACTTCCCCTGCATCCGTTACCCACTCCGGTGGGGGGAAGCGTTCAATTTTTTCTGGCAGAGTGGAGAAAAATTACTCTGGACAAGTGGGTGCTGAATATTGTTTGCAATGGGTACAGTCTTCGGTTCACCAGCCCGCCTCCAGCAATTCCACCGGTCAGCTCGCAGTTTCAGCTGCGTGAGCTCAAGGCGGATGCCGATACCCTGTTAAGGAAAAGGGCGATAGAAGACGTACTTCTGTCTCAAAGGGGAAGAGGTCTGTACTCACGGTTCTTTCTGGTTCGCAAGAAGGACAAGAACGAGTTCAGGCCCATTCTGGATTTGCGACAAGCAAAGAAGTGGATTCGCAGAGAGAAATTTTGCATGCTGTCGTTGCATCAGATATATCCTCATCTGCAACAGGGAGACTGGCTATGTGCTATAGACCTACAGGATGCGTACTTCCATGTGCCCATTGCACACAAACACAGGAAGTTCCTGCGATTCCAAGTCGGCGCCAATCATTATCAGTACACAGTACTGCCATTCGGGCTGAAGTCTGCGCCCAGAACATTCTCGAAGTGCATGGCAGTGGTAGCTGCACACCTGAGGAAGAACAAGGTGTTTGTCTACCCGTACCTGGACGATTGGTTGATCAAGGCCTCCTCCTTCTCGGAAGCTCAAGCGCACTTCCAGAAGGCGTGCGTTCTCTTGAACAAGCTGGGGTTGCACATCAACATGTCCAAGTCTGTCCCGACTCCGGTCCAGTGCGTACAGTACTTGGGAGCCTCCATCAATACGCTGTCAGCAAGCATGTCTCCTTCGGAGGAGAGACGATTATCACTCCTTCGGAAGGCTCAGGCTCTTATGACCGCTCCATCTACAACAGTGAGGACGGTGTCTTCTCTACTGGGTTTCGATGGCCTCTTGTATCTTCCTCACGCCACACGCACGGCTGCACATGAGACCATTGCAGGAGTGCTTGGAGGATCAGTGGGATCAGAGGAAAGGGTCTTGGGACAACAAGATGCGACTGTCTCTGCATGCTCTTCAGTCTCTGAAGTGGTGGTGTTCAGCGGAGAATCTCCTCAGAGGGGTTCTGTTCCACAAGGACATTCCCACACAGACTATCGTGACAGATGCATCTCTCCACGGCTGGGGGGCGCACTCCGGAGACTTACAGATACAAGGAACGTGGTCCCCGACGGAGTCCACGTATCACATCAATTTCCTGGAACTCAGAGCTGTTCACTTGGCACTGTAGGCCTTTCATCCGTCC
This sequence comes from Lissotriton helveticus, assembly GCF_964261635.1. Lineage (NCBI taxonomy): Eukaryota > Metazoa > Chordata > Amphibia > Caudata > Salamandridae > Lissotriton > Lissotriton helveticus. The sequence goes on from NC_136070.1 coordinate 535,775,066, forward strand.
TTCCAGACCAACTCTCTGCTTGTACAGACGGACAATACGACCATGATGTATTACCTCAACAAGCAGGGGGGCTCGAGATCACGCACTCTGTCGCAGGAGGCGCAGGCGATCTTGCGCTGGCTTCTAGCCAGAGGGCTGACGATAACGGCTACCCATCTACCAGGTGTGCAGAATGTTCAGGCGGACGCACTGAGCAGACTGATTCAGGAAAACCACGAATGGGTCATAACGACGAAGTACTAGGAGAAGTCTTCGCAAGGTGGGGGACTTCAGACGTAGATCTGTTCGCCACCGCCGAAAACAGCAAATGCCGAGACTTCGCCTCCAGGTACTACCAGCAGGGGACGCTGGGGAATGCGCTATGGATCAACTGGTCGAACAGCTTTCTGTACGCTTTTCCACCCATTCCCCTGATTCCGGCGGTGCTCATCAAGCTGTCCAGTCCAGGGCACGGATGATCCTGATTGCCCCGGAATGGCCCAGGCAGTGGTGGTTCACGGATCTGCTTCACCGATCTCTTCTTCCTCACATACCGCTGCCGTGCCGGCCGTACATTCTCACGAAGTTCGGGGGGCAGATGGTGCACCCCAGCCTCTCGTCTTTGAGTTTGGCAGCATGGCTCCTGAGATAGTGCAATATGGCCATTTAAATCTACCAGAAGATTGTATGGACATACTGAAGGAGGCTAAGCGAACTTCCACTAGGACTTCCTATGCTTACAAGTAGAAGAGATTCTGCATCTGGTGCAAGTCCAAGAACTATGATCCAACGACATGTAAGGAAGATGTCATCCTTCCGTATCTTCTACATTTGGCGCAGTCTGGCCTTAATTTCCATTCCATTAAGGTTCATCTCGCTGCGCTGACTGCCTACAGGAAATGCCCTTCACAGACTTCCTTCTTCCAGATCCCTGTGATCAAGGACTTTTTGGAAGGCTTGATTAAAGTGTTCCCTCCTGTCCGGCTTCCTTCGCCTTCATGGGAATTGAATGTGGTGCTGTCCAGATTGATGAAGGAGCCTTTTGAACCTATTCATAAGGCTTCGTTGCAGCACCTGTCCTGGAAGGCGGCGTTCCTCGTGGCCATCACATCGGCCCGCAGGATGAGTGAAATTCAGGCGTTATGTTGCCAAGAACCTTATACTGTATTTCATGTTGCTAAGGTTGTTATGCGTACTCACCTTAAATTTCTTCCAAAGGTTATCTCTGATTTCCATGTTAACAAGACCATAACTTTACCTATGTTTTTTCAGAATCCTTCATCTCCAGCGGAAAGGTCTCTGCATTCCCTGGATGTTAGGAGGGTGTTGACATTTTTTCTGGATAAAACCAAAGATATTCGTAGGTCAGACCAATTGTTTATCACTTATGGGTCATTCAGGACCGGTCTTGCTACCTCAAAACAGTCCATCTCGAGGTGGATTGTGTCCTGTATACAATTGTGTTACCAGAAGGCTAATAAGACCTTAGGGGGTAAACCTAAGGCTCATTCCACCAGGGGCAAAGCTGCCACGACTGCTTTGCTACGTAATGTTCCAATTGCAGAAATCTGCAATGCGGCCACTTGGAAGTCGGTCCATACCTTTGCTAAGCATTACTGTCTGGACACTGATGCCAGGACAGACGCTCAGGTTGGGCAGGCTTCGCTGCGAAATCTGTTCGCACAGTAGTGGTGTTATTTCTCTTCTCTCCACCGCCGCTTTGGTGTGGGGATGGGCTTGCCATTCTGTTCACTAGATTATGACTATACACAGAGATCCCCTACTACAGAAGAAGTAGTTTCTGTCCTGTAACTCCAGTTCTGTAGTAGGGGTATCTCTGTTATAGTCATAAGCGCCCGCCCTCCTCCCCGGGGGAGAAAGATATTCATGTAAGGAATGCTACAGGTCTGGCGTGTTACGCCTTCAAAAAGAACTGAAAGTAAAAGGGACCTGCTGTGCATTCTGAGATACTGAGAGAGTTCTGGAAAGTTCTCTTAAAGGCACAGTATCCTGTTCTGAGCCCCATAATGGCAGCCTATGGGGCTTGTCTGTCCACTCCTTCCTCTCTATCATTCCAGAGGCTTTTCCTGGTAAAGGAAAGTTTTTCTCTGTGGAGAAAACTGGACAGGCTGTGCTGTTTGTGGGTTTTTGGTGGAATTTCTAGTTGAAGTACTGGACAGTGTAGCCTGTGGATATAGGCTGCATTATCTGTCTTTAAATTGTCTCTTAAGTGTCTGTGCAGGTCTGCATTTTTTGACGACTTAAGAGATTATTTTTGATTGCTCCGGGGTCCACGCACATGGGCGGGACTATTCACTAGATTATGACTATAACAGAGAAACCCCTACTACAGAACTGGAGTTACAGGACAGAAACTACTCCTTCTCCCCTCTCCCCCCTGCACCCCCAAGGAATCTTTCTGCTTTTGTTTTCCTCCTCTGCCCCACTTTGGGTTGGGGAGGACCAGTTGGGGCTTTCCCCTTCTTCTCCATTGGTTTCCTAAAGGCCACTAATATATTCTATTCTCTTTCTGTTTATTGGGGAATGTTACTTATCCGCACGCTGCAAGGGGAGCTATGGAAATAACTTGTTTATAACATCGTTATTTTTATAAATGTATAAATGTATTTTTAAGTGGGTGCATCCCAAGCAACCATACGTACTCCCGTGTACACCCCTGTTATCAACTGAAGCATTTTGTAACACTGTTGTACCTGCGATAAATGTCATAAACAGATTTGAGTAAAAATAAAGAAAACACTGACCGTAACAAACAAACTGAAACTCAGTTACAAACAGGCCCATTATTCATTGTAGTGACCGATATCCAGACACCTCAATTAAGGGGAAATGAAGAACAAAATCAATTTTTCGATGAAATACTAGCGGAAAGTATTCTTACTGTAGTAAAGCAAATAAAAAATCCATTACCACTAGAAGCTTCTCCTTCTCTAATGATATTAGCTAGCCCTTTAGCGAGTAATGCCATTTCCTCGGCCACATCTGCAGCAGATGTTCACTTTTGTATGTTAAAATCAATTTGTTCGACCCTAAGAGCAACCACCAAACCAATTGTTTGGTAATCAAAAATTGCAGGAACCAATCGAAAATAACCTTGGTACATCCGATTCAATTTAGAGAAAAGGGTTCACAGTTAAAATTTGATTTGCTTCTATTTGCAGCTCCTCTGATAACTATACATAAAAATTAATCGAACCTAAAGTGAACTGTGGGGTGTATATGAATTGGACCAACCCTATGGGGGAGATTTTTTTAAAAGTCACGCTGCTGTATTGCGCGACAGGGAGGGAGCAGGAGAGTGCCGTATTTTCAGAGAAATGGCTCTGTCCTCTTTCCCTTGCGCTGGTGCTGATTTGAGCTGCCGTGCAGCATGCACACACCTTAGCGCTAGGGTGTGTGCATGTGTGTAGCACAGGTTTTGTACAGGAAGGCTACCCTTCCTGTACAAAATACTATACAAGGCACGAGGCAATGCTTTTCCCCAGGGCCGGACTGGGAACCAAAACCGGTCCTGACAAAGTGCTCGGCCGTCCCCCCAGGGGGAGGTTGGGGGAGCGACCGAGCCCTTTGCCGGGGCCGGATTTCGGCCGATTTTGTTACAGGGCCGATGCTGCAAAAACGTCCCTGTAACAAAAAACGGCCCCCAGGGGCCCAAAACTGGCCCCTACACTTGCGGTTCCCCCGGGGTATTGCCCGGTGTCCGCAACGGCCAGTCCGGCCCTGCTTTTCCCACTTTGCACACATGCTGCACAGTGCAGCACGCATACAAAGTCGGAAAAAGCACGGAGAAATGAAAGCATTTCTCCTGTTAATGCCTCATTTGAAGGGGCGTTATCTTTTGACGCAAAACCATGTTTGTAAATCTTTGTAAATATGACTTCGCGACAAAAGGCATTGGTGGTTGCCTGGGAACGCCCATGTACCACCCATGTAAAGACCCCTTTGCGCAAAGTAATGCAAAGCAGTGCTTTGCGCTACACAGAGGGTGCTTTCCAGTGCAAAACAAGTTTTGCCATGGAAAGAAAATAGGAAACAAATTTGTGCTGGGTTGCGTCACTTTTGTGACACAAAGCCAGCACAAAAGGTTTGGAAACCCCCCCTAAGACTTGCCTTCAATGGCATAACATTTTACAGAGAACAAATTCCTGGTATTATATTTCACAGTCAGCTCTTCCTGTAAGCAGTAGTGAACAATCTGAGCCCATTAATATGTTCTAACATCCATCAAAATGGCCAAATAAAGTTATATAACTAATAATAAGCAGACACTTCAGCTTGTTACTATTTGTGGCTCACGACATACCAGTCAGAATAATCAAATAGAAGGATAGCTGTGCCTCCAGCAACAAAAACACATTCCTGGATGGTTTTATTTTTCCTATTGTGTTTTTCAGCTCTATTGGCTACAAATAATGACATGCCTAATCAGTCCTATATTGGCTTTACAACCAGCACCTCAACCCGTGTGTAGGGCGGTCCCAGTACCCACGGTCCTGCCTGCGTCCAACTTGCCCAAGGGAATATGGGGTCGTGGTTTGATAAAAGTTAGCATGAAAACCACCTTCCCCATTTCAAAGGTGAGCTTATATGTCTTTGTTAGAGCTTGACGCAAATTATAATAATTGTTGCTATATAGTTAGAAGAGCTGAGGTGGACTCACTAAAAAATCTCATCTGTACTAACCTTTGCTCAGAAGAACTTTCAAATAAGAATTTCTTGTATACTTATGTTCATACTATCACCACTAAACTACTACTGGGACTTACTTGAGCTAACTTTAACTCTTACACTAGTTTAATAAAAATGTTGACATCGAAATGTAAAGAAATGTCTTATTCTATGTCCGGACTAGAGGTGAGGATTATGCGCATCTTTCTTTTATTTCCATACTCAGCAACTTCAACTTTAATAACAAAAACTACAAGTCCCATGGTTCATGTAGTTCATAGGCCATTCCTAGTCCACCATTCAGTAGTGCTCATGGTCCTCGAGGGCGTGCTGCTGCCAATATCCTTTCTCTTTCTTTCCTGCTCTCAACAAGCTACGTACTGTTTTCCACTCGCTCGTCATGGCGGGAGGCATTCTGTGTTTAATTGGCTAACATATATTTATTTTAAGCAGCTTCGCTATTGTTATTGCGATATATGTGTTGCGCTCGAGCCTGTGTTTTTTCTGGTGGTTTTTCCCTTTCAGGTTCGGGCCGCGGGATCTTTCATCGCTACACTCGTGGCCCCTCTTGAGGCAGAGTGCGTTTTCGCTCTCACGGGGCAGGGGGCGCGTGTCCGCTTCTTGTTGGTCCGTGTTGCGCTTTTCGCGACCAGACCAGAGACTATCGGAGGAACGCCCTCACTGCACGGTTGCCTCCCAGCTCTGGAAGCCCTTACGCCCACGAAACGTGGGTCTGTATTTAAATAATGATCTCCCATATGCCCGCATTGTGGGTCCGTAATAATGCCGAACGGCGATTTTGGCTGCGTTTTTTCACGTGCATTGGAGCACTGGAGGGGAGATTTTCAGGGCAGGCCCAGACACTTTGGACACCTGACTGAACAAGGGTGAGTCACCCCTCTCTGGTTCCTAAGCCCAGTTTACACCTTGGAGTGCCAAACCCAGTGGTTCTATTCACACATAATTGAACCCCCTGAAGTGTAGTGCCACTACTAGCGCATAGAGCACTTGGGGTTGTTCTCTCTCCTCATAACCTCCAGTTTGTCAGTTCCTTTACTGTCTTTAACTCATTTTACAATGGAGGAGTACACAGAAGAGAAATCCCTCTAAGTCATTCCCCTAGATGCTGAATTTTGCCACGCAGTGGACGCATCCATCCACCAGGCAGTTTCTGCTGCCATGGGGCTATTTGAACGTTGCATTAGGCAGTTCGCATTTTTCTTGTCAAGCCCAGCGCTCTCCGAAGCGCAAAAACACTTCGAACATGGATCCTGGGGCCTTTGATCACCTAAAAAAGGTGTTTTGGGCCAGGTCTGACAGGGGATCACAATCTACCCTCCCAGGGGTCCCTCCTTTACAGGATGAGGACTCAGCAGACGAGTCCGCAGATGAAGCAGACCTGTCCAGGCCTTGGCGCCCCGTGGAGCCCTCAGCCACCGATGCCATGGAGGGTGAGGAACTCTCAGACAAGTTAGTCCCTGAGGACCTCGTTCACCCCCAGTCCTCAGAGTGGACCCCTTCGGCTAAAGTTTCGGCATTTGTGGTGGAACGCCTACGCAAACCCCTAGAGAAGGAAGTGAGAGCTTGCCTCAAAGCAGAATGCCCACGCCCTGCCCTACTGGCAAAGTGGCTTTGACCCCGGAGGCTGACCCCAGGATGGCAACCTTCCTGCAAAAATATATTTGTGACCATAATAAAGGGATTGATCAATCATGGAGGTCGTGTCATGATAAGCTTTTAGACATCGCTGGTCCCCTCACTAAGGTCCTAGAACTGGCAGAAGAAGCCAAATTGTCTGGCACCCCACTTTCCCCGGAGAGAATCTCGAATTGGGCCCAACGTGCTGTTGTGTTTTTGGGCAATGCAAACTCCGCCTTTCTACGGAAAGAGGCGCTCGTTTTTGCTGAAGGTAGACCCTGAATTGGGAGACCTCGCCACTTCGGAGGCCAGTGCGGTGGCACAAGGTGGTCTCTTCAGAGAACCGTTTATAAAAGAGCTGACCAAATTTGTGACCACCTTCACGTCGCTTGACAAAGCGTAATCCTCCATAAAGAAGGTCTTTCACCGTAAGGTTTTTGCCGGCCGACCATGGCAGAGGGCGTTCGACCGGTCATTTCTTCACCCAAAGCTCTCAAAGAGGCACTGGCAAGAAGCAGCAGGACACGGGCAGACAGGAGTTTTTTCCAGTCTCGTCATGGCTTCAGAGGCGGCAGTAGCATAGGAGCAGCCAGAGGCCACAATGTGCCTTACTCAGGTGAGACTCTGCCCTCTTTCACACCTACTGGTGGGCGGCAGGTTGGCGGTAAACAACTTGAAGGCTATTACCTTCGACGCCTGGGTGTTACAGACAGTTCAAAGATTCCATATAGAATTCTATGGTTCCCCCGTGCAGGACGTTCGTCCTCGACCGCTGGTTTTTGCAAGAGATCAAGCAGCCCTCATAGACCAGAAGGTGACAGATCTACTGCAAAAAGGAGCGGTGATTCCCACACACCTTCACCCCAGGGGTTTCCTCAGCAATGTCTTCCTGGTAGACAAGACAGACGGGGGACAGCGTCCAGTAATCAATCTGAGAGCATTCAATCAATGGTTGATATACTGCCTTTTCAATACGGAGGGCATCCATCTGCTGCGAGACGTCCTCCAACCGGACGATTGGGTGGCCAGGCTGGATTTAAAAGATGCGTAATTGGTGGTTCTCATTTTTCGCCCGCACCGTCGATTCCTACAGTTTCTGTGAAAGACAAGGTGTTCGAATTCACCTTGCTCCCTTTCGGCCTGTCCTTGGCCCATGGTGCTTCACCAAGGTTCTCAAGCCAGTTGTGGAAACGCTAAGTGCCAAAGGCTTTCGCCTTATCATTAATTTGGACGACATCCTCCTTTTGGAGCAATGCCCCCTCCGACTCTCCCAACAACTCCAAGAGACTCCAGACCTCCTTCAGAGCCTGGGGTTCTTAATCAATACAAAGAAGTCGCTCCTGATACCTGCCCAACAGGTAACCTTCCTGGGTTTTGTCGTAGACTCAGTATCCCTCTCTTTGCGATACGCAGGGAACTGAGGGAACTGTTAGCCCGTCCCTCCACCTCGCTGAGACAGATTGCTCATCTGGTGGGCCTGCTGAGCTCCTCAATTCAGTCGATTTTTCAGGTACGCTCCATTACAGAGCTTTGCAACGCGTGAACGCCTCCCACCTTCGCAGGGGCCTACAATACTCAGACCAGATACCCCTGACGGACGAGGTGTGCCTGGAGATGAAGTGGTGGCACGCCCATATGGATGCCTGGAATAGCAGGGCCATAATCGATTGCCAACCAGACTTAGTAATAGAGTCTGACGTCAGCAAGTCAGGCTGGGGAGCCCGATGTGGGGACTCCTTTACTGGAGGAAAGTGGTCGGCAGACGAAGGTCAACTCCACATCAACTGTCTGGAACTGATGGCGGGGTCCTTCGCAATCCAGTGTTGGATGAAAGACAAAGAGTCCTGCAGAGTGCTTCTGAAAATGGACAACGTATCGGTGGTCCAGTACATCAACCATCTAGTGGTGACTTAGTCCAAGGCCTTGGCGGATCTAGCCAAAGAATTTTGGACCTTTTGCCCCTCCCACAATGTCTCAGTGACGGCAGAGTATCTGCCGGGAGCTTCCAACATCATATCGGATTGGTGCTCCAGGAGTTGGTCAGACAGGAGTCTCTGGCACCTCCTTCCTCCGACCTTTCAACGTCTCCACGACACGTGGGGTCCTTTCTCAGTGGATCGGTCCACCAACTCCAGCATTTCTTCAGTTGATAACTGGATCCCCTAGCGTCAGCAACGGATGCTTTCCACCAGAATTGGTTCAAGGAGATGGGTTATGCCTTTCCCCCATTCGCCATGATAATGAGGCTCACAATGCAAGTCCGGAGGCAACAGGCGAAGGTGGTTCTGGTCACCCCGTACTGGAGTTCTCAAGTGTGGTTTCCAGTTCTTCTGGAACTTTCTTGGGATTCTACAATCCTTCTACCCCAAGATCTTTTTCTCCTGAGGGATCCCCAGGGCGCAATACACCCTCTAATCCAGCAAGGGCGGATGCCCTTGGTAGCATGGCGGATTTTAGGTAACGTTGAAGAATCTCTGGCCTATCGGCAGAAGCTCAAACATTACTGGGAGCGGCTTGGGCCAACAGCACTAACAAGCGCTATAAGTCAGCATGGTCCAGAGGGGTCCTTTGATGTGTTCGGAATGACCAGGATCCCATGGGGTGCGAAGTGGTAGCCATTATGAATTTCTTGGCCTCGCTGGCGGACCAAGGCCTGGCGTATCCCACTGTCAATTCCTATAGATCAGTGATTTCTGCCAGATAGCTTCCGGTTGCAGGAGCCCCGGTGGGGGAACACCAGTTGATCTGCAAGTTAATGCTAGGGATCCGTCTTTCTCTCCCTTCCTGAACCCTGGTACTCCTCGTTATGGGATGTTGATAGGGTGTTACACCTATTCCAGCCTTGGCAAGCTAATAGATATCTTTCCAGTAAAGAGCTTTCAGACGAATTGGCCATGCTCCTGTGCTTGGTGTTTTGCCGACGGGTGTCTGATGTTCGAGCTCTGGACATTTTGGGTTGGGTTTTTACCCCCGAAGGGGTTACCTCTCATATAACACGTAGAACCAAGTCTGATTCTCGAATAGTGTCCTACCCAGCTTTTGATAACTCCCCAAAGTTGTGCTTCATCAGATGTCTCAGAGAGTGCGAGAGCTTGATGGAAGACACTCGCCCACCGGGCGAGTGCCAACTTTTGATTTCCTTTAGGAAGCCCTTCAAAGCGGTGTTGCCACCAACAATAGCTTGTTGAATCAGATGGGTGATGCAGGAAGCAGGCATTAATGTCTTGCACTTTGGAGCACACTCTGTGAGAGGAGCTATGGCCTCTAAGGCTTTTTCTCTTTGTGCCAGCTTCGAAGATATTCTAAATGCTGCAGACTGATCTTCAGACTTAATGTCGTGAACATGGCGTTGTTGGTGGTGGATAAGCTTTGAATGAGCATAATCCTCGCCTCCGGTCCTGACATAGAATGAAAAATTTCCTAGTAATCATGACGGAAAGTTTCAATTTTATTAAGGACGTGGAGGTGAGGATTATTCCCGACCGTGCATCAAGGAGACCTGTTCCCACCCAAACACACAGAGTTATAAAGACTCACCTGAACATTGTTACGCTTGTTTTTTTCTCTCGACGTATGGGGATAAGTCTATGCTTTTTCCAGGCTGTTAATGCAGTCTTGCTGTTTGATGTTTCTGTGAGCATTTGGTACATTATTCTACTGCTTGACGCAGTTCGGAGAATGGTTTCATTGGTTTCTCATTTTGGCTTCTCCTAGGGTCTGAAAGTTCAAAAACAGACTGACGAGCTTCGATGTCATGATGATCGCAGTCAAGAAAGAGGAAGGGAATTGGCAGCAGCACGCCCTCGAGGACCATGAGCACTACTGATTGGTGGACTAGGAATGGCCTATGAACTACACGAACCATGGGACTTGTAGTTTTTGTTATTAAAGTTGAAGTTGCTGAGTATGGAAATAAAAGAAATATGAGCATAATCCTCGCCTCCGCATCCTTAATAGAATTGAAACTTTCCATCATGATTACTAGGAAATTTTTCATTCTAGCAATATAGATTAATTCAGTAAACTTAAACAACTTTTGCACTTCCCTCATACACCGATTTAAGACCTTGACTTGATTTGGTCAAGCATTTAAATATGAAGATTGAGAAGATCAGCCCTTACACAAAATTAGTCCTTAAGATTTAGATGTTTGTATTTGTTGCTAGCCGAAATATAAGAAGGCTTGTCAAATTACAATAAAAAATGTACATGCTGCAGGTTATGTGGCCAGATTTATTTATGAGGCTATTACCTATCTGATCTGCATTTGTAATGATTTTTTTATTCAAGTCTTAAATTAACCGGTAGACTGATTACATGCTTGCGTAATGCTTTTAAAAGTCTAAATATTATTAACTGTGACTGTTAAAATGATGTTATGAAGAAGACACACTCCCAATGGTATTGATGACGAGCGGAGGAGTGCCCCGTCATTGCCTATATGTAATCGGACTTCCTCGAATATGTGGGATGCTAGGTTGCGACGGTGATTACTCATTTCTCATCACCTATTCTATGTCACTGAAGATTTGGTGGCTACAGCCATTCAGAAAGATAGCACAGGACATGTCCATGTGTGATGGTGGGTAGGAGGGGTGTACCGTACTTGGTGAAGTTTTTTCCAGGAGATAGCTTCCGGGAGTTTGAGGAGGTGCAGCTCTGCTTTGGGGTAGGACCGGGGCAAATCCTACAGTATGCACGACTGACAAAGAAAATGAGAGAGCTCTGGCTGGGCTTCCTCACTCTACTCCTTACTTCTGAGACTCTGACCAAAATCCTGGAGTCAGGTCATATTGCACATGTGACATCCAGACTTAATAAAGCACCGAAGGCTGAGAGACAGAAACCAATGTTGCCAGTCAGACAAAGGCAATGGCCAATTTCAGCTTATGTGTTTCACTTGCCTACACCGAACACACCTCACCCCTCTGAGGTTGACCAAAATGTATACAACCAGATCTTCAGAATGCCCCAGAAATGGAGGGGGTCGGGCTGATATTTTTACATATGACGTGGAGTTGTGCTCAAATACAGAGGTACTGGCAAGCTGTTATTACTAAATTGTGTGCAGTCACTAGTTTGTCTATAGAGGTGTAGTTAAACAGTACCTTCTTAATGTTTTGTACTTCCACCTAAGAAAATGAAAATTATATATACATTTGTATGCTGGTGTACACTGGTGTTGGCAAAAAGACAAATTGCCATTTGGTGGCTCAAGACATGTGGCCAAGTGAGGGAGCTCTGGGAATGGGCCATTGACCAAGAAATCAGAATGAAAATGGTCCACGTGGACGATAAACTGTCTGATGACCTAGAAGATCGTTTGCAATGCTTAGTGAATTGAAGATGGGGACTTGGGGGTGGGCGGTGATCAAAGAACTAAAGGTACTACATCTACATGAACAAAGTTAATGCATATATACACGCTGTAACGGTTCATGCTGTATACTGTGATGCTTCATAAGTCACTCTGTTTGTTTTCTCTTTTATTATTCCAGACAAACACATAAATATAACTTTAATAAAATATTACTAACTGTATTGTACATATTTGAGTTGTGTGAGGATTCTGTTGTTTTATATTTCATTCTAACTGTTCCTGGATATTTAGATGCAGTTTAATATGCATCTAAATATTCTTTAATGGTGTTTCGTAGATTTCAATGTTTCAACACATAAATTCTTTTGATTTTTGGTTCATGATTCAAGTGGTGGATTCAGTTTATGAAAAAAATATTTCAACTTGTTTCGGGCAGAAATTAGAGTGTGTTTCTAGGGGTAAGCCTTAGATGCCGAACTCAGAGATCAGAGTTCTAATCACACTTTTGCCACTTGACTAAGTTGTGTTATCCTGGTCTCTCTTCATAACAGTTCAGTTATCACTAAAATGGACAGCATTTACCAGTAGTCTAGCCATGCATCAAGAACTATGTAAGTAAGTGGGTGTTTGCATTCCGTCTGGAATATCTGAGGGACTATTTGACTTCTGAAATCATTTGCTGTGATAAAAGGATCTGAAAAATGGTTATACAGAAAAAGGGTTTTTTTTACTTCTCAGTGCAGGACAAGTAAGCAATGGCCAGTCCAAGTTTGATGTAAGCACTCCGTTCATGTGCCCCATCCACACGACCTATAAAGGTCAACCTACTGGTTTTGTTTTTTAGATCGCGGTCTACCATATAGCGCACCTGTCTGGTTTGCTAAAGACATATTGGGGACATTCAGAAAGTTTACCTAGGAATTAATTCTGCCTGTTGCTTACCATCAGCTTTGTGGGTAGTAACTTACACTTTCTGGCTTTCTATTTGCTGGCTTTATTTGTTTTAGGCTGTCCAACTCGAGTTCGTTCCTCCCGTTGCCCAAACCTTGTTTACTGTATTCTTCCACAAACTCACTTTCTGTAAACAGGCCTTTAAATCTTGTTCTTATCTTGTCACATTTGCTGTGCATTCAAAGATGGAGGTCAAATGTCAGGCTTTGTCTTCCAGAGAACTTGGTGTTTATTTATCTTTTTGTGACTTCAAAGTGGGAGGATTTATGTAACAATCATGCTGGCTACTGGGGGTTGCTTGAGGAAGGCTGTAAAATATATGTTTTTCCTCTCACACAACAAAATGTAATTTCTGTAAATTGTGCTGACGATCAAATCAATACATTGGGTGATGACATTTCCAACATCATTTGTGCGCTGTATACTCTTAGCAGTAAAACTGTATGTGAGTACAAATATAATGGTAATTTCAATTGAAGATGTGTTGTCTGTAATGGCAGTACGCTACCATACTGTGCAAACACGTTACCCCCACACCACCCTACTCTGCACCACTCCACTCCACTGAACTCTACTCTGCACCACTCCACACTACACCACTCCAAACTGCATCATTGCACTCTTATCTGCACCACTCCACTGTATGCCTCGCTGCACACCACTCCACTCTATGCCAATGCACTCTACACCACTTTACTCAAAACCCATGCACTCTATAACAGTCTACTTTGCACCACTGCACTCTACGTATTCTACACCATTGTACTGTCACTGCACTCTACACCACCCTATTGTACTCTGCATCCCTGCACCACTGCACTCTTCGCCACTGCACTCTACACCACTCTTTGCCACTCCACTATATGCCACTGTACTCTGCAACACTGCACTCTATGCCACTGTAATTTACACTAATGCCACTCTACTCTGTACCACTCCACTGTACACCAGTGCACTGTCTACATATCCCCTCTATGCCACTCTAATCTACTCTGGACCACTGCACTCTACTCTAAAACAATCTACGCTACTACACTTGGCACCACTGCACTCAGCCCTACATCACTCTACACCACTGCACTCCATGCCAATGCACTCTACACCACTTTACTCAAAACGTATGCACTCTTTAACAGTCTACTCTGCACCACCGCACTCTATGTATTCTATGTCATAGTACTGTAACTGCACTCAACACCACCCCATTCTACTCTGCATTCCGGTACTCTATGCCACTGCTCTGTATGGCACTCTACTCTGTACCACTGCATTCTATCCTAATGCACCCTACACCACTCTACTATACACAACTGCACTCTACAACTGTATACTCTGCAATCTCTACCACTCAACTTTATGCCACTCTATTCTATGCCACTGCACTGTACGTCACTGTACTCTATGCCACTCTGCCTCGCTCCACTCTATGCCACCTCAGTCTACACCAGTCCACTCTAAGCTACTCTAATCTACTCTGCACCACTGCACTCTAAGACTACTCTATACCACTGCGCTCTAGGCCACTTCACTCTACTCTGAAACAAGCTACTCTATGCCACAGCAGTCTATGCCACTCTATTCCACTCAGCGCCTCTCCACTCAACACTACATCACTGTATTCTACACTCCTGCACTCTATGCCCCTTCTCTCTACACCAATGCACAGTACACCACTTTACTCAAAAGCAATACACTCTACACCAATGCACTCTATGCCGATCTACACTGCACTCTACAACACTGCACTCTCTGCCACTGAACTCTGTACTGCTCTTACTCTATGGCACTGCACTCTATGCCATACACTCTACGTCACTAATCTACTATGCACCACTTCACTCTATGCCGCTCTACTGTTCTCTGCACCACTCTACTCTATTTAAGTGCACTCTACCTCACTCTACTATGCACCATTCCACTCTTTACCACTGCACTCTACACCACTCTACTCTGAGGCCAATCCAGTCTGCACCAATCCACGTTACACCACTCCTCTCTGCAACACTGCACTCTACGCTAATGCACTCTACGCCACCACTCTTTACCACTCCACTCTACCCTGCATCACTCTGTGCCACTTCACTCTACTCGGATAATCTACTCTGTGCCACTCTACTCCACACCACTGCACTCTACGCTGCACCACTCTTTGCCACTGCACTCTACGCTACACCACTCTACTCTAATCATTGCACTCTAAGTCAATTCACTCTACATCACTTTATTCAAAACCAATGCTCCCTACATCACTGCACCTATGCCAGCTACTTTTCACCACTGCACTTTACGTCCCTATACTCTACAACATTCTACTCTATGCCACTGCACCCTACAGCACTTCATGCTGCACCCTATGTCATTCTACACCATTGGGCTCTAAGTCACTGCTCTCTGCGCCACTCTATTCTAGTCTGCACCATTGTACTCTATGTCACTCTACTGTGTACCACTATACACCAGTGCACTCTACGTCACTGCACGCTATGATAGTGACTTTATGCTACTAGTCTCCAAACCACTGCCGCCTGCACCACTGCACTCTAACAATGCACTCTACCCCACTGCACCCTGACACTCTACTCTGCATGACTGGACTCTACGCCACTCTATGTCACTGCACTCTTCTCTTCACCACTCAACGCTATGGCACTCTGCTTCACTATATGCCACTGCACTCTATGCCTCTGCCCTACTCTACTCTGCATCACTCCTCTCTATGCCACTGCACTCTACCCTGCACCACTCCACTCTGCACCCCTCCACTATATGTCACTTCATTCTACTCTGCAACACTGCTTTCTATGCCACTGAACTCTACGCCACTCTACTCTGCACTGCTCCACACCACTGCCCTCTATGCCAATCCACTGTAATCTAATCTGCAACACTTCACTCTACGCCACTCTACTCTACATAACTGCACTCTACGCCACTTCACTCTACTTTGAAACAATCTACTCTGTGCCACTATTCTACGCTGCTGCACTCTACACCACTTTAATCAAAACCAATACATTCAATGTCACTGCACTCTATGCCAATCTACTCTGCACCACTGCACTGCACTGCACGCAACTATGCTCTACGCCACACCATTGCACTCTGCCACTTTCCTCTGCACCACTCTATGCACTGAACGCTACACCAGTGTACTCTACACAATTGCTCTCTACAACACTACTCTGCAGAACTGGTGATGGATAGAATGCTTGAATTAATCTGACGATCACTCTGGGATGCATTCCAGTCCATCATTTTAAGCCCACCATCCCGCGCTAGACAGAGGCCTGCCTCTGTGCATAGTGCTCAAACTGAGTTGCACTGGCAAGGGCCAAATAAGTGGAAACCATTCTGTCAATGCTTCTGTTCATTTCTGGAGGGAGCCTCGTCTGGCACTTCGGTATGAAGAGTTCCTGTGAGGAGCAGGGCAGGGCCAGACTGGCTACCGGGCAGTTTGGAATGCTGCTGAGGTGGGGGCTGATTTCGTTGATGGGGACCTGCGGGTACTAAACGAAATTCGTTTTGCTTTCATTATTTCGAAGCACACGCAGGTCTCCATGAACGAAATCAGCCCCCACTGCTGTGAAATCAGCCAGCAGCTCGGCAGCATTCCGAACTAACCGGTAGTCAGTCCGGCCCTGGAGCAGGGTCAGTACTGTTTGGCGTAAGGCGAACCACTGTCTAGAGTGGCATTGTGGGCAAAAAATCATACAGCAGGGTCAGTACTGTTTGGCGTAAGGCTAGGCTGTCTAGAGTGGCATTGTGGGCGAGAAATGATGTGTGGAAATGCAGTCCTGGGCGAACACCAGTGGCTGGGAAAAATATCTAACATTCTATCCATCACCTTGCTGTTTGTCACAGCTTCTGAATGAACATCAGAGTTGGCACAGAGCCAGCCACTATTTGGACTCACCTTATACGGCTGACTGCTCCACCCCTTCTAGCCTCTCAAAAAGTCCTCTGCCTAGCACATAAATGTCCACAAGTCCTTATAATCCTGACTGCTTCCATGAATATGTAATATATTCATTCTGTGCATCATAACAAAAGGTGTGTCAGCAAACAGTGCAATCACCTGAAGGTTTATTGGCACTCTAAAGCAGATATTTAGTGTTACACATCACAGTGGTAATCATTGGATTGACCGTGGGAGAATAAAAGGCTGAGTGGAGCTGCCGGGAATCAAACCTGTTACCATGGGGTCAAACACATTAACCTGGCAGCTGAACATTCAAGCAATTGCTTCAGTCGATGTGCAACTAGATATTTAAAATTGTCTTCAGACAGAGGTGTAGAAGGACCAGTTTTTTTCTGTTGTATAAAAATAACCATGACCATTCAGCTTCTTGACTCACCCGTTAAAAGGAATTATGACTTATTTTTAATGACCTGGCTGTATGGGGAGATACTGTCCAGCTACTGAAAAGGAGACTAAAACTAGACACTATGGGGCTTATTTACAAACCCTTTGCGCTGCCAATTCGCCACTTTTAACATGGGGGAAAGTGGCGCACCTGTGGCGCAAGGGGCTTGTAATTAAGCCCCTTTATATTCAATGTGGTGAGGTGATAAATGTGACATTTTCGACTGACATTTACCACAGGACCTTGCCAAAGAGTGCCTCTGCTGTTCTAACTCTTGGAGCCAGGGTAGGTGAGAGAAATATCTGGAGGTTGAATGATTTCTGCTAATCGATCTGTTATCCTGGAAAAAGTAGAAAAGGTTATTAAATTGTGCTTGTAACAAAATGGAACTGAAGTGGTTTCTTGAAATTGCATTTTTGAGGACTACCGACAAATGCATTAAACTAACAGTCACTGTAATATGTTTGAAAGAGAAGTGGGGAAACAGATGAAGGAAAAATGTTTAGAATTGGGAAGGATGAACAAGCAAATCAGTGAAAATAAACATAAAAGATAAATATTATCCTATAGAGCTCAGCTTAATACATTACTGGCTAACATAGCAGATCAAACTCCAGGACAAGGAAAAACCAAACTTATAATGATAAAAGTAACACATCTATCAAAACTATTAACATGCACATTGAAAGCCAGCCAGAGCTGAAGTACCGTTATGCAAACAAATGACTCTCAAAGATATTTGCCATACAAGGTTAGGGAAAAGGCAAACCTTTTAACATGTGTTAATTCGTATGCACAAGAATTGACTTGAGTATTTAATCAATAGGAAATATGTTTTAAAACAAATAAAATAATAATAATAATAATAATAATAAAGGTCTCCATGTTAACAATCCCATAAATGAAAGAAGAATGAGGTACTGATATAGAAACAAGGTATCCTTTCTTCAGCTTATAGAAAAACTGGAGTATTACTTCGAACCGGATTGATCATCAACTTTTTGAAAAGAGGCAAAATTGTTAGTTCATTGCCTAATCGCATAGCAAGACAAACATAAATTAGAGAGCTTCTGATACAAACCTGTAGCAATAGGTAAACAAGAGACTGGGGCCTTATGACAATCACGCAGGGTGCAAATAGAAAGGTGTGTCTCAAAATGGCCAATCGCGGGGGGTTTACACAATGACTTGCCTAATAAACTCTAGTTATGCAGGTCGCTATTTGTGCCGCCTTGCAATTGGTTACCAATGCATGGATGATGGCCTGCAAGTAACATCAGACCACCATCCCTGCAATTGCATCCCCAAACGGCAAACCATTTTTTAAGCAGCCTTTGTTCCTTGAAGCAACAGGTGGCCCTTGAAAAATATTTCCCGTTTGGGAAGACATCCTTTGCTGCCCGCAGTAGTCCCTGACCACCATCCACTCCCCCGGAGACCACCTAACGCTATTCCCAAAAGAGGAATGTCTCTGACAAACGGAGACAGCATCCTCTTTGCGTATGATTTACTACTTCGTTTGAGGTGCCAGTAGGCACTTCAGTGGTTTGCAACCATAATTGTATTAGAAAACCATTGATACATCACATTCAAATTCGTAGGTAGAATAGAAAGCCCCTTGCTAATTGAGAGTCAGAATTTGTTGCAAATCTAATTTCGCAATTCAGAAAGCGTGCTGCCCTTATTATCCAAATCACAGGGTACGCAACCACAACATTGATTTGTTACCTGAGGCCATATTTCAGCAAAACCAAATACAAAGTAGGTGGTGAATGATGTAAACTTACCAGTGAAAGAAGGGTTTTGTATTCAGATTTCTTTCTCTGGATACAAAAAGGTATTTTAAGTATGAAATGTAAGTTTATTGTCTGATTAATTAAAATCATTACAATTAAAACAAAATTAATAAAATGATCCCGTAAACCACTGTAACTGGCAACTCAAGATTGGTCATGTGCAAATCAATCTCAGATATCTGTGCAAATGGATACTAAAGTGCTTAACTTCTGACTTGTGAGGCTCAGTTCTCTGAAAAGTACATTTCTACCGGTATTGAGCAAATACAAATCATTCACAGCCTATACAGAAGAAACAATTGCTAAAATACTTAACGTTATTACTCTGTCAGTCAATCATATTTGACAATATGCATGAGCTATTCATTATAGGACCTGTGCAAATGGTTACTAAAGTGCTTGACATTGATTTGTCATATTTTAACTAACTATCTGTTTCTGGTTGTCAATAGGACATACATAAAACAATACATTTTAGACAAATTAATAGAATAATTTCTTAAGCCGCTATACTTGTTTGATAACACTAGATTAGGCATGTGCAAACCATTCTCAAATATCTGTGCAAAAAGATGCTAAAGTACTTAATTCTGCTTTGAGGAGCTCAATTCTCTTTAAAGTACATTACCACTTGAAATGGAGCAAATATAAATCATTCCCAGCTTATAAAGGAGAAATAATTGCTAAAAAACTTAACATCAATACTCCATCAATCACTCGTTATTTGACAGTATTAACGAGCTGTTCATTCTAGTGCTCAACATTAATTTGCCATCTTTTAACTTCTTATCTGTTTCTGATTGACAATAGGGCATAAATAAAACATACATAAAAACATTCAAAAAGGGAATGCAAAAAGTGTGTTTAAGGTAAGGATGTAAAAATTCCACCTCTGTCAAAAATTTAACACAAAGGCAAATAAGGGGGAACTGTCGTGCCGGATAAGCATAAAATAAGTGCTTGTTGACATGTTCTTACTCCTGCTTTTAAAAATAAAGGTTTTAAAATAATTCTGTGAGCATATAACACGTTTGGGCAAAGGGTATATGGTCAGCTTATTTGGAAGTTCCTTAACAATAGTCAAAGTTACAAAATTGGTGTTAGTTCATATTCAGGGTATTCTCGAGGATCACTATAAACTTCTTTTATCAGTGATCTATGTGGACAGGGAAATGCAGAAGGACTGCTCTGATTATCTTTCTCTTAATCAATGAACCCTTCACCCAAATATCTTCCAGAACTATAATATTAAGGGAATGATAATAATACTTGTGGAGAACACACTAGCATTTTTAGAGGGTGACAGGACGTTTATAATTAAGAATTTGCAATGAACTCTCCTAAGTGTTGTAGAGGAGCTGAAAGCTTTTTATGAAATGCCTGATTTTTTAACATACTTGTCGAAATTGAAAGCAGTTTTGGCCCTCTCAAATATTTGTAATCCAGACTGGAAGAAATGCCTATCCATTATCTAGTCGGTAACATTATATGGATATTGACATCCTAAATTTGACATTTATATCAGTTAGAAACAGATTTACCCCAAGACCCTTGACCCTGCTCTCAGGCAGGTCGCTCCCCTCGCCGCCGCAACAGCTCCACCTGTTGTGAGTGGCCCCCCCAGCCTGCTGCTGCTGCCGGACGCAAGTTCGAGGCTCGCTCGCTGTGCCTGGCTTTGTATTGGTTCTTGACTGTTTTGCCGCCTGTGTTTTCTTTCATCTCCTTTTCCCCTCTGGTGTTTCTCTGTGCCCTGTATTTGGTTTTGTAGTGTTTTCTGGACTGTTTTTTGCCATCTGTGTTTGCTCCTGTTCCTTTTCACCCTCCCGTGATTTCTGTGCCCTGTTTTGCCCTCTGCTCCCTCCGCCATTCCTCACCCGTTTTTTTCCCACCGATGCGTCCCTGCGGCCCCGCCCCCCTGCTCGCCCACCCGCTCCCGCCTCCCAGCTGCTCCTCTCTCCCACCTCCACTTATATGGCGCCTGCTGCGTGGTGAAAGGAGCGACCCTTGACCCTGCTCTCAGGCAGGTCGCTCCCCTTGCCGCCGCAACAGCTCCACCTGTTGTGAGTGCCCCCTCCCAGCCTGCGGCTGTTGCTGGACGCGAGTTCGAGGCTCACTCGCTGTGCCTGGCTTTGTATTGGTTCTTGACTGTTTTGCCGCCTGTGTTTTCTTTCATCTCCTTTTTCCCTCCAGTGTTTTTCTGTGCCCTGTATTTGGTTTTTGTAGTGTTTTCTGGACTGTTTTTTGCTATCTGTGTTTTCTCCTGTTCCCTTTCTCCCTCCCGTGATTTCTGTGCCCTGTTTTACCCTCTGCTCCCTCCGCCGTTCCTCACCTGTTCTTTTCCCGCTGCGTCCCTGGGGCCCAGCCCCCCTGCTCGCCCACCCGCTCCCGTCTCCCAGCTGCTCCTCCCTCCCACCTCCCCTTATATGGCGGCCGCTGCGCGGTGAAAGGAGCGACCCTTGACCATGCTCTGAGGCAGGTCGCTCCCCTCACCACTGCAACAGCTCCACCTGTTGTGAGCGCCCCCCAGCCTGCTGCTGCTGCGAGGCTCGCTCGCTGTGCCTGGTTTTGTATTGGTTCTTGACTTTTTTGCCGCCTTTGTTTTCTTTCATCTCCTTTTCCCCTCCGGTGTTTCTCTGTGCCCTGTATTTGGTTTTTGTAGTGTTTTCTGGATTGTTTTTTGCCATCTGTGTTTGCTCCTGTTCCCTTTCTCCCTCCCGTGATTTCTGTGCCCTGTTTTGCCCTCTGCTCTCTCTGCCATTCCTCGCCAGTTTTTTCCCCGCCGCTGCGTCCCTGCTACCCCGCCCCCCTGCTCGGCCACCCGCTCCCCCCTCCCAGCTCCCCTTATATGGTGGCCGCTGCGTGGCCGCGCGGTGCGGGCGCACCGCTGGCGCACCGAAGCGCGCCTAAGGCAAACCCATCTGCGCCCGTCCGCGTCTGGACCGCGCCCATCGCCAGAACCCCTGGCCCCCATGAACGCCACGACACCCGACACCGCTACGATGCCAGCACCCTCCACGTACTCAACATTGGACGATCACCCTCCTGCTTCCTGGCCCCCCCGAAACGCATGCAAGGACCCTTCATCTGCCGGAAGTGCAGCTTCACCAGCATCCGACCTGCAAATCCACCCACCGGGAAAGAACCCAAACACCTCAGATGCATCCTTCTGAACACCCTCTCCGCCTGCAAACACGCCGTTGAACTCTGGGACCTACTCGACTCATCCTCCCCAGATCACCCGCACCAACGGAGTAGGAGGAGGAATCACCATCGTCCACAGGAACACTCTCAGAGTCTCGACCAACAGGCAACACCCTCAGCACCGCCGAACAGCTGCACTTCCAGATCCACACCGATCCCAACATTACCCTCAGAGGAACCATCATCTACAGACCCGCACGAACGCCGACCACAGTTCAGCGACTCCATCGCCGACTTAGTCAGTACACACGCCCTCGCCTCCACGGACTACATCCTTCTCGGGGACCTGAACTTCCACCTCGACAACCTCGACAACCTCGGACTCAGACAACTCGTCACAACACCCACCCACTCCGACGGTCACACACCTGACCCCATCTTCTCCGCTAGCTCCCACATCTACTTCACCCACATCACCGAACCCCACTGGACCGACCATCGCTGCATCCACTTCACCTTCCGGAAACCTACCACACACCACCACACCCAACAGATCTCCTGCCGCTGCTGGAGCAAAGTCACCAAAGACCAGCTAACCACCACCCTTGCCCGGAGCCCACCCGCCGACCCCACCAACCCCGACACCACCACCCGCAACCTCAGACAATGGATCGATGACTGCACCAACACCCTCCCCGCTCAAGAAACCCCCCAACAGACACACCAGCAAGAAAGCCAGCTGGTTCACTGAAGGCCTCCAAGCAAACGTGTCGAAAGCTTGAGAAGACATGGCACCGTGAACAGACACCGAATAGCTACACAGCCCACAAAATCACCAGCCGCAGACACCACCACCTCATCAGATCTGCCAAAAGGGCCTCCTTCAAAGACTGCCTAGACAGCAACGCCCACAACAGCAAAGAGCTCTTCAACATCGTGAAGGAACTCTCCAACCCCAGCTCCAACGACATCCCACCTTCGGAAGACCTGTGCGACTCCCTAGCCACCTTCTTCCTTCGCAAGATCGCTGACATCAACGACACCTTCAACGTCACGACCGCCCCGACAACCACCGAGACCTCCATCCCCACGGCCGCCATCCGCACCAACCACCTGCTCGCCTGGACCAACATAAACGACAATGACACCATCAAAATCATGAACACCATCCACTTCGGATCTCTGTCAGACCCATGCCCACACCACATCTTCAACAAAGCCAGCACCACCATCGCACCCCATCTCCGGAAAGCCATCAACATCTCCTTCGAGACAGCGACCTTCCTGGAGAGCTGGAAGCACGCCGAGATAAACACCTTACTCAAGATACCCAAGGCTGACCCCAAGGACCTCAAGAACCTCCGACCCATCTCCCTGCTCCCGTTTCCAGCGAAGGTCATCGAGAAGACCGTCAACAGACAACTGACCCGCTACCTCAAGGAGAACAGCATCCTGGACCCATCCCAGTCCGGGTTCCGCAGCAACCATAGCACAGAAACTGCCCTCATCGCCACCACCAAAGACTTCATGGCCCTGCTGGACAACGGAAAAACCGCGGCCCTCATCCTCCTGGACCTGTCAGCTGCCTTCGACACCGTCTGCCACCGCACCCTATGCACACGCCTCCACGACGCTGGGATCCAAGACAAGGCTCTGGACTGGACCACCTCCTTCCTCTCCGGCAGAACCCAGAGCGTCCGCCTCCCCCCTTTCCGCTCCGAAGCCACCGAGATCATCTGCGGCGTACCCCAGGGCTCATCCCTCAGCCTAACATTGTTCAACATCTACATGGCACCGCTCGCCCACTTCGCCCGACTGCATGACCTCAACATAATCCCCTACGCAGACGACACCCAGCTGATCCTCTCCCTCACCAGGGACCCCCTCACAGCCAAAACAAACCTCCACGAAGGAATGAAAGCCGTTGCTGAGTGGATGAAGAACAGCCCACTGAAGCTGAACTCTGACAAGACGGAAGTCCTCATCCTCTGCTCCACCCCCTCGGCCAGGGACGACTCCTGGTGGCCGACCGCACTGGGAACAGCTCCACCACCCACCGACTACGCACACAACTTAGGGTTCATCCTCGACTCTACTCTCTCCATGACAAAGCAGGTCAACACCGTCTCGTCCTCCTGCTTCAACACCCTCCGCATGCTCCGCAGGATGGTGGATTCCCACAGAAACTAGAAGAATGGTCACCCAGTCCCTCGTCAGCAGCAGGTTGGACTACTGAAATGCCCTCAACGCAGGAGCCTCGGCCAAACTCCTGAAACGACTCCAGCGCATTCAAAACGCCTCTGCTCGCCTGAACCTTAACATCCCTCGCCGCAGTCACATCCCACCCCACCAGAGAGACCTGCAATGGCTCCTCGTCATCAACAGGATCACCTTCAAGCTCCTCACCCACGCACACAAGGCACTCCACAACACCAGACCAGCATACCTCAACAGACGATTAAGCTTCTACATTCCCTACCGCCAGCTCCGGTCTGCCGACCTCACCCTCGCCACTGCCCCCCGCATCTAAAGGGCGACCTCCGGCGGCAGATCATTCTCCCACCTCGCCGCCAAGACCTGGAACACCCTCCCCATCCTCCTACGGCAGCCCCAGAACCTGCTAACCTTCAGAAGACTCCTCAAGATCTGGCTATTCGAGCAGTAGCAGCATCCCCCACCCCCCAGCGCCTTGAAACCCTCACTGTTAAGTAGTGCGCTTCACAAATGTCCTGATTGATTGATTGATTGAAGACTCATATCTCTCTAAGTGGGCAAAGCATGGGCTACAGTGGCTCAAAATTATATCTAGCATCAAATTGTACCCAATTCACTACCACTGTATGTGTTATAGGTTTTCCCCATCAAGACCATAAAAATACATAAATAGTCACCTTCACAGGAGGATCATTGACTTCTGGGTAAAAAGCTCCTCTTAGGATTTGGGGTTGATTTGCTGTGGCTCTAAATGGACCTTGGTTTCCCTTGTGGTGTACCGGCGGGGCGGATAACAATGGCTCAGGTGAGAATAATAAGACAACACTGCAGTGTCAATGAGAGCTGCGGGGCAGGGCAGTGTCTTGGCACTTGCCCTGCAAGTGAAGTCGATTTCAGGCGTGAGATGGAAGTTAGTTTGTTGCAACTACATCAGAAGTTGACCTTCGCTTCATACAAGTTAAGATTTCCGACAGCTTTAGGAGCACAATTCAGATACATATGGGCCTAAGTGTGAAGTAAGCAACTCACATTATGTAGCATAAAGCAGAAACATAAGTTGTACAAGAGGCAGTAAAAAAAAGGTGAAACTAGCAAACATGTAGACTTTGAAACGCTGAGTAGAGATGGCATATAGACACTGTTCATATGATCACGTACAGCTATAAAGAAATGGATGATAATATCGAATAGTAATACATAAATGCTTCGACAAAGTAGATGGAAAGAAACCTCCCTGTTAACAGGTGACTGGAAATATGGGACCAGATCAACTAGAACGTCCACCCGTGTGCAAAAGGAAGAAAATGCACATACGTTATGTTACAGCTCATATCAAACAACCAGCCATCAGGCACTTTATAAGTGTGCCTTTTACCCTCTACCTAAACATATGCACCCATTGACAGGACTAAGCAGCCTAGCTTAGCTATGCAAGAAAAGATGTAATTAGCTGATATCTTTAACTTGGTTTTGATTGTAAATACTTTGTATGACAGTTAATGTCTAAATGAAAAAGAAAGGGTGTAAGTCTCTGTTGTGTCTTTTTTACTGTCGTTCCAGCGGATAGCATGGCTGTTCTTGCGAAGGAAGTCTACCACTGCGGCGCGGAACTCCTTTCTGATGGCATGGCTGGCCTAAACCAAAGCAAGATTCTCCATCATCTGATTGCTGGGCATCCTGTGCTTGTGCCGTATCCTTTGATTGTGGGGTCTATCTTTTTTATTGTAAAAAAAAGTCTATTGCTTTAGTAAATTATACTTATTCCAAACAGGTTCTGTTCTTCAAAATCCCCTTCCAAAAGGGCGGCTAAAAAAACTGCCCTTTAAATTATGCTATGTCCAAAACCTCATTTATAGGTAGCTATAGCTCTAAAAACGAGTGCAAATATTATTTGGGCTCAATCTTAGAGTTGTATAATTATGAGTGGCGCTTACGTACTTACACACGTTTGGTGCTTGATTTTAATACAAGCAGCTTGTCAGAGTTGAAGCCAAGCACAAAATACACAGGAAAAGCAGTAACAAAGGACACAGATACAGTTTCCCTTGTTATACTACAGGTTTCCCACAAAATTATAATTTACAACGACAAGCTATGCAGTGGCCCTGGTAAATGATATTTGCACCCCGTATTTATTTACACTATTTAGACCGTCTAAATCTCAACGAGAGACTGCTTCTTCCTCGGGTCTATCCATGATTAGGCAGTCCATCAACAAAACGTATATCATCCAGTGACAGCAAAACGGTGATGGAGAAGTGCTTCGTCCAGCACATGCTCTCACCCAGCTTCTGCTAGACCTGCTGTCAGAAAGCAAACTCATCGTAGGTTGCAGCACATATAATGAATAGACATGAGAAAATGGAAGATAGAAAGAAGCACCAGATGGGCAAACAAACACCTTGGGAATCCTATATGACAAGCTCTTTCTCGCTGGTTCCCACAGTTCCTGACTCACAGGACTGGGCATTCTTAGGCATTGCCTGCTTAGTGTTCGGCACTGATTTCCCTAAAATGCAATTAACTGAGTTGCAGTCCTAATAATCAAGTAGTTGCTCTCTTGAAAAAATGAGACACTAATCTTGTATAATACAGACAATAGAGAACCTTGATGGAAAGCACTTTGCATTTGAGATGGAATCTGTTGTCTCTGTCTGGACCAGCAATATCCAGATTGCCAATGTGCCGCGTTGTAGGTGTCAAGTCATCATACAGAGCTGGTGATTGAAGCACTGGCATCAGCCTTTCTTCTTGGATTCCAACACTTCAGTTTAGATGTGAGCGATTCATCGTTGTTGCTGTGACAGCATTTTGCACTTTCTACTGCTTCAGACCACCATGTGGTTTGCATGACGTATGCATATTCCGGGAGTCTAGCAAGCTGAGTGGTTCGCAGTCCAATATGGTCATTTACCCGTAGCACCACTGAAGCCGTGGATTGGACCTTGATTCCTGCGTGTACCTTCTTGGCTTCAAGCAGTACATAGTGTCTGTCTTCGATGGTTGCACAGGTGAACCCTGAACCTTTGTGTTCCTAACACAGTGTCAGTGAGGCCAGTGGCCATTGGTCTGCATGTCAGTTATTCTGATGCCCTTTACAGCAAACATGCAGTGACCTAACGCTGTTCGGAGATTTCTCTAAAAACACATTCGACATAGAGCAGCGATTAGAGATTGTCAAAATATCGACACCCAGAATAAGTGCATGTAGACAAGTATAGATTTACTGTTCTTAACTCCACATCTACATACCTTGAAAATACATATATCAAGGTACAACATGTGAAGTTAAGTGTAGTAAACCTACACTTACCTTCATGAAATATTTGCTCTCAATATATTGTCCACGCAATATTCTTTCCTCTCTATTCTGATGAAAAACTAGGATTAGATGGGCCTTTAGCTCTACAATCCATTTAATTACCTGAGATATAAGTGACCTTCAAATGTCTCCACCCGCTGGTACATCCAGGGCAGGGTCTAGTCGTGTGGACTGTAGATTTCCCACAAATATCAGCTGTCATCTAGAAGACACTAAGAAGGTACAAAGCGAAAGTAGACTGAGCAGTCCTTGTTGACCCACCCAAAGTGATATGGCTGCAGATCCATAGAAACAAGCTGAAAAAAATGTTGGGTGGGCTAAGGAGTTTCTTTCCTGCTTCGCTTTTCACCATCTCCATTTTGAAGTTCTAGATAATGTGGGACACTCTGTTGTTAATTCTTTCCGAATATTTATAGGGCGCTTATACTGGAGACTAATATTGGTAGAAGATCTAGGGCCAGATGTACGACCGTGGAAATAGCGCCTTGCAAACTGCGAGTTTTTTGCGACTCGCAATTTGTGAGGCGCTATTTCCAATGTACAACAGTGTATTTCACACTGTTAGCGATTCCCAATGGGGTCGCAAATAGAGAGGCTCATGAATATTAATGAGCCTCTCGCAATTTGCGAACCCATTGGAAATGGCAGGCCCTCTCAGGTATGGTGGCCTGCTGGGCTCAGCAGACTACCATGTCTGGGACTGCTTTTAAATAAATCAGTTTTTTTTAATGCAGCCCGTTTTCCTTAAAGGAAAATGGGATGCATTTACAAAAAACACAATTGGAAACGTTTTCGTTTAATTTTTTAAGGGCAGGTGCCTGGGACCACTGCCTGCCCTTAAAAAATATTTTCCACTTGCATTTGCAACGGGGAAGGTGTCCCCTGGGGACCCCTTCCCTTTTGCGAGTGCATTACCACCCTCTTGAAGAGGGTGGTAATTTGTGAGTGTTTTAATTATGTATGCAAAACATTCTTACATGGGGTTGCGCTCGCTATTAGGAAGGGAACACCCCTTCCTAATAGCGAGTCGCAAAATCCTATCTTGCGAGTCGCAAAAAATTGCGACTCGCAAAATAGGGTTTGTACATGCCCCATGCTGTTTTTGTTTAATCTTAGATTCCTCTAAGAGCATTAGCTATTTATTTTTGCTTAATATTAGATTCCCCTAAGAGTATTAGCTATTTCAAGGATGTTGTGTGTTTCTGTTTTTTTTGTGTGTAGCAAATTATTGTCATCGCTTTATCATTACTGGCTAACAGCCCAAACTGGCTGTATTTGTCAGGATCAGGTAAGAGGCATACATGTTCGGCTGTCCCCTTTCCCACTGTCTTTCTAAGAGAATAAGAGTGGAAATGAAGGGGAAAGATAGCAAATAAAAGAGAGAGAGGAAGAGATAGTATACAAGAAGATAATTTCAGTCGTGGGTCTGTTTAAGGTTATGGGGGCATGCTCGTGGTAGTACGCTCTACTCCAGCTACATTCACGGGGGTTTGTAGGGGTCCATGAACTCGGCCAGTGATGCCCACATTCCTCTGGTTGCTGGCTTCCAGGGTGAGTTTGGCAGAGCTTTACTGTCTGCGCCTCTGAGGTACGTCACCAAATTAAGCCATTCTTTGAATGTCGCCTTGGCTTTATCCTTCAATTTGGACAGTACCATTTTCACTGCCGTTGTCAGTAGGAGATCTAACAGGTCCCTGTCGTGTTGTGAATCTAGTTCCATGGTCATAAACGCCGTGGTAAGGGTAGAGAATTCTGGCCTTAGTGTGCATCCCAGCGCTTTTTTATGAACGTGAATATTTTCTCCCAGGTCTTTTTAATTTTGGGGCAGTAAAAGATGAGGTGTGCTAAGTCCCCCTTTTCTACGTTGCAGTTCCAGCACAGGTCGTTATCCCTGAGGCCCAGTGCTGCAAGGCGAGCCGGGGTCCAGTGAGTCTTGTGTAGTAGCCAGAATTTTGTCTGAGCTAGTACTGGGAACATTTTGCTTCTTGAGGGGGAGGCCCAGAGGAGATTGAGTTTGCGCTCGCTATTTGCTGTGCCAAGTTGTTTGTTTGGTGGCGCTAGGGCGTAGTAGCTTGAATATGTGCAATACTTGGTGACCTACTCTGTTGAGTTTCGTCATGTATTGTATTATTGATGGATTGTGTACATCTAACTATGCTTTGGTCAATGCTGTTCTGATCTTTAGGGAGCTGTATAGTTCGATGTCAGGTAGGTTATATTTCTCTTTTAGTGAGGAGAATGCGACGTTGCCGCCTCCCTCTTCTAACTGAGCCGGGTAGGAGATTCCTATTGACTTCCATGTCTCTATGGAAAGGGGTTTTCCCCTGTATTTAATCTTGGTGTTTGCCCATAAGGCTTCCCACTTCGAGTTCTTTATACTGTGCTCCATTTTCCCATCTATTTTGAGCAGGGCTATTTTTGTGTTTCTGAGTATTAAAGCAAAAGTAAAAGAAAATGCAGTGATTACAAGTGAGTGGGTGTGTTGTGCATTGGGGGGTGGGGGTGGTTTGAGGTGAAGATGTGAGGAAGTGCATTCAAGAGTGAGTGAAAAGAGTCTGCTATGGAGGAAATAGATGAGGTTTAAGCTATGCAGATCGACAAAATGTGGAGAGAAAAGGGGTGTACATATCTAACTTAGAGTGAACATAACCGGAATTATTGAGACACTGAAGACCACTACCCCTTCTACAGGCCTCAATGATATTTCATTCACAGTCTCACAATTGGACATTTTCAGTATTCATTATTTATATTTTTTACAACAAAACTATTGCTGTTTCTCGTTTATCTAGAACAGATAACAACCACTGACAAAGGCAATAGTTCTGGCTGGATTTTGGTGTATGTCAGTTTTTCTGTTATACATCTGGATGCAATAACCGAAAGCTCAGAGAGCAACCAAAATACTGGTCAAAATATTAGTCAGTGGCACACTATGGGAATCACGAGAATTTAGTTTGCATTTTAAGCCATGCCTTTAATACCATAGCCGCGTCCCGTTTTAGAGACCCCACCCCACTTTTTCATCCTACTTAATGGAGAGATCCTCCAGCATGGACTCAACACTGAGTCTTTGCCCCCTGAACCAAATAGATGGGTAAAGAGGCAGTAAGACAAAAAGTAGGTTACAGAATATCGCAACCTTGGTGTATTTATGCGTCATAAAAGCTTTAGAGTCTGTCAGGACACCATGCCACGATCCCAGAATACAACTAGCTTTTGGGTAACAGAAATGAGATTGAACGCATGTCGTGGTCTTTTGCTTGCTGTCAAGTGCCATCTCTTGCTCTCCGCTGTCTGCTTTCCTAACAGGTTTTGAGGTTTGTTTCAGTGGAGAACATGGATTTCTGACATGTACTAACACATATTGTTTAAAATCTTCAGGATTACATTGAATTTTGATAGGATTAAGTGTTCCTGTCATGGTCCTTGGGCGTTGCTTATTTTCATGCATGTTCAGTAAAACATGCTTTTGCAAACCAGATGACTATCTGCAGCTTTGTGATTTATTGCAGGGCAATCCTGACATAGAAGACTTAAAGCCTGAGGGAAATTCACAAATCCTCATTCTCTTAACAGTGTAAAGTTTTTATCGTATATGCTTTTTCTTTAATTATTTTTAAATGATGAGTCAAGAAACGGCATTTAATGGGGAAGATCAAATTAGGCGTCAGAAATTTCGTTTAATCTGCTGAGCTGTCTTTTTTTCGAGTTTCAGGGCATAAATGTTAATCCTTGCCATAAAGCGCAGAGTGACTATAATTGTTTTTCCCTTTGCTGAGCCCCTCTCACGTTAAGGAAGAGACCACATAACCTGAAATTAGCCACAAGAGACAAAAAGCCCTATCATGATGTCTGTGATGAAATTCTACCAGCTCAAGACCATTTCTGCTTTGGGAGTTGTGTGTCGCTTTAAATGTCCTACATAGACACATGGCATGGGAATCAGTGAATACAAGGATAACAATCAAATCAGTTCATTAAACATTCTTGATGAATCCATAACTCAGCCCATTTTATCTACAAAAAAACCTTGGAAACAGCGCAAGCCATCTTTCAACCAAACCCCCAAAGTAGCCACCTGCACCCCTCAACCAAAACCCTTCAACGAAGCTGACCCATAAACCATGCCAATTCATCAATAACTGTCCATTGCCATCCCAACCCATCAACATATCGGCTTGTAAACCAAGCCAACGCACCTGTTGTCTGCGCTAAATCAACCAAGCCCCAATAGATCAACCAAATTGTTCTATCATCTAGCCATGTACAACAATCACCCAGTCCATCAACCAGCATGGACTAATCTAATCTAACAGCAATCCAGTCCATGATGAAACCAGTGCTTGCAACAACTCAATTCTTCAATCAATCTAAGCAACAAACCAATACATTCAGTCAACCCATTTAGTCCACAAAACACCCCTATTCTAAATAAGTATCATCCTATGTCTTGCTGGGAGCAGAAGTAGTACATGGGTTTGAGAGACCAGTGATGTGAAATTAAATGTAAAAAAGTTTAAAGTATTCTAGTCACACAGTGTTTACATCACTGCATTCACTAATACGTGGGACAAGTAAGTGTGCACAAGGCGAACATTCATGCATCTGGACTAGCTAGCAGACAATATTATACAAGAAATGCATACATTAAAACACTTAGGGATCCATTAGGATGACGGGGGGACTTTGTCCGCCCGTCATCCTAGCGGGGATTGGGACCGCCCGCCATAAGGGCGGGAGTCCCGTGGGGGGCATTAGGATGTGCCCGCCACAGTGGCGGGCACATCCTGCATTTGTAGCATTGTGGCGGGCGGTGCTCTCAGCACCGCCCGCCACAATGCTACAAATGCATTTCAGCATTTGCATATACAAAGCGGCAGGCACCGCGCGGTGCCTGCCGCTTTGTTCATGCAAATGTGGGGGGGTACCACAGGTACCCCCCGTGTGCAGCCCCCACCCCTCCTTCACTCTGGGGGCCCGCAGGGGGCCCTCAGAGTGAAGACCGCATGCCTTTACGTGGCGTCATTGCCGCCACGGAAAGGCATTGTAAAATGCCCATACTAATATGGCTGGCGGTGTCTATTAGACACCGCCACTATATTATTCCTTTTCTGCCCCGGCCGCCAGGGCGACCGGGGCGGAAAATCGGCGGACGGTCTTTCCGTCCGCCGAGGTCCCCCTGCCATACTAATATGGCGGGGGGGGGGGAACTAGTGAGGATGTCGGGTGGATTGCCCCCGCCAGGCTGGCGGTGACTACCAAAAAACAACCATTCAAGGAGGGTCACAGGGATTCAAAGTTTAGAGACCTGCCCTGGTTAATATCCCCAGAAACCACTACATGTATAACACAAAAACACAGGGGGTCTAACAGCCGAAAAGATAAGCTGCGCTGTCAAACCGAACTATCAAAGTTTCGGAGTGCTCAAGTCACCTAAAGACAGCCTATTGAACAAATGAGTGAGCATATTGTTAAGAAGCATACAGACACTTGTGGGTCATCTACAGATTGGTTGGCATAATCCGTACCATGGCGCAATGGGTTACCATCAAAATAGACTTGATGATCAGTCCTATCATCTGGCCATACCCAGGTGTAATATAGGCTGGTCCCCTGATCATTGGGACTAGTAAGCCACACCATTCGTTGCTGGTTGTGGATATGATCCTACCAACATAAATGAGCCACCATCTGATTGCTGATCTTTTGATGGTTAGTGAAATAAAGTGCAACAAAACAAAATATCAAGTGTGGTGAGTTAAAATAGGATGGTGTGTCCCTCTTCTATACATTTTATTCTACGGCTGAGCAACACCTCCTAATTATAAAACTAGAACAGTGCAATGAAGACAGTCAACAAATATCTGTCTGATAATGGGCCTGGCGGGGGCAATCCGCCTGACCTCCTAATGGGCCCCTTAGATTCAAACTAGCTCAAAACTGCTGAAACAACACACAGAATTTGTGTCCTCAGAGTTTTGGCATAAACATCTCTCCTAAACTGATTCTATGTTCTACAACTGTATGTCATAAATAAAGACAAAGAATGAAATAAAACCGACTTAAGCGGTATGCACCATGGATGCAGAGAAAAACTCTTATTCAAGGAAACGGTCAGAGGAAAAAACAGAAGATTGAAATTAGAAAGGAAGCTAGTGGAAATTGAGGGATATTTGAAGGTAAATAAAAGTGGACCAAGAAATGATACAGGGTCTTACCTGAGACTAGAGTGTGCACTTTGTTAAATGAACACATGCATATTATGTCGAAACGCCACAGAGGGGTCACAGCTTTGTGCAGGAGAAAGTAACTTCAACACTGGAAATGCATTGAACAGAAAAGGAAGAAAACAGAGTCTAAGTACTGCCTAAGCAGACTGCTGACCCACACTGAGGTGACTGTTAGTCTTTGTAGCCTGATCCGCAGGTTTAGTAAAATTAAAAAAATAGTTGAACGCTGTGATGCGCACACTGTCCTGACGTTGCTCAAATCATGGACACTCGCCTTCCGTTCCACAAGCACCAGGCACTTGTAGACTTGCCTTTGAGAGGAAGCCAGCATTCCAAGCCTGCTGAATGCCTTGTGGAATGTGCACTTTTTGAAGAGGTTTGAAGGCAATAGCTAAAAACTACTCATCGAGCTTCAACACTTATTAGATGATTAAATAAACATATGGAACTATGAAGTATAAACCTTGGCTCTTGAACCATGATACGCCAAGCTGGGCTTGACTGAGTCCATATTAAAGACAAAAGGGTTCCTCTGTGGCCCTCTGTTTTGTTGAATGACTCTGCCCCTCCATCTGTTCATGTGAAAAAAGTTGGTTCTGATTTATAGCTTCTAGCAGCATAGGTTAAATAATACCCGCTAAGATTCGTGGCATCAATTCAGATTTAATACTCTTGAACAGTGAATGAGAAATTACACAATCCATAGGCTATTGTTTCTCCAGTACAATTACCCTACTCCCATGTCATGTACTTCCATGCCATGTTTTATTTTGGTGGCAGTACCCTCAAAACCTGGGATGCAGTGTATGACCTACACGGCTACGACTCGATCCAATTATCAACCCCTAAGGCCCATCAGCCAGGCGGAAGTATCAAGAGGTCTGTTTCATGAACCAACTCAAATCATCCGCCTACTTGTTACATAAACCAACCAAATCCGTAATGATGAACCAACCCCAGTTATCGTTCATGCATTCAAACCTGTTTTCTAATGATGGTGATCTTTTCAATGCCATTTTACATGTACTAAGGTTTTAACTGCACAGGCAAGCTTTGAAAAGGGTAAGTACTTTAATGAGTCTGTGTATTGTTGCAGCGCATCAGCAAACACTTAACTGGTCACAAAATGTGTTCCCAGAAATCCTACTACTCAGATGGAGTTTTCTGAAAAATGTTAATGGATGACTACGGAATCAACTAAAATGCTTTCACCTGTAGCTGAAGACGGCTGAAATGCTAGAAACCAGTCCTAGGAAGCTTGTTTCCGGTCCAGGGAAGGCATGGCTTGGCAGTTCAGGCTGGACTGTTCCCATGAGGCACAGGGTCAGACTGATTTGCATATGGCCATGTCTGAACTGGGGTGGCAGAGTGGGCTAAAGAACGGTGATGGATTAAACCCAGATCTGTTGACTGGGTGTGAGTGTTTGATATGTTCAGATGCTCCGTCCATCACCACCCCCTTTTGTACCGCTTCACCTGTAGCACAGCATTCAATAGCAGTAAAACCTAGATGGATTTAAGTAGTTGCCATCTCCTTCTGTGGTGAATTGCCTCTTAGGGACCTCATTTTAATTCTTCTGGGATCAGTAACAGCAGTACCTGCCCCAGTGGAGCTGTGAGGACTATAGGAAAACCACAGATCTCTTTAGTTTCACCAGGAGATTTCAGCTGAATTCAATATCTTTGAGTGAAAGGGAAAAATGGGAAATTATAAGGGAAATCTGACCTGGAATTATTGATTCACCTGGTAATTATTTTTAATTATTAGGGTTCAACCTGGAATCTATTACATCTGCAACCCTGGAGTTAACACGGGCCTGCTAACTCTGGGGTTAGGGTATGCAGACATAATATCAATGTTTAAATATCGATATATCAGAATATCGATGTTTAAATATCGATGTGGCACAATATGGACCTGCAAGAATATCGTCAACCAGAATATCGACATGCAGGTAAGAAATATCGTTTCACTTAATATCGAAGTTAGTAATATCATTAGTAAAAATATCGTTGTTATTAATATAGAAATTTATTTTAGTGTTCTGGATATTAGTATATGTGTTAAAAGTATGTGATTTAAATATTTTGTAAAACTATAACTTATTTTTGTATTGTATGTTTGAGATTTTTAGAAATTATAAATGTTATGATAATTCATTTTTGCCTATTTTAGTTCAGTAGCTGGTTGTGGGTTTATAGGGGAATAGGGTGGGAAGTAATTTAATCATAATATATTTCTTATACATTTTTAGAAGTTATTCGTTTTATAAAAATTAAATAAATAATGCATTATAGTTCTGTTGCGGGTTGTGGGTTTATAGGAGAATAGGGTGGGAAGAAATGTAATTATAACTAATTAATAATTTTAATAAATTCATATTTTTGTATTTAATAATTTATATTGGTAATTGTGTTAATTTGTAATTAGTTATTATTTGGTTCTTAATTATTAATTGGTAAATATGTTAATTGTGTCATTTTTTAGGAGCGGGTTGTGGGTTTATAGGGGATAGGGTGGGAAGTGATTTAATTATAATTAATTAATTACTCATTTTAATAATTAATATTTATGTATTTACTATTTTATTGTTAATTGTGTTAAATCATTTTTTATTAAGTAGTTATTAACTGGATATGAATTATTAATTGGTAAATATGTTAATTGTTTTATTTTTTTAGGAGCGGGTTGTGGGTTTATTAGGGAGAAGGGTGGGAAGTAATTTAATTGTAATTAATTATTGTATTAATTAATATTTGTGTATTTAATATTTTATATTGTTAATTGTGTTAATGTATTAATTAATTATAAATTGGTTATTAATTAGTAATAATTAACTGGTAAATGTGTAAATTGTGTAATTATTTTAGGAGCGGGTTGAGGATTTATAGGGGAGTAGTGTGGAAAGTAATTAAAATGTAATCATTTTTTTATATTGTTTTTATATAATATTCAATTATTGCTATTTTATAGTCTTAATAGTATGAATTAATTTACTACTGATTGTTTTTAATTTGATTGTTCATTGCTATTAGTTAATTCATTAACTGTTAAGGAATTACGTTAATTGTGTCATGTTTTACAATATTGGTGGTGTCATTTATAGGGGGATATGGTGGGAGGTAAATTATTTTTTATTATTTAAGTATTTGTCAATTAATGTTTATTATTTTGCTGGAGTGGGAATACTAAATCATTCCACTCCACTATCCAACACTTTTCCTACTGTTGCAATTGTTGGAGTGGGAAAAGTAATTTTATCCACTCCGCTATCCAACACTTTCCCTACTGTTACACTCTGTGGAGTGGGAATAGTAAATTATTACCCTCCACTTTCCAACACTTTCGTTACTGTTGCACTTGCTGGAGTGGAAACAGTAAATTATTCCTCTCTGCTATCCAACACTTTCCCCACTGTTGCAATTGTTGGAGTGGGAATAGTAAATTATTCCCCTCCGCTATCCAACACTTTCCGTACTGTTGCACTCTTTGGAGTGGGACTAGTAATTGCATCCCCTCCGCTATCCTTTTTTTTTTTTTTTTTATCTTTTTTCACCTGGTAAGGGACAGTAATACATTCAGAATAATTACATTTCATCAAATAAATCATATACATAAACAAACAGATATACATCAACATTCCGTTTGCTAAAATTAAAAGAAATGCTAAACTATTACAACGAGATCAGCTTGGCAGTTATAAGTAGCCTTTGGAACAATCAATTCATTCTAAGTCCCCCCATAATTTCTCAAATTCATATAGCGAGCGAATACCTCTTAACTCTGCTAAGGTGCACTCCATAATTTTTATTTCGTTGACCAAGTACCACCATTCCATAGCATTAGGTGTGTTAGGGCTGATCCACGCTCTGGCTAAGATTAATTTAGCACAAGAGATTAATATTGATAACAGTATGTGATGTGATTGGTTAGTCAGATGTGGGCCGAGCTGTCATTGGGGGGCTAAGAATGTTTTTTGCAACTAGAGTTTTTTCCACCTCTTCCCAGAATTTCCTAAGCTTTGAACATGAAAACAACATATGTACAAGGTCTGCCCCATATTCAGCACATTTCGGACATTTAGTTTTTTCTCCCAAGGTATTATTTAAAGACCATTTTGAAAACTTTTCTGGTGTGTAATATAGCATATAAATGGTTCTATATTGTTGTAGTCGTAAGCTAGATGATCGTACGTAATTATGAATATTAGTGTAAGAAAGACTTATTTGTTTACCTGTGAGATTTGTTCCTAGTTTTAAATTCCATTTGTTAGCAAGTACATCGTTATCGTCAGGTTTTAAGCTTATAAAAAATGTATATGTCGTGCTAATGATAGATTTTTCTTTCTTAGAATTTAAGTAATCCCAAATGCCCCCATTCGACACAGTATTAATTCTGTTTTTATGCATTAGAAAATCATAAATTTGTATATATTTAAACCTATGAGTTTCGGATAATCCAAATAAGTGTTTTAAAGTAAGAAAATCTAGTATACCTTGAGAGTTGTAGAGATCGCCCAATACTGTTACCCCTTTCAGATGCCACCTTCGAAATTCCCCATCACTAAATATACTCGGTAAACCAGGATTATTCCACAAAGTAAGTTGAGAGTGAAATATAGTAGTTTTACAATAGTCAAGAATATCCTTCCATATTCTTATTATATCACGTGCAGTCTTAAACTTAACCCGTTTATAGTAATTGGGGTCTGTGGTGTGAAATAAAAATTGATTGGAGTCTCCTTTTAGTAGTAAATAATGGTAAGAGAGCAGGTCCTCAGAATTTAATAGTGAGCGTAAGCGTCTTACAAATGATGCCCAAAAGTATAGTTTCATATCGGGAAAATTAAGACCACCCGATCCAATTTGATTTTTTAATAGCTTTAACAATCTCCTTGCCTTCTTGTACCCCCAGATGAAGTTACCAAAGATCATGTCTAATTGTTTAAAGAAAAGCCTACTCTGAGTCAGAGGGATTGATCTAAATAAATACAAGTATTTGGGTATAATTTTCATTTTAATCAGATTTATTCTACCAATTAAGCTTAATGGTAGTCTATGCCATTTTTTTAAACTCGAGGTGGTAGTTTTCGTTAGATCATTATAATTGATAGCATTAAGTTCTTTAATATTTGAAGTAATCTTAACTCCGAGGTAGGTAGCAACCTTACAGATTTCTGGCACCGGTGGCGAGGGAGCGAAGTTGGCTATTATTTGAGTTTTATGAGCAATCAGTTTATAGCCTGACACTATGCCAAATTTAGATGCTTCAATATTAATAGTTCTTAGAGATCCATGTACTTCAGACGAATAGATAGCAATATCGTCAGCATACGCAGTAATTTTTAAACTTTGCGGACCCGTCTTGAATGGTGTTATTCCAGATTGGGTATCCAGAGCTTTTAAAAACGGTACCAAGGAGAGGGCAAATAATAAAGGTGAGAGGGGGCACCCTTGTCGTGTGCCCCTACTGATTGGAAAACACGGCGAGATGAGCCCTCCATAGCTAGTATATGCCGTTGGTTTATCGTAGAGTGCTTGGATCCCGTTTAAAAATTCTCCTTCAAATCCCATCGATCCCATTGTGTGCCATAAATAGTCCCATCCCACCCGATCAAATGCCTTTTCGGCGTCTAGCATTATCATGGCAAGAGGAGTTGTCTCTACCTCAGCTATATCAAATGCTGTTATTGCCGTGTTGATATGAGCTGAGGTATCCCTCCCTGTTATAAACCTGTGCTGTTGTGTATTTACAATTTTGGGCATTAATGGTGCAAGCCTTTTGGCCAAACATTTTGCAAAGATCTTAGCGTCTGCATTGATCAGGGATATCGGTCTGTATGAACCCATCTCCTCCTTAGGTTTACCCTTTTTGTGAAAAAAAATTATTTTAGCTTTATTCCATGAGCGGGGTGCCGACCCAGTTCTGCCGATATGAATTATCACTTCTAAAAAGAGAGGTATTAACTCATCTAAGCATACTTTATAGATCTCCAATGGAATAGTATCTTCACCGGTGGCTTTCCCTATAGGCAATGATTGTATAGCTTCTTTTTATTCTTCGCTTGTTATTTCTGTATCAAGATCCTCTGCTTCTGTCGCGGTTATCTGTTTCGTTAAGTTTTCTTTTAAGTAGTTCTCAATTGCAAAGCCATTAGACTTGTCTTCCGATGTATAGAGAGCTTCATAGTATTTAGCAAACTGTTGGATTATTTCAGTTGACTGGTTATATCTTTTGTTATCGTCCCCTATAATTTGAGCGATCGTAGACTCCGCTGTCTTCTGCCACCTTAAACGCTAAAATTTTGCCGATTTTGTCTCCACCCTCATATTGTGTAAATTTATATTTGTGAATCAGAGTGCTTCTTTTTTTAAGAAGTATTTCTTTAGTCTTGCATTTTAGTTGTCTAAGATTTGCACTGATTTCCAAAGTAGATAGATTATCTCTTAAAGCTTGTGCTAGCCGTGTCTCTTCAGCGACGATGTCAGATGTCAGGGCTAGATTATTCTTATGTCTTTCGTGATTCTGTTTCAAGACAAATGATTGCGTGAACCCTCTGATGCTGGCTTTACATGTGTCCCATACTATTAAACATGAAGCAGTGTTTCTATTAATAGTCAAAAATTCTATTATATGTTGTTTTAACTGCGAAGTGTTAAACGCATTTGATATTAAATTCCTAGGAAATGTAAAGGGTCTAGGAGGTTTACGATTCGTAAAAGTAGATAGTTCGACCATTATGGGGTTGTGATC
This sequence comes from Lissotriton helveticus, assembly GCF_964261635.1. NCBI lineage: Eukaryota > Metazoa > Chordata > Amphibia > Caudata > Salamandridae > Lissotriton > Lissotriton helveticus. Next base: position 535,815,467 of record NC_136070.1, read on the forward strand.
AGATGTTATGCGAGGGTAAATTACCATTGAGGCAGATTTCATCAGAAAGTCTGAGACAAAAGCTATATCTAAACGAGAGCATAGCCTGTGGGGTGCTGAATAGTAAGTGTAGCCAGGAGAGTTCGGATATAAACATCTCCATACATCTCTAACATTGTGTACCTTACATATATCTAATATAGATGCTCTGGTTTTAGGCATTCGTTTATAATTACCCGGCCGTGTAGTGTCTGTTTGACAATTCAGAATACAATTAAAATCTCCCATAACTATTAGTTCCTCTTCCCAGTCTAATAAAGCTATATTTAACTGTTCAAATATTCTGGGCTCTTCTTTGTTGGGTCCATAAACAACACAGGCTACAAATTTCACTTTGTAGAAGCGGAATTGAACGATTGCCCACCTACCCCATTTATCACGTGCTGTTTTAATTATTTCTATTTTAAACCTTTTATCTTTCAGTATCGCAACCCCTCTTGTGGAAGAAACAACTGCCGAATTTATTATCATCTCCAGACCCAATTGATTTGGCAGTTTCTTATCTTTATCTACTATGTGTGTTTCTGTCAAAAATACTAAGTGGGGGTTATAAAGTCTTAGTTCTTCTGCCACTAAGAGTCTTTTACGTTTGTTATTCAACCCTGAAACATTCCATGCCAAACACCTAATGTTATGCATAACTAAAATAAAACGTTATGTCTGTAAATGGCATCCATTCCATCATTTCTGTTGATCCAAGCAATTCATTAGATAAATCCAAACCAAAAATATATTTTACAATCTCAGATCTCATGTCATGTCCCTCTGCCAGGTTGAATTTTTTTTCCTTTTTCTTCCCACCCACCCCCCTCCTACCCCCTCCTTCCGCTCCCTCCCCTCTCTACGAAGACCCACCCCGCCTCCCCCCCTTACCAACTGCTGCGTTGGTGAGGCAGCGCCTGCGGCAGTGAAGTTGATTGCCTCCCCCCCACCCACTGGAGCTATAGCTATCAGAGATGCAGCATCAGCCCGATCTTATCTTCATATCAATGTGTAATATTTGACTGGGTGAATTATACATCCATTGCTGTCTGATGATATTTAATGCTTATTAGATTTTAGTGATTAAGTGATTGAGTGTTTAATAATACAGTGCCCTGTGTCCCTACATAACCCCACTTCTATTTATCTAGTGATAATATAGCACATATAAGGGTGATCCCCCCTCTTTCCTTCAGTCTTTACTCAGTCTTTGCTCCTATTGATGCTAGCTAAAAATGCCTGAGCCTCCTGCACATCACTAAAGAAATTTGTGCGCCCATTCATGATCATTTTAAGTCGAGCAGGTTCCTGTAGATATGCTTGGCCTCCCATTTTAATGACTGGGTCAATTAGTTTACGCATTTCCCATCTTTTATCCATGGTAGTTTTGCTAAGGTCTGAGCGAGTAAAGATGGTAAGGTTGTCTATAGTTATTGGAGTGTTAGGTTTAGCTTTTTGCCACACAGCTTGTCGAAGCAGAAAATTGCCAAAATGTACTAAAAATGGTCGTGGAAATTTACTATTCTGTCGTTTTAGACCAAGTGGGAGTCGGTGAGCTCTTTGAATTTGGGAGTCCCAATCCCAGTCGGAAAGATCCGGAAAGGCACGAGGCAGAAGTTTCACCAAAAAAGCCCTTGGGTCCGATCCTTCTAGCCCTTCCGGAATTCCGTAGATTTTAAGGTTGGATCTCCTTTGTCGATTTTCGAGGTCCTCGACTTTTCCTTGAAGTTGAATTAGTTCTGCGTCATGGCGTCCCACTGTGGTACCTATCCGCTGGGTTTCCTCTTCTACCACGACCGTGCGTTGCTGGAGCTCTGTTATCTCCTGTGTAACACCCTTTAATATAGATGTTAGATCGAATATGGAGGTTTGCAGTCTAACATTGTCGCTCTTCAGTTGTTGATAATGTTCTTCCGTTTCTACCCTTTGGCTTATCAAGAGTTTCAGTATAGTATCCAATTGGGAGTGATCGGTACCCCCCTGCTTGAACTCTTCTATTGGATTAGTATTTTCGGCCAGGGATGTATTTAAATCAGTGTCTATACTAACAGATATCAGCTGATTAGAGCCTGCAACAGCTGAGGGGAGATCTTTCCCTCCTGCGGCTGGCTCAGAGAAAGCGTTTCTGGGGGTTTGTATCATAGGAGGCCTATTCCAGGGACATGAGGCGTCTCATTATCCGTAGGGCTGCCCCCTGAAAGCCTTAAAGCCATGCTCTTGACTAACCCCTTGGCCTCAATCCACTTCCTTAACGGGCTCTTATCAGCAACCGGTTTTTTGGTAGCCGGGGGCCTGCTCCCACAGGGTGGGCCAAGTTAGATAAAGCTCTCCCTCTCTTCTTGTAAATTGATTTGGCTTTACCTCTGCGTCTCTGTGAGGGTAGCCTACTCAAAGATTTATCCGTAGGCTTATCCGGTTCCTCCTCCGTATCATCCTCGCAGTCCTCAAAGGAGTGGTATTCCTCAACCAGTTCCAGGGCTTGTTCCGGAAAGATGTTGTCCGTTATACACGTCACCGGACCACTGTTTTCTTCTATTACATGCGTGCCTGTGTCCGTTGGGGCCACGATTGTGGAAATAGCCGTGGGATTCATAGGCAGAGATTCTCTGGGGCTACCTGAAGTGATCGGTGGTATCGTAGGATTAATTATTGAAGGGGGCCCCCCATCTACCACATTTACTTCTTCTGATATCACAAGCTCAGGATTCTTTAAAATTTCCCGGATCTCATTACCCTTGGTCGCGGCAGGAGTAAAGGTGGAAGAAGTAGCCGAGATAGCCGAAATAGCAGGATCATCATAGTTAGTGCTATCCATCAGTGGCACGATTGGATGAATAGATGTTACTAGCCCTAGCTTGACAGGGTTCACATTTGCACCATTCTGAGTAATAGCTTTAGGTATAGTCCCGCAGTTTACTAGAACAGGGGGGCGCAGGATCGTCTTACCTGTCGCCTTTCTATCAGTCCCTTTCATTGTTGCTGCGCTTGAAGGTGCATTTGAATCTGCTTGGGCTATCACCGCTGCCGTTGCTGCCGCTGTTGTTCCATTGTCGAATTCGCCACCCCCTCCGGAGTTCTATCTTCTGAAATGACCAATGCTGTGGCAGCCAGAGGGGTGGGGGCTGGAACTGTAGAAGTGGGCAAAGCGGCTGCCGCTGCCGCTGCTGCAGCCGTTGTAGATGTTTTAGTATTCCGTGTAGTGCGCGGGGGGGTTTGGGCGACATGGCGATGTAGTGCCTCACACTCAGTGGATCAGCTTTGCTCCACGCCCTGTGTGTAGCCGGCAGACCAAACAAGTCGAATCTGGATCGGGCGAGCCGTGACTCTAGCCAGTTCCTGGCCGCTCGCCAGACAGCCGTAGGCAGCCACAGCATCCGTCACCCAAAGACAGCGCCGAAAAAAGAGCCATCCCGAGGGAGCTGCAAATGAAGGAAAACTGCCGCAGTGCCACTGTGCCGGCCTCTCCCCCTTCCTCACCACGCACGCTGCCACTGGGATCCTTGCTCCCCGCCCGCAGTCTCCAAAGTTCGGCCAGTAGGTCTTACAGCCGTCCTGAAAGAACTGCAGGTAAGAGGGCTGCCGCGATGCCGGTTTCTTCTTTTCTTCGCCACACGCCACACACGTTATTATTAAATTTTCGTTCCCCGCTTGCAAACTTTTGGGATTCAGCTAGTAGGCTGCTTTAACCTGCGTGCTGCATATTGAAAGCACTAGTCGTCTGTCAGCTCCGGTGTGGAGGGTGAGCTCTCGAACTACCGCACAGCAGAGCCCTCACTCCGCCATCTTGGACTCCGCCCGTGTGGCAACCGTCCCCTCCGCTATCCAACACTTTCCCTACTCTTGCACTCCCTGGAGCGGGAATAGTAATTTTATCCCCTCCGCTATACAACACTTTCTCTACTCTTGCACTTGCTGGAGTGGGAATATTAAATTATTCCCCTCTGCTATCCAACACTTTCCTATTGTTGCACTTGCTGAAGTGGGAATAGTAATTGTATCCCCTCCTCTATCCAACACTTTCCCTACTGTTGCACTTGCTGGAGAGAAAATAGTAATTTTTTTCCCTCTGCTATCCAACACTTTCCCTACTGTTGCACTCCGTGGAGTGGGAATAGTAAATTTTTCACCTCAGCTATCCAACACTTTCCCTACTGTTGCATTTGCTGGAGTGGGAATAGTAAATTATTTCCCTCCGCTATCCAACACTTTCCTACTGTTGCACTTGCTGGAGTGGGAATAGTAATTTTATCCCCTCCTATCCAACACTTTCCCTACTGTTGCACTCGCTGGTGTAGGATTAGTAATTTTATCCCCTCTGCTATCCAACACTTTTCCTACTTTTGCATTCCCTGGAGTGGGAATAGTAATTTTATCCTCTACGCTATCCAACATTTTCCCTACTGTTTTAGTTAATGTAGTGTAAAATGTTGTTTTAAAATTAAATAATTATTTTAATATTTTAAATTATTATATATATATATATATATATTACATTTTTATATTTATGTTACAGTTGTGTATCTATATATATATATATATATATGCATATATGTATTTATGATTTTTATTATGTTTCTAACATTTTATAATTCAATAAAAGAATTTTTTATCAATATTATTAAGTAAATCTCTATATATAATAATTTGTATATATGTATGTTTAATTATTTTTTATATTACATTTATTATTAAGAATTTGTACATTTTGTAAATGATTCTAACTATATTTTTATTAATTATATTTATTATTTAATTTATTTTATATATAATTTTGAAGACATTCAAAATAACGATATTTTAAACAACGATTTTTTGGTTTCGATATTTTGTACTTACCTTTGTAGAGATAGGATGTCGATATTCTTGACATCGATACTCTGTACATGATATTTGTGTACCGCGATATTCCTATCGTCGATATTCTATCAGTGATCCGGGGTCACAACATAAAACCCAGCATCTAGAGCTCTCCAAATTAGGAAGTCATGCGTCTCATCGCCTTGTGCTATTTATTTTTCTTCATTTTTTTGGGTTATTAATTTCCCATCCTATCTCGCCCCAATGGATGGTCGGTATGGCCATTGTTAGTTGTATAATCCAAGTGTTTCTCCTGTTCGCTATTTGACTATCAAGAAATGGTTTATTGACACCTCTTTGGGCTGTCTCTATAGTTAAAACAAAGTCACATTAGAAATAGTTGGACGCGGCTGTCCCTTGCCAAAGTGGTGTGCGAGCTGGAGGAGGGAGCTGGACGACTGTGGGAGGGGGAGGGGGGATTGTGGGTCACGGACAAAATAAAAAAATTAACTTACCTGATCGCCGCTGCTTCCGCTGTCTGCTCCAGTGCACTCTTCCCGCTTCTGGGATAGGCTCTCAGACTACACCTCGGCCAATCATGATGCTGGAGGAAAGCAGCGTCAGGATAGCCCTGAGCGCTATGAATGTGCGCTCACAGGCAGACTGGGAGCCGGTTTTTGCTTTCTCCACCCCAGCAACGCAGCTGTGGCCGGAGAAAGCTTTACTGCGCATGAGAAGTTTGGCCGGCCTGAAACGGCCGGCTAAACACCTCATGCATGGTGAAGGGACTAGGGTGCACTAGCACTCCCCCACCACAGTGTCATCTCCCTGGACCTGTCTCAAGACTCATCAGAGTCCTGGGGATTAAAAAATAAATAAATAAAAAGGGCTAGAAACCAGTTTTATTTGCGGTTGGTGGGCGGGAGAGGGGTACTCCTCCACCATTATGGAGGGGCCACAGCTGGAAATAGTGCAGACACGGACTGCCAGTCGCTTTAAACGACACAAGGAATAATTAAATAAAGTAAATCCATATTAATATAGACAATAGAGATTTGGAAAGTTTTTACAACACAGACTGTTGTAAAGAAGAATATTTTTATTAATTTGCATAATTTCTTCAACCCAAAATACATGTTACATTTTTCACAATTATTTGTATCTGTTTTCATTTTGAAGGTGCAAGGATCAAATATATAGTACAGGAAAGTTTGTTATACTTTCAGGAAGGTCTGGGTTAATTTACATTTTTAGAGGTTTAATGTAATTATATTAATAAAAAAGTGATTTGGAGACCTAGGGGCCCATTAGGATGGCTGGCGGACTTCTGTCCGCCCGCCACCCTAGCGGTGCTGGGACCGGCCGCCAGTGGTGCGGCGGTCCCAGCTCGGCGATTAGGATGCCACCGCCACCATGGCGGTGGTATCCTCCATTCCCAGCAGTGTGGTGGGTGGTGCTCACAGCACCGCCCACCACAATGCTGGGCATGCACTGCGTGCATTGTCATGCACAAGGTGACAGGCACCGCGAGGTGCCTGCCACCATGTCCATGACAATGCAGGGGGGTACCATATGTACCCCATTTGCACCCCCCACCCTCCATACCCTGCACTGGCCCCCGAAAGCAGAATCCGCATGCCTTTCTGTGACGGCAACGCCGCCACGGAAAGGCATGTTTCCGCCCCCATACTAATATGGATGGCGGTGTCTAGCAGACACCACCACCATATGAAACCCTTTTCTGCCCGACAGACTTGTCAACTGGGCGAAAAAGAGGCGGAGGGTCTTCCCGTCCGCCGCGATACCCCCCGCCATACTAATATGGAGGGGGGTAAATGGGTGGCGGGCAGGGAAGGATGTAGGGTGAATCGCCACCACCATGCGGGCGGTGGCGATCCGCCCTACATCCTAATGACCCCCCTAATGTGCTTCCAAAACAATGTTCACCATTGGCCAGGCTCCTCATTAACACGATCTGGGATGGATGAGGGAGTGAAGGGCACAAAACATGAAATAGGATATTGAAAAATGTTTTCATAGAACGGCAAATTAAGCCGTATAATTGTAAGACAGCTGAAATGATATAGGCTACTCAAAGATGCTGAATGTGTGTTTTTGGTCTGGTCTCTCATCAGTCTACTATAATTAAACAAATAACAGACATATTCATATATGTACTCACAGGGGCTCAGGGTCAACCCTCTTCATCCATTGGTCTCTTCAGCGGTCATTCACATTTTGCTTTTACAGCATTGGTTCATTCCACTTCAGCCATTAACTCTTTTGCACAATGAGTGAGAGCGTTTTGCTTGATCAAGGCTGGTGGGCTAACACCATACCGTCAGTGACGACAGCTTGGGGTTTGCCAAAAATCACCGGACACTACCCCTGCTCGGACTGTAGCGTTTGCCATTTAACTCAAGCTACCAAAACATTGTCACTTGAAGAAGGCAGAGTGTGGACCCAACGTGAACACACGAATTGCAACTCAGTAAACGTGATTTACCTAATCATCTGTCCCTGCCAGCTCCGTTACGTAGGCATGACCACAAGAAAGGTCAAACAACGCATCTGCGAGCACCGGAGTAATATAAGGTGCAAAAAAGTAACAACTAAACTGAGTCGCCATTTCCTGGACAATAATCACACTACCAATGACATGAGATGGACCATCATTGAAGCAATTGATGGCACAAGGAATGTACAAAATAGACTGTTCGAAAAAGAGCAGCGCTGGGTGTATCGTCTAGGGACCAACATCAATGGCCTTAACGACGACATCCCGTGGAACACTGTCCTGTCATGAACCCTTGAGCCAGGCTCCCAATATCATTACTTATATCATGTGTAACAGCAATATACAAATGCTCTCTTAATTTTTCTGTTGTGCATGTTGCTTATTATCCGTGCACTTAACATCTAGTGCCTTGTAAATATTCCCAATATCATCACTGAGATCGTGTGTAACAGCAATATAAAATGCCCTCTAAATATTCCCAATGTCTTTACTGATATCGTGTGTAACAGCAATATAAAATGCCCTCTTAATTTCTCTGTTTTCCCTGTTGCTTATAATTCGTGCACTTAACATCTAGTGCCTTATAAATATCTCCATTTCTCTTAAGTCACAGGAGCACTGTCAAGAATCCTTTATTCATGCCGAATTGGTATAATTTCTATCACTAGACACCGACCGGCACAACATTGACGGCCGGCGAGCGCCAGGCTTCCGAATCCAAGCCTCGCTCTGGAAACGGACCGTACCCCGCCCACATGAGCGTGTGCGCTCCAAGCCTCGCTTTGAGCGAGACACGCCCAACCCGGAATCGCGCGCTGAAACCCAAACACAGCGCATTTAAACTCACTCGCCGGCCCCGCTCTCCATCGTCGGGGTCCGGTTCCGAGGATTTTTGAAGGTTCAAAAGCGGGTTGCGAGCGCTGAGGGCGTGAGTTTTCATTACCGGCAGGATGGTCATCCCGATCTCCACGAGCTAAGTACCTGAACGTTTTGGAAGCAATGCCATCTAACTCTTTTCCTTTTCAGGATGTGCCAGGCGCGCTCCAATCCTCCTCCCGAGACCCATGGTGCTAGTAGCGCCCTCTTTTAAAGTGAGATATCACCCATATTTACCATCTTAGGGGGGTTACCGACCTCTTGGTCAATTGATCCCTCCTATAAGGAGAATTCATACCGTGTTTTTATTCCCCCTTCTACAACTGTAGTTTTAAACACCACTAGCACTTCACCTCCCAGAGTTTAACGCTAAACATCCCCAAAGGGTTACTTGGATGGTGCTTAAAATAGCGTTTACTATGGGCACACTAATGTTTGCCACCATCTATGGAGCACTATGATAATTCGCAATGGCGTATACTAATTGTATGTATGTCCATGTGTGTTTGTTTGTACATCTTCTCTCCACAGGTGCTGAAATACCCCTGAATTTGGGGCTTTTTTCTTTAGAATGAGCATCACGCTCTTCTAATTTTAAGCACTTTTTTCACTTTTTCTTTTTTTCACTTTCACGTCCCCAGGTTAGGGTGGACTATTAGAGTGTCCATACCGCCGGGGTATAGTCCTGAAGAATGCCTTGGTGAATTTATACCACTAGTATGGCAGAAACATGTTGACTGATTAATTAACTGTGTGGTATTTAGCTGAATTTAACCAAATCCTAACAACCTTGGCACGTAAATTCAGACACATATACCACTTACCTGTGTCTTAGGGATCACTCATTAAAAACTTTTTTTGATACCCTCCGAGGCACTTTTAATTATATTTCACTCACATCACGCCCTCCCCACACGACCAGCTCCGCAGTATTTCTGGCGTCGCAGCACACCGAAGAGGCACTCGGCCTCTTTGGTGGGGCCCGATGATGAAGCATGACACTGACCAGGTCGGTGTGTGAGGGCCTTCCTACTCAAATTGAGTGTGTGTGTTACCCTTCCTTCATTCGCTCCAAATTTGTGGCAGTCCTGTGACTGTCAAAATCAAAAAGGACTAGCTAAGTTACGAAGGAAAAGACTCAAAGGAGTACGTGTGTCAAGGAAACCAGTAGGTTTTTTAGAAAGCCCTCACCCACCAACCTAGTTGGTGGCATGCTTCATCATCGGGCCCACCACAGTGGCACCTAGCGTGCCCCGGGTGTGCTTCGACGCCAGATTACTGCGGAGCTGGTATACTTGCTGAGTGTGCAGTGTAGTGAGTGTGAAGGTGAAAATTAAAAAACCATGCAGATGGTCCCAGCACCCGAGGGTAAAACAATATTTTAATTTACTGGGTCTCTGCTGGTGTATTAAAAGGCAGACGGACACGTTGGAGTATGGATTATGACCTCCAGTGTCCTGTGTGGTCTACATGTTTCAGCCTGGCCTTTCTTAATTTAAAACAGGCTTTCCTCAGGACCAAGTGAGTATGTGTAAAAGTGAGTTAAATAAATAAACTAAATTATAGTGAGTGTGTTTATTTTACTATGTGTAGCACTCCCTAAGGTGCTATATGGGTGAGAGGGGGAGTCCCTCTCGCTTTGACAGTATTTTGCTGTTCAAAGGCTCCTTGGGTCGCCTGGCAGAGAAAAAGACCGAAATTGTCGGTCTGGTTCCTCCTTGGACCTGTCGTCCTTCTGCGGCGCCCGGTTGTCCTGTGACTGACCAGACCTCTCTTTTTTTGTTGAAGTACATTTAACCGGGGATTGAGAGAGTGTCCTCGATTCTCCCTACCTCTCCCTTTGTTGATACATAATACCTTACTTTGCCAATGCTTTTTTCTTTCCCTTCCTTATCCTTTTTTCATGTTTCTTGGTCATACTTATGTATATAAACTATGTCTTCATGTTACAGTTATTCAAATCCAATATCAATTTTTCTTTCTGTCATTAAGAACCATATTTTCCTGTGATGTACATTAAAACTAAACGAGGATTTTGATGCCTCTTCTAACTACAACTGTCTACTAGGGAGAATGAAAAATTTCATAGCTAGCGTAACGGAAAGTTTCAATTATTTTAAGGACTCGGAGGCGAGGATTATGCTATTCTTTCTTCACTTTATTGAATAGCAGTCTTTTAAAGATAAGTATATCAACTACTATTCCCATGAACCACAGAGAATAAAATGAAACAATAGAGAATGTCCATGGCAAGAGTGGCCCATAATCTGCACCAATCACAGGTCCCCAGGGTGCTGATAGTCCTCTGTCTCTGACTATTCCTCCTCTTTCGTCGCTCAGTCAGCCATCAAAGACGCTTCAAGAATCCTGTTTGTTGGAATCGCCTGCAAAGGCAAAGGGTAAGTGTAGGAGAGTAGGGTCTGCAATCCTATGATCACCCAGATTTTTGCTTTTTGCTGCACTGGTTTACGACTTTCCCTGGCTGTGGGCCTGCTAATCAGACCCACAGCCTAGCTGTTCTCTCTATCCAAATTGTACTTAGGTACTGAATTGGCACTGGGCCCTCTCCAAGTCCCTGTACCCAGGGCTGAGGTGCACCCAGAAGTCTCCCAGGGGCTGAAGCATGTATTGTGCCACCCCTGGATTGACTAACTAAAACTGACACAACTGGCTGCACGACAGCTGGGGCAAGGTGGTGTACTCACCCTTTGCTTTAGATATAGTATACCTATATCTAACCCTAAAAATGGACACACAGATCTCCTATCAGTCACTCCTATGGCAGGCCTTAACAATCCTGAAGGCAGAGTGCTTGGAATCGTGTGAGATGGTGCTCTGGCATGAGCTGAGCCTGTCTGCGGCTTTCGGGATCCATCCCTTAGCCGTTTCCATGATATCGCATACCATATACTCTTAAGTGCATTATAATCCTCGCGGTTATGTGCCAACTCTGGTATCGCTTTATCAAAACATGTCGAGTAAGGTGTCATACGAATTGGAATACTAACCCCTCGCCAATTCTGGCGACGGGGTTAGCATTCCACCCTTCTAGAGGGACACGACATGTATGTAACCCCTAACCCCGGTTAAAGTCAGACAGAGCCTTAGCATCCACAAAATGGATGCTGCCACCGAGACACAAGTCTGCCCTCCTGCTGCTGGGAGTCCTCCCAGAGCAGGAGATAAGGACAAAGGGTTTCCTGCCAGGGGCGGTGCCAGCACCGTCCCAGACAGGGTTTTGTGTATTGTAGGTAGGCAGGGCTTTAGAGGAAGGTGACTGCACGTGGCACCCCGGTGCTCACTGTGCATAGGCTGGCTGGAACCAGTTCCAGGGTCACTCCAGACCCTGTGCTGGGGAAAAGCCCGCCAAGGAAGTGGGTGTAACCACCCCCCTCCTAGTCCCACCCATAGGGCAGGACTTAGTCGCGTGCCAGCCCCTTTTTACAGGATAAAGGTAGAGACTGGCCCCCTTCCAAATCAGATCATCTTTGGAATCAAGATACCACTTTCCACGAAAGGACTTCACGATTTCTTCCTCAAGATTCTCCCTTGTGGCTAAGGAGTAGTCACCCTGCATCCGCAGGCACCATCCAAGAACACTGCGGTCTGCTGCACGTCCTTCCTCCGGAATCCGACTGCCCAGCTCGACGAGACCCGGCTTCCCTGGCACCTCTGACCTCTACCCACCTCTACAGCACAGCTGAGAACCGTGGGTGCGACGAGACCTCGAGGGACCGGCCATCGCCAAGACTGCACGACTTCTGCACAGCAAGCCCACCGAGTAATTTCCTGGTGAGTGCTTTGGGGTCCGAGAAGCCCCCACCCTGAGCAGCTCCAGCACCGAAGAGCAGCCCCCCAGCATCTCCACGATCTGCGTGGGGCCCTTCTGCTTTTTGCTGCTCACCGCGTTGTTTGGCTACTAGCCCGCTGGCTTGTGGCCTTCCTGACGACGCCCGACGACATTTCTGCTGCTGGTCTGGTTGCTCCAGACTGGCCCTTGCTTCCCTCCATCGGAGAAGTACCCTGGACCCTCCTGGTCCACTCAAGACGCCATTTTAGGTCCACCGCGTGGGCCTTGCATTTGCCAAGACTTGTTGCCCAATCCTGGGTCCAGCGACGTCGACAGCAAGAACCTTCGTGGGACAGCTCGCACCTCCATCCTGGTCGCCGACAACGCCTCCTGGTCCGAGAGACTGCAGAGCCCAGCAGCGCCCACTCACCTGACTGCGGTGACTTCGCCCGGTGCCATCCTGGTGCCCACTTAATCACTGGCTAGTGATTCAAGAACTTGGTCCCCTCTGCTTTCAGGTTTTCTTCTTCCTTGATCCAGGCTTGGATCCATCGAACTTTTCTTCACTGGTCGCCTGCCAGCAACTTCTTCCTTCCAGGCTCCTGGTCCGGCAACGAGATCCCCGACGTCTTTTCAGACCTATGCAGCTGCAGCCCCTGGGCTAGGTAACTTCGGCACTCCGGTGTCCCAGCATAGCCTCACTATCCAAGGGTCAGGATCCACTGTCGTTTTCTCCCTACCAGGTCGGGTTCGCCCGTGAACACTAACTTTGTGAATTCTAGCTTCCATAGACTTTGTCCCGCATCCCGCGTGAGAGTGCACACTCTGCACCCGAGTCCCCTGGGCCTCCTAGTAGTAATCTAACGATTCCCTAGTCCAGTCCTAGCGATTCCAAAGCCTATTAGAACTGTTACTTACCTGCTAGTAATTCGCATTCCACTTTTTAAGTATATGGTTTTTCGTGCCCCTCGGGCATTTGTGTATAACGTGCTAACTTAAAGTATTTTCGTAAGAGTTTTGTTGTGTGCTTAGCTCCCTGTCTCATAAAGAGCCAGGGTAGTCTTGTTATAAATAAATACACTGTTTATTTTCATAACAACTTGTGTGGTGTCCTTTCACTGGGTGTTCAAGGGGTAATGTGATGGTAAAACAGCTGGCTTAACACGCCCTCTAGAGTCTTAGCCTTAGTCTGCTCGTATCCATGCTACTAGGATAGCTGGTCTATAAGGTTGACTTACAACCAATCATCAATAAGGGTTGTTTGGACTGATATATAGTGATCACTAGAATAGTGAGCACTGCACATCAGGCCAACTTCTCACATTGGTGAGCAGCGGTGGGATTTGAGCTTGCTGTTGTTTTACCACACATGCCCTAAGAATATCTTGTGAAAGATCACATAAGTACTAAAGGTACATATAACTTAGCTTAGAATACTCTGAGTTCTACTGAACCAGCTGTTGTAGCTCCTAGGGCCTAGCACACCCTAAACTACAACTCTAGCAAGGGATCAGTAGGCAAACATATAGTGTAGGTAAGTGCACCACTTACACCTCACTAGAAAAGCATGTCGACTCAGGGGGACTCTACTGAGACTCCCCTGGTCAGTGTTGACCCTCCACAGGTCACTTCAAGATATGCAGCTCTCAGTTTTCAGGAGATGAGACAAATCTGTGTCTCCAGGAAACTGAAGCAGGGGTCTAACCCCACCATTCCCTTTCTGATAGGTCTCTTAGAGACATATGATGCCAGAAAGCTCTCTCAGTTACATGAGAGCATGCCAGCCTTAGAGGGAACCTCTGGGGATCCAGACCTCCCCAACACTGATTCAGCAGTTGAGGAGGAGGATCAGGAGGTACTCTCTGGGGATGAGGTAGACAAGGGTCTTGAGGTAGTCAGAAGGCTAACTAGGACCAACTTAGACTTACTTGGGCTAGGATCTGGGGGACCCCAGTACTAACCCGAAGTGGGCCTAACCTTGGAGTTAGGAGAGATAGATCTCTTTCTAGGGACTCCAATAGATCTCTGCACTCTAATGCCTCTTCTCAGGGGAGAAGGAATCCTCCACAGAGGAGATTTACTTCCCCTCAGAGAAGGGAGCATGAGGCTAGGATGAGACAAGCTGAACTGAGGATTGAAAGGGAAGAAATTGCCCTGGCCAAAGAGAAGCTTGCCCTGGCAAGAGAGCAGCAGATGAGTGGGCTAGCTCCCACTGGTGGCAGCAATCTCCCAAGAGATAGAGAGAAGGGTTTAGATACTAAACACCTGACTAAAATAGTGCCCCCCTTTAAGCAAGGGGATGATATCCAGAAATGGATGGCTGCTCTGGAGAGGGCCTGCACTGTGCAGGGCATTCCCCAGAGTCAGTGGGCAGCTATACTGTGGCTCTCCTTTGATGGTAAAGGTAGAGATAAGCTCCTCACTACAAGAGTGGAGGATGCTAACAATTACCAGGTCCTGAAGAATACACTGGTTGATGGGTTTGGTTTAACCACTGAGCAGTACAGGTTGCTGTTCAGAGACACCAAGAAAACTCAGTCTCAGGACTGGTCTGATTTTGTGGATTGTGCCACTAAGGCTTTGGAGGGCTGGTTGCTGGGTAGCAAGGTTACAGATTACACAGGATTTTATAATCTAATGATGAGAGAACACATTTTGAACAATTGTCAGAACCAGTTGCTGCACCAGCACCTTGTTGATTCAGATCTGACCTCTCCCCAAGAATTGGGAAAGAAGGCAGACAAATGGGTCAGGACAAGGATCAAGCAGAACCAGAACCAGAACCAGGGTGGTCAGAAGAAAGCAGACCAGAAGGGTAATGTTAAGAATGAGCAAAATGACCAGAAGTCTTCACCAGGTCCCCAACAAACCAAAGAGGGTGGGGGTCAGGCTTCCCAGAAGAAGAAGACTCAAGAAGGCCAGTCAAAAAGGTGGTGCCAGTACTGCAAAAGTAAATCTCACTGGTTTAGTGAGTGCACCAAAAGAGGAGGACAAACTCCTGCCACTACAGCTCCTAAAGCAACTGCACCCCCTAGTACAGTCAGTAGTGGTAGTGTCACTCCCAAGGCATTAGTTGGGTTAACCTTGGGTACTGAGGGGTCTGACAACTTAGTTGGCACACTCACTCAGGCTGTCCTTGTCTGTACAGGGGATATGGATATGTCCCCTGAAATAAGTCCCAATACTTTGGGCAAATACAGGCAGACACCTTTGATTAATGGCAAAATGGCTCAGGCCTATAGGGACACTTGTGCCAGTGTCACCATGGTGACACCTAACTTTGTGGACCCTGGACAGATCATGCCAGGTACTGATTTCCTGGTGACCAATGCCAGCAATGTCACTACTAGTCATAGTGTGGCAATTGTGGCTTTCTCCTGGGGTGGAGTGAAGGGACAAAAGAAAGTTGTAGTCAGTTCAGACCTCCCAGTTGATTGTTTGTTGGGCAATGATTTGGAGTCATCACAATGGTCAGAAGTGGAGCAGAGGACTCACATGGAGATGTTAGGCTTGCCAGCACATGTGCTTGCTGTGACTAGGTCACAGGCCAGAAGATGCCCCACTGAACAGGTGCTGGATCCTGAAATTATGGACCAGACACCTCCCAAGAAGAAGAGCAGTAAGGGTAAGGCTTTGCCTTCCCCCTTGCCCCAGGTTGAGGATCAAGTCTCTGAGGAGGCTGATCTGGAAGAGCTGAGGGAAACTGAGCCTAAAGAGCTTGAACTTGATCAAGTTGAGTTTCTGGGCTCAGGGGGACCCTCCAGAGCAGACCTGGGGAAGGAACAGTTGAGCTGCCCTTCCCTTGAACCCCTCAGACAGCAGGCTGCTGCTGAGGCTGCAGGGAATGCCACAGGTGCCCACAGGGTATACTGGGAAGATGGACTCCTGTACTCTGAGTCAAGAGACCCCAAGCCTGGTGCAACCAGGAGGCTGGTCATCCCCTTGTCTCTGAGGGGTTTCCTTCTCACCTTGGCCCATGAGATTCCCCTTGCAGGTCATTTAGGTCAGACAAAGACTTGGGACAGGCTTGTCTCACACTTTCACTGGCCACATATGAATGAGAATACCAAGGAGTTTTGTCGCTCATGTGTCACTTGCCAAGCCAGTGGTAAGTCAGGTGGCACAACAAAGGCCCCCCTCATACCACTACCTGTGGTGGGGGTTCCCTTTGAAAGAGTGGGGATTGACATTGTTGGTCCAATGGAACCCCAGACAGCATCAGGACACAAGTTTATACTGGTGGTGGTGGACCATGCCACCAGGTATCCTGAGGCTATTCCCCTTAGGACCACTACAGCCCCTGTAGTGGCAAGAGCCCTAGTTGGAGTGTTCTCCAGAGTGGGTTTCCCTAAGGAGGTCGTTTCTGACAGAGGTACAAACTTCATGTCAGGATATCTGACTGCTATGTGGAAAGAGTGTGGTGTGAACTACAAGTTCACCACACCCTATCATCCACAATGCAATGGGCTTGTTGAGAGATTCAACAGGACCCTGAAAGGGATGATTCATGGACTACCTGAACCTCTTAGGAGAAGATGGGATGTCCTGATCCCCTGCCTTTTGTTTGCTTACAGAGAGGTCCCACAGAAAGGGGTTGGCTACAGCCCTTTTGAGCTTCTGTATGGGCATCCTGTAAGAGGACCCCTGTGTTTGGTGAAGGAAGGATGGGAGAGACCTCTCAAAAAGCCTGCAACCAACATAGTGGACTATGTACTTGGTCTCCGCTCCAGGATGGCTGAGTATATGGAAAAGGCATCCAAAAACCTTGAGGCCAGCCAGGAACTTCAAAAAGCTTGGCATGACCAAAAGGCTGTACTGACTGTATACCAGCCAGGACAGAAGGTGTGGGTGCTGGAGCCAGTGGCCCCAGCAGCTCTGAAAGACAAATGGTCTGGGCCCCACACCATCATTGAGCAAAAGGGAGAGGTTACCTACTTGGTGGACCTTGGAACTCCCAGGAGCCCTCTCAGAGTGCTCCATGTTAACAGGCTCAAGGCATATGTTGACAGGAAGGACATGAGCTTGCTCATGGCCACAGATGAGGGACAGGAGGAAGAGAGTGACCCTCTCCCAGACCTGCTCACTCAGAATCCTGATGATGGGTCAGTTGATGGTGTTGTCTTTTGTGGCAGCCTCACTGAACATCAGCAACAGGATTGCAGGCAAGTTCTGCAATCCTACAGACATATGTTCTCTCTGACACCCAGCCAAACTGATTGGTGTACCCATGATGTTGACACTGGAGACAGTCTGCCTGTCAAGAGTAAAATCTACAGGCAGCCTGATCATGTTAGAGACTGCATCAAAACTGAAGTGCAGAAAATGTTGGAGCTGGGAGTCATTGAGCCCTCAGATAGCCCTTGGGCTAGCCCAGTAGTTCTAGTGCCAAAGCCTCACACCCAGGGTGGTAAGAGAGAGATGAGGTTTTGCGTAGACTACAGAGGCCTCAATGCAGTCACTAAGACTGATGCCCACCCAATACCAAGAGCAGATGAGCTTATAGATAGATTGGCTTCTGCCAACTTCTTAAGCACATTTGATTTGACAGCTGGGTATTGGCAAATCAGGTTAGCTGAGGAAGCCAAACCTAAGACAGCATTTTCTACCCCTGGAGGGCATTATCAATTTGTGGTAATGCCCTTTGGACTGAAAAATGCACCTGCCACCTTCCAAAGGTTGGTGAATCAAGTCCTCACTGGGCTGGATGACTTCTGTGCAGCTTATCTTGACGATATTGCTGTCTTTAGCTCCACCTGGGAGGATCACCTGGTCCACCTGAGGAAAGTGTTAGAGGCCCTGCAAAAGGCAGGCCTCACTATCAAGGCCACCAAGTGCCAGATAGGGCAGTCACAGGTTGTATACCTGGGCCACCTTGTAGGTGGAGGCCAGGTTCAGCCACTGGAGAGTAAGATACAGGCCATCAAGGACTGGACTCCTCCAATCACCCAGACTCAGGTTCGAGCTTTCTTGGGCCTGACTGGGTACTATAGGAAGTTTGTCAGAAATTATGGGTCCATAGTGACCCCCCTTAATGACCTGACAAGCAAGAAGATGCCAAAGAAAGTTCAGTGGACAGCAAGCTGTCAGAAAGCATTCAATGACCTAAAGCAGGCCATGTGCACAGCACCTATCCTCAAGAGTCCAGATTACTCCAAGCCATTCATTGTCCAAACAGATGCTTCTGAGTTGGGTGTGGGAGCTGTTCTGTCTCAACTGAATTTTGATGGTAATGATCAGCCTATTGCTTTCATTAGTAGGAGGTTGACACCCAGAGAGAAAAATTGGTCAGCTATTGAGAGGGAGGCCTTTGCTGTGGTCTGGGCCCTGAAGAAGCTGAGGGCCTACTTGTTTGGCACTCACTTCACCATTCAGACAGACCATAAGCCCCTCTTGTGGCTAAATCAGATGAAGGGTGAAAACCCCAAACTGCTTAGGTGGTCCATTTCCCTACAGGGGATGGATTTTACAGTGGAGCATAGACCTGGGACTGATCACAGCAATGCTGATGGGCTCTCCAGGTATTTCCACTTAGAGCAAGAAGACTCACCTGGTCAAGGTTAGTTTATTGTCCCAAAGTTTGGGGGGGGTCATGTAGGAGAGTAGGGTCTGCAATCCTATGATCACCCAGATTTTTGCTTTTTGCTGCACTGGTTTACGACTTTCCCTGGCTGTGGGCCTGCTAATCAGACCCACAGCCTAGCTGTTCTCTCTATCCAAATTGTACTTAGGTACTGAATTGGCACTGGGCCCTCTCCAAGTCCCTGTACCCAGGGCTGAGGTGCACCCAGAAGTCTCCCAGGGGCTGAAGCATGTATTGTGCCACCCCTGGATTGACTAACTAAAACTGACACAACTGGCTGCACGACAGCTGGGGCAAGGTGGTGTACTCACCCTTTGCTTTAGATATAGTATACCTATATCTAACCCTAAAAATGGACACACAGATCTCCTATCAGTCACTCCTATGGCAGGCCTTAACAATCCTGAAGGCAGAGTGCTTGGAATCGTGTGAGATGGTGCTCTGGCATGAGCTGAGCCTGTCTGCGGCTTTCGGGATCCATCCCTTAGCCGTTTCCATGATATCGCATACCATATACTCTTAAGTGCATTATAATCCTCGCGGTTATGTGCCAACTCTGGTATCGCTTTATCAAAACATGTCGAGTAAGGTGTCATACGAATTGGAATACTAACCCCTCGCCAATTCTGGCGACGGGGTTAGCATTCCACCCTTCTAGAGGGACACGACATGTATGTAACCCCTAACCCCGGTTAAAGTCAGACAGAGCCTTAGCATCCACAAAATGGATGCTGCCACCGAGACACAAGTCTGCCCTCCTGCTGCTGGGAGTCCTCCCAGAGCAGGAGATAAGGACAAAGGGTTTCCTGCCAGGGGCGGTGCCAGCACCGTCCCAGACAGGGTTTTGTGTATTGTAGGTAGGCAGGGCTTTAGAGGAAGGTGACTGCACGTGGCACCCCGGTGCTCACTGTGCATAGGCTGGCTGGAACCAGTTCCAGGGTCACTCCAGACCCTGTGCTGGGGAAAAGCCCGCCAAGGAAGTGGGTGTAACCACCCCCCTCCTAGTCCCACCCATAGGGCAGGACTTAGTCGCGTGCCAGCCCCTTTTTACAGGATAAAGGTAGAGACTGGCCCCCTTCCAAATCAGATCATCTTTGGAATCAAGATACCACTTTCCACGAAAGGACTTCACGATTTCTTCCTCAAGATTCTCCCTTGTGGCTAAGGAGTAGTCACCCTGCATCCGCAGGCACCATCCAAGAACACTGCGGTCTGCTGCACGTCCTTCCTCCGGAATCCGACTGCCCAGCTCGACGAGACCCGGCTTCCCTGGCACCTCTGACCTCTACCCACCTCTACAGCACAGCTGAGAACCGTGGGTGCGACGAGACCTCGAGGGACCGGCCATCGCCAAGACTGCACGACTTCTGCACAGCAAGCCCACCGAGTAATTTCCTGGTGAGTGCTTTGGGGTCCGAGAAGCCCCCACCCTGAGCAGCTCCAGCACCGAAGAGCAGCCCCCCAGCATCTCCACGATCTGCGTGGGGCCCTTCTGCTTTTTGCTGCTCACCGCGTTGTTTGGCTACTAGCCCGCTGGCTTGTGGCCTTCCTGACGACGCCCGACGACATTTCTGCTGCTGGTCTGGTTGCTCCAGACTGGCCCTTGCTTCCCTCCATCGGAGAAGTACCCTGGACCCTCCTGGTCCACTCAAGACGCCATTTTAGGTCCACCGCGTGGGCCTTGCATTTGCCAAGACTTGTTGCCCAATCCTGGGTCCAGCGACGTCGACAGCAAGAACCTTCGTGGGACAGCTCGCACCTCCATCCTGGTCGCCGACAACGCCTCCTGGTCCGAGAGACTGCAGAGCCCAGCAGCGCCCACTCACCTGACTGCGGTGACTTCGCCCGGTGCCATCCTGGTGCCCACTTAATCACTGGCTAGTGATTCAAGAACTTGGTCCCCTCTGCTTTCAGGTTTTCTTCTTCCTTGATCCAGGCTTGGATCCATCGAACTTTTCTTCACTGGTCGCCTGCCAGCAACTTCTTCCTTCCAGGCTCCTGGTCCGGCAACGAGATCCCCGACGTCTTTTCAGACCTATGCAGCTGCAGCCCCTGGGCTAGGTAACTTCGGCACTCCGGTGTCCCAGCATAGCCTCACTATCCAAGGGTCAGGATCCACTGTCGTTTTCTCCCTACCAGGTCGGGTTCGCCCGTGAACACTAACTTTGTGAATTCTAGCTTCCATAGACTTTGTCCCGCATCCCGCGTGAGAGTGCACACTCTGCACCCGAGTCCCCTGGGCCTCCTAGTAGTAATCTAACGATTCCCTAGTCCAGTCCTAGCGATTCCAAAGCCTATTAGAACTGTTACTTACCTGCTAGTAATTCGCATTCCACTTTTTAAGTATATGGTTTTTCGTGCCCCTCGGGCATTTGTGTATAACGTGCTAACTTAAAGTATTTTCGTAAGAGTTTTGTTGTGTGCTTAGCTCCCTGTCTCATAAAGAGCCAGGGTAGTCTTGTTATAAATAAATACACTGTTTATTTTCATAACAACTTGTGTGGTGTCCTTTCACTGGGTGTTCAAGGGGTAATGTGATGGTAAAACAGCTGGCTTAACACGCCCTCTAGAGTCTTAGCCTTAGACTGCTCGTATCCATGCTACTAGGATAGCTGGTCTATAAGGTTGACTTACAACCAATCATCAATAAGGGTTGTTTGGACTGATATATAGTGATCACTAGAATAGTGAGCACTGCACATCAGGCCAACTTCTCACAGTAAGGAACAGAAGTGGCTTTGGACCGCTGAGACATTGTCCATTTTGAGGAGGACACAAGATCGGATCGAGTCCTTGGTCCAGCACCGGATCGCAAATGACCCCGCCAACAGCTCCAGACAGACAACTCCACTTGATGTGTAAATGCTGCTCTTGCTGAGACCACACACCTCCCGTGGTTAAGTCGCCACACCTCGCGCCCCAACCGGATCTGCTCGCGTTGGACTCGATAATGATATCTGGCACAGAACCGAAAATGGCCCGACCATTCCAAGCTTCCATGTTGGATAGCCACCACCGGAGCTCCTCCTTGGCGTCTGCCGAAAGACCCACCTTGTGGGAATAAGAGAGACCTTTGCGCAAATGGGAAGCTTTGAGGCATTGAAGGGCTCTGTAATGGAGCAGACCCGGGAATATAGCCTGGATGGAGGCCGAAAGGACCACAATGTGAGCAAGTTGCCTGAGTGAGATCTGAGGCTGCGCAAGAGTCCTCCGAATCTCGTGACGGATCTTCATCAGTTTCCGGGAGGAAAGGCTGAGGGTGGATTCCACAGAATCGATGGAAAACCAGAGGAAAACAACTCTTTGAGAGGGCACGAGAGTGGATTTGGCCTCGTTGATCACAAATCTGAGGCCCTGAAGGACACTGACAGCCGTGTGGAGGTGACGAGAGAGAGTAACATGATCTTGCGCCTTCAAGAGTATATCATCCAGATATACGATGAGTCTTATGCCCGAGGCCCGAAGCCATTCGATGGCCGGTCAGAGAACCTTGGTAAAACACCAAGGGGCGGAGGACAGACCGAACGGAAGAGTGGCAAACTCGTACACCTTGTCCTGCCAGCGGAACTGAAGAAACCGCCGATGGGGCTAAAAGATCGGAATCGCAAGGGTAGGCGTCCTTGAGGTTGAGGTGCGCCATCCAGTCGCTGGGGCGCAGAATATCGTGGAGCAGATGGATACCCTCCATCTTGAAGTGCCTGTAGACCAGCCACGCATTGAACTCGTGTAGGTTGATCACCGCTCTTTGGCCACCATTTGGCTTGTCCACCAGAAAGAGGTTGCTGAGTAAACCTCCCGGGTGCGGCCGCGATTCTGAGATCGCTTCCTTGTCCAGCAGAGACTGAATCTCTTGGTCGACTAACGCGGCCTTTGCCGCTGAAAAACGAAGCGGACGAGGTGGCACGGCCTGAGTAGGATCCCCTTGGAACTCTATGTGAAAGCCCCGCACGGTTTGCAACACCCAGGCGTCTCCCGTGATGGAGGTCTAAGCCGGGAAAAAATCGCCAGACGTCCCCCCACCTTTAGAAGGGAAGAAGGGAGAACAGTCACTGGAGGAAAGGAAGTGTTGTAATTCTATCTAGGACCCTAATTCGATATTCCTGATTTATGCCCATATGTGGTTATAATAGATAATATCCTTATAAAGGCATAAGAATCATATCCATATTTAGTCATAGCCCATGCAGTCCAAATTAAGCAAGGCTACTTCCCCAGGCTCCTAGAGAGTACAACGAGTTCTCTAAACAAACCAAACCTCCAGCAACCTGGGAATTCCCCATGGCTTTTGTTTTGATTTGTCCTAGAACTCCTGTGAGCACTGTAAGAACGGCCAGTTCTTAGTGACATTTTTATTGACGTCTTATGTCCAACCTTACGTCAAACCCGGCACCTTTCAGGTATAAATATACCAACGTTGCCTTAAGCAAACACACGGTGGTTTGGAGCAGAGCGGCTATCTACTTGCCCGAGAGCCCAGCTGATGCGGAGAGCCCACGGACGCCGCCCCTCCCTTTTGACGCACTGAGAGAGACGCTGTCTTTTCTCCTGCCGAGAGATCCAGCTCCGGTGTTCTCAGCCGCCCTTGCGGGTTGCTGGGATATCGAGTCCTGAGAAAGAGATACCAGACCTCCTGCTTTCTATTACCCAGGTACAGAGCTGACTAAACCCTTAAAGAGAATTCTTGACTGAGATTCTTGGCAAAACCAACTTAACTTAAACTGCTACTTACTTACTCCTTCCCACGTATTAGGCTTAGGTCAGGTACACCGGGGTAGGCGTATTTAGAAGCACCAGTTGAGTACGTTAGTCAATGTATATTTGTATGTATATATTTTATCCATTTTAAAGTATCATATGGCTAAGAAACCATATCAATGCTTTTACAGTATTATTTCATAATACTCCTTTTACTGTACGCACTTTACTTTATGCTAAGTATTGCAATTGTGGCAATTCATTTCTCTTGCATGAGAAAGAAGACTGCTCAATAAATAACACCTTTTATTGAAAATGCCCGTCTCTCTATTCTCTGCACTCTGGTGAAGCTAAGTATGCACGATTGACTGAGTAAAATAGCTGTCTATTGTTTTCACACGACTCTAGAGACACACTCTTATTCTGAGGGAGCAAAGTTGTCATGTTTTATGGTTGTCAGAAGCTAATCCCTTCTTGTCTATCCAGGGAAGTTAAACTCCTCCTTGTTTATTCGAGAAAGTTTCTAGTGACCTCTGAGCTAGCTGGCAAAACTAATTAAGTCTAATATAGTCAGTAGAGACCTAGTCGACCTCAGTCCTACGTCTACACTGCTGTTTATATTATTCCAATACGCAGAGCCTATTGGGAATATAGGAACTACACTACAGAAGGAGGGGAAGCACTCACCGAAAAGCTGGAGGCGCCACCGCCTCTACCGCCTCTGTTCTTGCCACGGCGTCCACGTGTGGGGTAAAATTTGCCAAAGCGGGCCTGGTCTTGGTATTGCCCGGAGGAGCCTTGGCCTCTCTGCTAGTTAGGGCGGCCGGCCCCTCGGAAAACCCGAGGCCGAAAATTCTTCCTAATAGAGGTTTGAGCATTGTCAAGGGAGGTAAAAGCAGAGATGCACGCGCGCCAAGTCGGATCCGTCACCCCCTTGAGCCTGCGACTCTTAATTGCCTACGGGCAGAATGCCCTCGTCCCTCCCTTGATGGCAGCTACACACCAGTAAAGTACTGCATTTCAGCAGATGATTTTATATCTCCTGTACAACCATCAGAAAATGTTATATTTGTTGTACATGTTCTGCTACTCTCTCATGTAAATAGTACCACAGCCAGTTTTAACAGGTCTACCAAAAACCACAGTCTCACCCATAAATGGTATTCAACATGCTGCATCATGGTTAGTGGCAAATCAAGAATATCAGATCATATAAGCCTGATGCTAAAACAACTGAACTGGCTTCCACTAGAAGTTGGCATCAATTTCAAGATCACCTGCCTAACACACATGGTGGTACTATCTGGTGTTTCTGACTACTTGTAAGAAAAACTACATACCCTAGGGAACATAAACTGATGAGCAAAAGCACGCCTGCATCTTGAGGTCACCAAAACTAAGAAGACCAAAGCTGAAGAACAGGCCTTCTCTGGGTCTGCTCCCAAACTATGGAAAAAGATCCATAAATTCATAAACACCATGCAATCACTTCTAACAATCCATAAAAAATCTAAAGTGCATCTTGTCAGGCTTGCAATGCTCTAGTTCTCTCTCCAAATAGCAAGGCCAAGTTAGGTTGATTGCCATAGATCGCTATAGATTTAGTTTGAAAGCTGATGTTATAAATGTTCTATGTTTCAAAATGCTATATGTAAAAGCACCCCTGCAGCTAGGGCATCAAGTTATAAATAAATGAATAAAACCCGGCCACCGTCTTTAGGCAGTGACATGTTTCATGTTTTCTTTTTCTTTTTGTGGCATAGTTATGTAATAAAAAGTCAAACAAAATGAACCATTGCACCACCTTGCCAAGTCCTGAACTACTGACTTTGCCAGTGCTTGTTGAAGTCTAAAATGGGTAATGAGCATGGCTAAGCAAAAGACCAGAATAGGGTCTGTGGATGTATTGAATGAGCCTGATGGTTTGCCTGTGATGGACATTTTTTGTTATGTGACTCATGTCATTGATACCTGCAAGTGTAGCATCCTGGCAACAGGGGGCACTATCACTACGCCTGAGTGAGTAATACAATCTGGTGCTATGGTTTTTATGGTTTCTGGCAATGATACATCTTGTTACTGCTTTCTTTTTGACATGTTAAGGATCTCATGGGCTTGCTACTCAGAGATGTGTTCTGTATCCTATTTCTTATCTATAAATACCATATGTGTACTGGCACAAAAACTGGAAGTTCAAGGCATGCTCAGTCTTCAGTCGGTGAACACGTACAGGCTCATGAGTTTGTGGCCATTCACAAAATCCTCTCTGACCCTTTCTCACGCGGACGTGGGCCAGGGAGTAACTTTTTAATCCATCCATATTTGTAAAGCACTAACATATCACCCCTTAAGGTTTCAAGGCACTGGGGGTCGTCGGGTTGATTAAGTGAGCTATTGCCCAGAGTCACATGATGCTGAGCTGAGCTGCCGTGGATCGAACCATAATCCCTGCGCTGCGGATTCAGCCGCTCTGGCCTCTGTGCCACACCTCTCTCTGTCAAGGGATGGAGTAAATCCCTTTCCAGGGGGGAACAGGAAACAGAATACCCCCACTTCTTGGGTAAGACGGGGAAGAGGCTTCTACACTGATAACAATACTTTTCTCACAGACAAAAAAGGAAAAATGTGTTATTGTGGGAAGGGCTGCTTTTCCACCGTTTACAATGAGCATAGTTAGGCACTGGTGAAAATGCAAATGTCAAAACAAAAAAAAGACTTTATAATTTTCTCCATGAATTACGCTTGGAAAGTTGAGACTCCCGTAGGATGCCAGACATAATGGAAGGTTTTGTGCATTTCACAAAGTTTTAAACTGATACCCATATAATGTTGTAGACCTCAGTGTTTAGATTTGCGACTTAGTCATTTGAGCCCATTCTTTTACAGGGAATTTTTATCAATGTAAAAACTAAATATGTTTTTTGTTAAACGTTACCGGCCTGCCTAGCCAGATTGAGCCTGGTAATTGTCCAATCAGAATGTAGTGTTCAAAGTATGTGGTAAAGTTTTTATTTTTTATTTCACAACCTGAGATGTATAACAAAATGCACTCTCTATGCCGGTCACCAAAGTATCCCACGTTTGCATATCAGCCTAGTTTTGAACTTATAAAGACACGCTGTATGGGTATTTTGCAAAGTGTCAGAGACTGCATGCATTTGTGTTTGCTGCAGACAATGTTTCTGGTAATATCAGGGAACTCAACAGAAAAACTGGCCCACCTGGTAATAAAACCGGCCTACAAACTGCTAAACAACCTGCCCACAAATTGATGTCAGACCAGCCCATCGGGCACTGCCTGATTGCCCTATTGGCCAGTCCGACCTTGTGTACATTTAAATAATTAGTAAAGTAAGAACATGTGCTCTCTTAACTCGCTGCTGCTGCAGATACGATGAAGACTGCAATCATGAACCCTGTGCCAGAGGAGGCCACAGAGCTCATTGGGCCGTACTGTCAGGTAAAGCCTTTGTGTGCATCTGTCAGGTGCTGTTAAATAAACACCAGGACACGTTCCCTCTCTCTTTCTTGCTCAATCTCTCTCTCCCCTTTGTGTGTGTGTGTTTTTGTATGTATGTATGTCAGTGTTTGTGTATTTTGTCAGGTAAACACTGAGCCTGCTTTTTTTTATTACAAAGTATTTTATTAGTTTGAGAAAATAGGCATACATTCAGACAACAATGTGATACAATCAAAGGGTATGACGCACTGAAATGCTATTGGTTTACATACACATTTGTCACAACATGAATGACCATTAGAAATATAAAAGCTTCTAATTAATTAAATAAGATACAATTAACAGTGCAAAAACCCTACAATCCCAACTGTACCTTGCAATACATCTAGGACGGTATGTGAGCCATAGGACACAGACACAGAGTCTAGTATGTGTAGGTGGGGCATAGGTGTATTACATAATGTTGTATCTCCTGCATAATCAAGAAAAACAAATGTGAAATGGGAAGTGGAGGAGGAAGGGAGAGGAGGGGGATATCTGGGGGCAGATGCCTGACCGGTTTTTGCAGTCGCAAACGGGAATTTGGCCCGTTTGTGAAGGCAAAATAGGTCACCCCATGTACAAACCATATTTTGCGAGTTGCTAACCTATTAGCGACTCGCAAATTATGGTTTGCGACTCGCTATTAGGAAGGGGCGTTCCAATGGCGTCATGGCCTAATAGCGAGTCTCACACCTATGTGTGATTGTTTTGTGACCGCATTTGCAATTTTGAAAAGGGTGGTAAGCCACTCACAAACGGTAAGGGGTCCCCAGGGGACTCCTTCCCCTTTGTGAATGGGTGCAAAAATATTTTTTAGAGCAGGGCCTGCCCTTAAAAAATGAAACTGAAAAGTTTAATTTTTCTTTTTTAAATGCATCCCATTTTCCTTTAAGGAAAAGGGGCTGCATTTTTTTAACAAACTGCTTTTTTGAAAAAGCAGTCACAGACATGGTTATCAGCTGACCCTAGCCGGCCACCATCCCTGTGAGTGCTAGCCATTCCAATGGGGTCACAAATTGCGTTTGCCTCATGAATATTGATGAGGTATGCAATTTGTGACCCCATTGGGAATCGCAAACAGTTTGAGACACTGTTGTACATTGCATTTAGTGAGTCGCAAATTGCGAGTTGCAATTTGATGCAAGCGTTGTACATCTGGCCCTACATTCCTAGACATGGGTAAGAGATCTTAAGATCAAGAGCTAGTAACAGGTTTTGCAACAAGGCCTTGTAAGCTTAGTTCAATGTTTTTATCAAAGGATTGCCAAACTGCACTAGAGATCGGAGGTACAGTCTGATTCTTAAGTTGTAAGGTGTGTGCCCCTTAGAGGTAAGAGACCCATGCCCACCATGTGTGATGTTATAAATGGTTAAAGGATTTCCTACTAAATCAGTCTCTGAGAATTACTTCAACTGCAATGGTCAGGAGAAGTTCTAGCAGCGCCATATAATCGGCTCCTAGGGGCAGCACAAATACTGAGGCCCAATGCTATCATAAGGAAAGATAAAGTTATGGGTATGTTAAATATTACTGACAAATGGTTTTGTATCAATAGTCAGTCTAACAAATGGCATTCAAAAAATGCGTTGGTGTGAGCCTGGTTCATGGTTACAGTTCCAGAACATAGTTTCAATTTGTGCAAATGAGCTGGGGTCCAGTGCAGGAGATTCATCGTAAAGAATTTAGATTGAATAAGAGAGGGGGGCAAGGAGAGCTAACCAATATTATGCCAGTTATCAGCCGTGGTGTGTTCAAAGACCGCTATGTCAAAATGTTTGGCCCATTTGGTTAAAATTATAACATTTTTGTTGCCAAAGGGCGAGGTGAGTGACTATCAATCAATTAATCAATTTGTAAAGCGCGCTACTCACCCGTGAGGGTCTCAAGGCGCTTAAGGGAGGGGGGGTGCCGCTACTGCTCGAATAGCCAGGTCTTGAGGTGTTTCCTGAAGGTGAGATGGTCCTGGGTCAGTCGTAGGTGTGCGGGGAGGGAGTTCCATGTCTTGGCTGCCAGGTAGGAGAACGATCTTCCTCCAGTGGTGGTTCTGCGAATCCGAGGGACGGTGGCGAGGGCGAGGTTGGTGGAGCGGAGCTGGCGGGTGGGAGTGTAGAACGACAGGCGGTTGTTGAGGTATTCGGGGCCCGAGTCGTGGAGCGCTTCATGTGCGTGGGTGAGCAGCCTGAACGTCATCCTCTTGCTGACGGGGAGCCAGTGCAGGTTTCTCAGGTGGGCATATATGTGGCTGTGGCGAGGGATGTCGAGGATGAGTCGTGCGGAGGCGTTCTGTATGCGTTGAAGGCGTTTCTGAAGTTTGGCTGTGGTTCCTGCGTACAGGGCGTTTCCGTAGTCCAGTCGGCTGGTGACGAGGGCCTGGGTGACCGTCTTTCTGGTTTCGGTGGGGATCCACCGGAAGATCTTTCGGAGCATGCGCAGGGTGTTGAAACATGAGGACGAGACTGCGTTGACTTGCTTGGTCATCGTGAGGGAGGAGTCCAGGATGAATCCCAGGTTGCGTGCGTGGTCCGTGGGTATCGGTGTGGTGCCCAGCGTCATGGGCCTCCAGGAGTCGTCCCAGGCGGATGGGGATTGTCCGAAGATGAGGGCTTCCGTCTTGTCCGAGTTGAGCTTCAGACGGCTGAGCTTCATCCATTCTGCGACATCTTTCATTCCGTCCTGGAAGTTGGCTTTGGTGGTGAGGGGGTCTTTGGTGAGGGAGAGTATCAGTTGGGTGTCGTCGGCGTAAGAGATGATGTTGATGTTGTGTTTGCGTGCGATGGCGGCGAGGGGGCTCATTTAGATGTTGGAGAGGGTAGGGCTGTGTGAGGAGCCCTGGGGTACGGCGCAGATGATCTTGGAGGCCTCGGAGCGGACGGGTGGGAGGCGGACTCTCTGGTTCTGTCGGAGAGGAACGATGTGATCCAGTCTAGGCCTTTCTTTGGATCCCAGTGTTGTAGAGGCCGGTTATTAGGGTGCGGTGGCAGACGGTGTCAAAGGCTGCCGAGAGGTCGAGGAGGATGAGGGCGGCTGTCTCTCCGTTGTCCATCAGGGTCCTGATGTCATCGGTGGCTGCGATGAGGGCGGTCTCGGTGCTGTGGTTGGCTCGGAATCCAGACTGGGATGGGTCGAGCGAGTTGTTTTCTTCGAGGAATGCTGTCAGCTGTTTGTTGACGGTCTTCTCGATGACTTTAGCCGGGAAGGGGAGGAGAGAGATGGGGCGGAAGTTCTTGAGGTCTTTGGGGTCCGCTGTTGGTTTCTTCAGTAGGGCGTTGATTTCTGCGTGTTTCCAGCTTTCAGGGAATGTGGCTGACGTGAGGGAGTTGTTAATGACGTTTCAGAGGTGGGGTGCGATGAGGGTGTCGGCTTTGTTGAAGATATGATGAGGGCATGGGTCGGAGGGGGAGCCGGAGTGGATGCTGTTCATGACGCGGGTGGTGTCTTAGGTGCTGATGGGGGTCCATGCGTTGAGGCTGGAGGTGGGGGTCGTTAATTTGGTGGTTGGGGGCGGGGTCTGGGGTCCGAAGCTGTCGTGTATGTCTGTGATCTTGCGGTGGAAGAATGTGGTGAGGGAGTTGCAGAGGTCTTGTGACGGTGAGATGTCGTTGTTGCTGGCGCTGGGATTAGAGAGCTCTTTGACGATGCTGAAGAGTTCCTAGCTGTTGTGGGTGTTGTTGTCCAGCCGCTCTTTGAATGATGTCCTTTTGGTGGTGCGGATCATCTGGTGGTATTCGCGGGTGGCGCTCTTGAGGGCTGTCATGTTTTCTTGTGTCCGCTTGTGGCGCCAGGCTTTTTTGAGGGTTCTGCACGATTTCTTTGCGATTTTGAGGGCGTCTGTGAACCATGCGGTTTTTCTGTTGCTAGTCTTGCCTGGGGGTTTCTTCAGAGGGGCGAGGTCGTCGGAGCAGTTGGTGATCCACTGTGCGAGGTTGTGCGCTGCGTCGTTGGTGTCGGCAGGTGGGTTCTGGCTCAGCGATGCGGTCAGTTGGTCTGTGGTGACTTTGCTCCAGCATCTGCGGGGGATCTGTGGTGTCTGGTGGTGGGAGGTGGTCTTTTTGAAGGTGAAGTGGATACAGCTGTGGTCGGTCCAGTGTAGTCCGGAAGAGTGGCTGAAGGAGACGTGGTTGCTAGCGGAAAAGATGGGGTCGAGTGTGTGGCCACCGAGGTGGGTGGGTGTGTCCACCAGTTGCTTGAGTCCGAGGTTGTCGAGCAGGGTGGTGGTGTTGCTGTCGTTGTTTTTCTCCAGGTGGAAGTTCAGGTTCCCTAGGAGGATGTACTCTGGAGAGGCTAGGGCGTGCGGGCTGATGAAGTCGGCGATGGTCTCGCTGAATTGTGTTCATGGGCCCAGGGGTCAGTAGATGAGGGTTCCTCTGAGGGTGGTCTGGGGGTCGGTGTGGATCTGGAAGTGTAGGTGTTCGGCGGCGGTCAGTGTGTCTTCGGCAATGGTCGTGACGCTGATGGTGTTCCTGTAGATGATGGCGACTCCTCCTCCGGTTTTGTTGACGCGGTCCTTCCGGGTGATTTTGTAGCCGTCCGGGATGGCTATGGCGATGTTGGGGGCCGAGGAGGCGTTCATCTAGGTTTCCGTGAGGAAGGCGATGTCTGGAGCTGTTGTGTCGAGGAATTCCCAGAGTTCGACGGTGTGTTTGTGGACGGAGCGGGTGTTGAGCAGGATGCACTTGAGGTGGTTGTTGTTGTCGTTGCTGTGTTTGGTGGGTGGGGTGCAGGTACGGAGGCAGGTGAATTTGCAGGCTTGGCAGGTGAAGCGTCCATGGGTGCGCTTCGGGGTGGCTTGGTAGCAGGCGGGTGGTCGTCCGGTGTTGAGTGCGTTGAGGGCGGCAGAGTCGTATCTCAGTCAGGCAGCTTGGCTTCGGCGGGGGCCAGGGGTTCTGGCGCTGGGCGCGGTCCAGGCGCGTCTGCTGCGCAGCCGCGCAGTGGCCTTCATTAAGAAGGGGCGAGGGAGGGAGGAGCAGGTGGGAGGGGGAGCGAGGGTCCAATCAGGTGCGGGGCCGCAGGGGAGGCAGCGGCGGGAGGCGGGAGAAAAAACGGCGGGAAAGTAGAGGCAGCATGGGGGCAGCAGGGGTGGTGCTGACGCGGTGGGGGAGCGACCTGGCCTGTGACCAGGGTCGAGGGTCACTACCTTTGTGTGCAGCGCCCTCCCTTAAGAAGGGGCGAGGGAGGGAGGAGCAGGTGGGAGGGGGAGCGGGGGTCCAATCAGGCGCGGGGGCGGGGCCACAGGGGAGGCAGAGGCGGGAGAAAAAAACGCGGGAAAGTAGAGGCAGCAGGGGTGGTGCTGACGCGGTGGGGGAGCGACCTGGCCTGTGACCACGGTCTAGAGTCGAGTGTTTCGAAAGGTTGAGTTTGGAGAGTGTAATTTCGATCTTTAGGAAGCTGTAAAAGTCCAAGCTCAAGAGGTTGAACATTCTGGCCAGAGCTAAAAAGGGGAGTGGATCATTGTTATTATTGTAAAGGTCTCTGATTAGCCTGACACCTTTGGAAGCCCACATAGGTGCAATGGTTGGATCGATTTCAGCATTGCCTTTTGGAATAAGCTATAGTGACGCCCATCCTGAGGTATGAATAGGGCTTCCAGTTTTCAGGTATTTAATTTTTTTAACATTTCCGTCTGTATTTATCCATATTTATTTCTGGTCCATTTTATTGGTATTTATCCATATTTATTTTGTTGTTGGAGAATAAATGGAGTCGCAAAATGTTATATTCCCACTTTTATTTAACTCTTACACGTGCACTCATACTGGGATATCTGTTGCGTTTTCGCCAATAAAGAAGCCACATATAACATAAAACTACACACACAGGTACATATTAGCATTACACTACAAATATATGTTAACATATACCTTTATTTAAGGAAATCTCATCCTGTGGTCTCACTCTCTATGCTGTCTATCTGTTCAGCTTTTGCTTGGAGTTCATGAAAGACAGTGTGGATAGTCTCTCACAAGAAGTACCATTTTCAGTATTTTTCTGCTTTTAAAAATAAATACAGACAGGAAACACATTGTTTTCTGTCTGTATTTATCTGTAAGAATCAGTAAAAATGGAAAACTGGGAGCCTTAGTTATGAATCGACTCCAGCATGTGTTCGTCTAGCATCTTCAATGCATTTGCAGTATCCATAAGAATACTGTGAGAGTGTGGCGGGGTAAATTTCGACATTGTGATGAGAGAGGGTGTGCTAAAAGGGAAACTTATCTCACGTTCAAAATGTGACCATGGTGGGGAGTAGTGAGACAGCACCCTGGGTAGCCAAGAAGGAAGATTGGTATAGGTTCTAATTCAGAAGGTTACAGTCTCCCGTCTAACGCTCTGTCTGAGGGAATTGTATGAGATCCTCGCTCTCTTGTCGCTCTCTTGTCACACCACAGAAACTCTGAGGTGGTGTTCTCCAATTCTTGGAAAAAGAAGGGGGATAGTTTTAGAGGTAGCATGAATGACAAAAAGTTCACTATCAGAGTGATAATCATCTTGAGTGTTTGGAGCGACCCCATCAAGAGATAACTTGACCACACATTCAGGATATCTCTAAACTTGGCAATTGTCTGTAGTTCATTGAAAAGTAACATGTCAGTAAGATTGTTACAGAGCCAAATCCCCAAATATTTGAAAAGTGTGGATTGCCATTGAAGTACTGAGTCACCAAAGTGGGAAAGGAATCATAGTGGGTTTAAGGGAAATGCCTCTGTTTTTCCTGATTTAGGGTATATCCATAGACCTCCGAGAATGTATGGATAATATTTATGATACATGGGATCGCAGCTTCAACATCCTCAGAGAAGATAAGGATATCATCTGTCTATGCAGCTGTTTTATAAATATTTACATCAAATTGGAGACCTTTAATTCCAGGTGCAGCATTAAGTAATGTAAGTAAGGGATCAATGGTAAGTAAAAAGAGCAGGAGTGAAAGGGTACACCGTGTCTTGTACCTCAGTATGAGTCAAAATAATAGGAGATGGTGGTAAATAAAATATTACCCTGTCATAATTTCTATAAATAAACAAAGTGTCATGCATTAAATGAGAGGCAGAGTCCGTGGTGTCCGATTCAAAAGGGCTTTATTTCCATAACTCGAGTTAGGGGAGAATCGGTTCCATCACCACTAAGGTTCAGGAAGGGTCTTCTAAACCTCATCTACTGAGTACAATATTTATACTTTTAATCTCGTACATAGGGAGGAACGCTCCAGGCAGAGCAAGAGAAAGAGAGATAAGAGCATGTGGGCGTGCATTTGAGGAGTCATAGGTGAGTCATAGGTGGGTGGATACATGGAGGGGGTTGCATGGCCAGCTGGAACTTTGCCCTACTTGTGTGCGCAACTTGATCATGACGTGCAACTGACGTGTAACTGGGGGGAGCTGACATTCAGTCTAGTAGGGAGGCCTTCAGTGTCAGGGCGATCAGCACGTCTGGTATTATCTGATATCTTGAGTCCGGGGATGTATTATCTGAAGCAAAGGTCGCTCATCACTAAGAGCCAGAGAGGGCATATATTTCTTCGTTCATTGCGTGGGGGCCGTGGGCTTTCTACGGATGCAAGCTCTGTAAGTCACTTAAACGGAGACAGAAAGGCTAGGCCCTATCTCTGCAGACGGGTTCTGTTTACCTTCTTCACCAGGCAGGAATGTGATTCTGTAGAGCAAGCAGATAATTGTTGTGCAAAATACTGTCTTGGCACCCCGTGCTGGGTCTCTTTCGGCTGAGCCAGAAGTATGCGAGGTCAGGGATACGTAACTGCAGCTCTCAGAGTGTCTGGAGTCATGAAACCCTAATTCAGAGACTGGCTCAGGCTGAACCACAAAAATGGGTTCATCTTGATTTAAGAGTGCACAATGCAAACACATGGGCCTCAATGCAAAATTAACGTTTCTTACATGGGAGACTTGATGACTGGCATCCTAATGCAGGACGTAAATGCAGAGGCCTCGTTATTCAGGCCACTAAGGGAAAATGCATGGGTGACATGCACATACATTAAACATAGGGTCCACGCAGGGGACATATTGGTCATGTAAAATTTCATTTTCCTCATTCCCTCCTTGTCCCCTACTTTACCCTTCAGGACACATCTATATTCATGAGACCGTATATTTGATCATACAGCATCATTTGTTCATCTTTGATCCTTTGTATACGTGGATGTGGAACACAGGCAGTCGCACACAGGCCGCAAATGGCCGGGCCACACTGCAGACAGAGACAGCAGCCGAATATCATAAGCAGTATCATTCCTAGGAACGACAACACTTTCCATCCCCAAGCCGATATTACACCCCAGAGCCAACTGGACCAAGTCCATGTGCCTGGCTCTTGATGTATATCATGAGCAATCTTGTAGAGCCTTGTTATTGCTGCGTACACAGATGGCGCGTTATTAGGAATGAAAACGCAGCAACTGGAGCCGATCACTCTACAGGCCCCGCCCCTATCCGCCAGGATGACATCAAGAACAAGGCGGTTCTGAAGAACAACAAGTCTCATGGCAGACTGCTCCTGGGTCAAGTTCGCCAGAGCAGAAGCAGTCACATTCACAACTGCTTCCAGAGTTCTTGTTAACTTGCGTATCAGTTTACTGTTTTGGACGGGACCTATGAAGAAAAAGAATCCTTTGTTGAAATCTGTATATTGCTCCCAAGCTGTTTCAGTCTGATCGATCTCTGAGACATCGGTCTCTCTCCTTTGTCTAACATGCTCTAGTCGTGAATCTCGATGGTAATGGGATGGGGCCAGAAAGACGGGTGGCAGCAGGAACGCTATATAACACGCCCCACCCCAGTCTGAGGGCAGATGTACATAGGCTGTCTGACCGCAAATGAAATAGGTATGGCGTGATGCTTTGAAAGAAGACTGTCCTTTATCGTTAAACTCTACTACAGCTTTACACTCGCTGTGTCCCATATGTACTGAGCCTTTCTTTCTAACACACAAATCACCTTTTACCGGTAGGACTGAAATAAACGGTGGACCTATATTTTGCATGGGCTGAACATTCAGCATTACAAAACTAACGGATGCGTTTCCTTGCTCGTACTCTTCATTTTCTAGATCGGTTCCCTTCCTTTGGGGAAGTCCGTCTTCGTCTGGAAAACATGCCTCATTCATTACTTTATTCAAGTTTCCATATATCCAGTCGCCCTGGTAAACTATGGACTTTCTGTCTAGTGAGGTCATTAAGGCAAACCATGCTCCGCACGAACCATTGTGGGAGAACGGTAAAGGGAAGAAGGGCAGAACTCCCTTCGTCTTTTGATAAGGTGGGAGTTGGCCACATACCCAGCAATCAGTCGCATTGCTGGTCTGATGAGAACGGTGTAACATTCGAATGAAAGTATTGTTACGCAGGGCAAGTCGATATGACAGTTCATGGGGTGGCAGTTCACTGAATGTATGCTCTACGGTGTTGTTAATGGAAGAGTGCATATGTGAGGCAATAGGAGGAAAGAAAACATGTAGTATTAAACTAACACAGATTATAACGATGCACAGAAAAAAAAGAATAATCAAAGAAACTATACATCTACTATGTAATATCTTGCAGTATTTCTCTTTCATTTTTCTCTTCTTACTATTCTCGTATGCGATCTTATACATGTCAGAAATCTAGTCTAACCGATTCACCACCTAGTGGACTTAGACAATTAAACCTCGTCTGACTTACTAGATCGTAACTTAGACCTATACTCTTGCTGTGGAGTCCTTTCTAGCAAAGGCGGCGCAAAGTCTGTAATGTCTTTAATGTCTTTATTCTTTACCGAAGTTCCAGATTGCCCAAAGTACCGTTTGCAATGATGGGCATGAAGCCATCCTTTTCTTCCTTCGACCTTGATGGCGGTCCTCGTGGTCAGTAACACTAACTTCGGCGCCTTCCAACGCGGCTCAAGGGGGCTTGATCGATCAAAGTTCCGCACGAAGACGAAATCACCAGGGACTATGGCGTGTTCTTTGACCTGGGTGTTGTCAGGGAAGGCGGCAGCAACCTGTGAACGACAAGAGAGTAGTGCAGACATCAAGGAAGCCAGGTAATCTGTCAGCATGTTACTGTCAACATCAGTTATTTTCTTAGGCATAGGCGTACCCCACATATTTGGCGGTCTACCGAAAACTACTTCATACGGAGATAGGCCTGTTCTGGAATGAGCTACCATACGCATGTAAAAGAGGGCAACCGGCAAGGCTACCATCCAATCCACGCCCTTTTCTGCACAGATCTTTGCTAGTTTCGTCTTGATTGTCTGATTATGTCTTTCTACAAGGCCTGCTGCTTCAGGGTGTCGTACACAATGGAACTTCCAATTATATTCTAACAGAAGAGACACTTGTTTCATTAATTCAGAGGAAAATGGCTGACCATTGTCTGAGTAGACGACACGGGGCATCTGGGAAAGAATTTGCGCACCAATTTCCTGGCGGTTGTCACAGCAGTATAATCTGGAACTGGATACGCTTCTGTCCATCTAGTTAGTGCACACACAACTACCAAGACATACTTGTAACCTCTACATCTGTCCATTTGGATATAATCCATCTGGAGGACCTCAAAAGGGTGGTCAGGAGGATGAAATCCGCCTTGTTCCACCGGGATGCCTTTACCTGGATTGAACTGGCAACAGATCATACATGTTCGTACTTTCTGTTTCGCTGCTGCACGCAGGTGCTTGTTAAACCAGATATTCTGTAAGCTGTCTATCATTGCCTTCTCTCCCAAGTGTGCTGGACTATGTGTTGTGTTTATGATTACTTGTACCATGGAATCTGGAAGAAACCATGTGCCTTTTCCCTAAGTCATCCAACCTTGGTCAGTCTGGACCCCTCCTTGTTCAGTCCATTTCTTTATTTCATCTGTAGTGGCATGTGTCTGTATGTCGAGTACATCTTGAGAAGGATCCCTGACTGTCATACTTTTTGTCAGTAATGGTACCTCTGTCCTTGTCGTGTCTGTTGGTGTCTGGGCTGTAAGTGTAGCAGTTCGGTCTGCCAGGTCATTACCCTGGGAAATGGTGTCTGTAACTTTGGTGTGAGCTTTGCATTTCAGGATAGCTATGGCTGCAGGTAAATGTATTGCTTCCAACAGGGCCTGAATAAGCGGGCCGTGCTGAATTTTGGCCCCATGAGAGGTCAAGAAACCTCTCTCCCTCCACAGTACTCCGAAATCATGAACTACGCCAAAAGCATATTGTGAATCTGTATAAATGTTCACTCTCAAGTACTTAGCTCTTATGCAGGCTTGTGTCAGAGCGATGAGCTCTGCTGCTTGTGCTGACAGTGTGTCTATTCTTTGTGTCTCTATGACTTCGGTAGCAGTGGTCACGGCATATGCTGCTACTAACTCTCCTGCACTCGTTCTCATGCATGATCCATCTACATAGAGTGTTAGGTCAGGGTCTGGAAGTGCAATATCTGTCAGGTCTTGTCTTGGTTTCGTCACTATATTCATTACTTCCACACAGTCATGTGGTGGTGCATTTACTGTACTTGAGGGCAAAGGTGTAGCAGGGTTCAGAATGTTACATCGTCTGATCTCTATGTGTGGTTGAAATAATGTCAGTTCATATCCTGTCAGTCTCGCTACAGTCAAATGTTGTGTCTGTGTCCTGTTTAAGAGAACCTCCACTGCATGCGGTACCTGTACTGTCAGGGGGTGTCCCAGCACTATCGAGTCACTTTGTCTTATGGCTAGGGCTGTTGCCGCAACCGATTTCAGGCACGCAGGTAGAGCCTGGGCCACTGGGTCCAGTGTACTAGAAAAATAAGCACAAGGCTTGTGTTTTCCTGCTTGATCTTGTGTGAGGACAGATAACGCTTTTCCATCCCGTTCAGTTACGAAAAGCATAAAAGGTTTATTGTAACTAGGAGTCGCTAGAACTGGCGCTTGACATAATGCTCTTTTTAATTCTTCAAATGCCAAGGTATGTTCTTGTGTCCAAGGGAGGACAGTCGAAGACGCTGCCTCCTGTGTTGTCAATTGTATGAGTGGTTTGGCTAGATAGGCATACTGGGGAATCCATTGCCTACAGTATGAAGTGAGGCCAATGAAGGCACGTACTTCCTTTTGTGTCTTGGGTTGTGAAAGGTTAGAAATGAGCTGTATACGTTCTCGTGTTAGCTGTCTACCCTCCTTGGACAGCAAGTGTCCAAGGTACACCACTTGCTGTTCACAGAATTGTAACTTTGAAGGGGACACTTTGTGCCCCTTGTCCGTCAGAAAGTGTAAAACTGTCAGTGATGCATTTTCGCAGTCTGGTTCTGATCGTGCTGTAATTAGGATGTCGTCTACGTACTGGAGTAGTGCAGTGTTGGTAGGCATGCTAATACTGTCCAGCTGTCTTTTTAATGCCTGACTGTAAATGCTAGGGCTTTCTGTAAAACCTTGTGGTGCTCTCGTAAATTTAAAGCTTCTTCCTTTTAAACTGAATCCGAAAAGATATTGGCTATCTGGATGAATGGGAACACTAAATAAAGCATTCTTCAAGTCAATGACAGTAAAGAACGTTGCCTCAGAATCAATAGCAGTCAGTAATGAAGAAATGTCTGGAACCACTGGATATTGTGGTACTACACATTTATTCAATTCTCGAAGGTCAACAACTAGTCTGTACACTGGTAGTACACTAGGGTCTGATCGTTTAAGGATAGGAATGACAGGTGAGTTACATACATTCGAGTCAGTCTCCACCACTACCCCTCGTGAAATGAGCTCGTCAACGATTTTCAATAAGGCTACTTCGGCATCAGGTGGTAACTTGTATTGTCTAATACGTGGTAGTACTACTCCTGCTTTGAGAGTGACATGGTGTGGTGTTATGTTCATGTAACCTACGTCAGTCGGTCCTTGTGCCCATAGGAGCTGTGGCACATTCTGGAGTCTGTGGTCAAAATCAGTCAGCACATAATGTCCCTTAAAATCACGTAAGAACAGTCGCACTCCCTCTGGAGAACAACAGATAACTGCTCCTAGTTCTTTTAATGTCTTCATACCAAGTAAGTTTTCTGGACATGATTTAGTAAGTAGCAAGTCTGTGGTACGTGACAGTGGACCAACCCCGAGGGAGACTGGTTTCAATACTTCATTAACAATAGGCTTTCCTGAAAATCCCAGGGAAACATTCTGTGAGCCCGAGAGAGGTGCCCCTGGAACCTCGTCATGGCTGATGGTAGTTCTGCTCGCCCCTGTGTCAATCAGAAACTTTCGGTCCTGTCCTAGTACACGACTATGTACATACGGACCCTCTTGATCTACAGGAACCTCAATAAGGGGCAAGCCAACTTCCCTCTCAAGGCTGTTTCATGAGAACTGTTGATATTCTGGATAGTCTGACTGTGTGTACTGATACATTTGTGGTGTGGCATGAACAGGCGGTGGTTGAGGTGGAAAATTCGCTACTGTCTGCTGTGTGTTCTGTTGGGTGCTATTTTGCCTAGGAGTGTATTGTCGTTCTTTTGTCTTGCCTGTAGCTATATTGTGTTTCAGGACAGCACATTCCTTTACATAGTGACCTGGTTGTTTGCAATAATTACAGTTCCCCTTGACAGGTGTCGTGCTATTTTTGTTCGTATTTGCCGGTACCGTTTGGGCAACCAGCACCTTCATTTTTGTCTCTTTCATGCGTCTCTTTTCCTGATCCTGCTCTTCTCTAATCCTGTTCTGGTGATATTGTAGCATCTGTAACATTTGTGAAGGGCTGTTTGCTTGCCAAGTACTCTCAACCTTCAGTACTCTATTCTTGATCTGGGGTAAGGAATTCTCTACTAATTTGCTCACGAAAAGATGTGGATATGATTCGCTACCTGGCTTAAGGCCACTATTAATAGTAAAGCATTTCTCAAATCTAGAATAGAAATCACTTGTGTCCTCTTCTTGTTTTTGTTTACAGGCTGAAATAGCATCCCAGTCTTCCTTTTTAGTAATCAATAGTCTCGGTAAAACCTGTATCAGGAGTTCAGGCAGTTCCTTAGCTTTGTCCCCAAGACCAACCCCCGGGAGCCTGCCTTTTTCTTCTGTTTCCAGTGCATCCCAACTTAACTTTTTCTCGCCCACCTCCCAGTCTTTTTCCTTAAGCTTTTCATAAATACCTGCAGGCAACAGTACTTTCAATAGTTTCAGAATGTCAGCGTACGTATAATCTCCTATGCGGATGATGTCTTTTAATTCTCGGTGAAACCCCCCCGGTCTTTATCATGGCAGGGCAACATCTTTTTCATTTCCAGTATTTCTAATTTCGTCAAGGGGGTGTAAACATACACCCGTTGTAACTCACTGTTTGCATTTTTGACGGGATGTACCTCTCGTAGGGGGTTCTGTCTGTCTACGTATAGGTGCTTTCTGTCGTGGTGTGGGGCGGGAAGCATGCATGTGGTCAGAGAATTCAGGTACTTATGTCGTTGATCCAGGATGACATTAATTAATTCAGTACCCAGGCCTGTCCATCTGTCTAGAAGCATGTCGTCCAATAATTTATCCAATTGACCGGGATCGGAATATTGATTCTCATACAACGTTATTAAATGTTGGACCATGTAAATACCAGCCAAACGCTGTTCGTTCGGTGGAAGGCTCAAGAAAGTCTGGGCCACTATATCACTGCTATATATATTAGAATTTGACACCCACTGGGTGGCTGACCGGGCCAACTCCATTTCGTGTGGGGTGTGAGATCGCTCGCTCCCTATCCGTTGTTTCAGGGCTTTTTCAGTAGCTTGGAACAGATTTTCAAGGGAATATCTTTCTTTTATAGCTGGCCCCTGTTTACGGTAGTCGAGGCACTTGGGCCTGTCAAACCGTCGTGCATTGCCTACATAATTCATTTTGTCCTTTGCCTTGTTTTCTGACTCTACCTCTTCCGTTGATGACTCACTCTTCTCGTCAGACCCTACTCTGTGTATTGCTAATATTTCCTTTCGTATTTTCTTGTACATGCTATCTGTCTGTCCCTGTTTATCATGCCGACCGGCATCTATGTGATCACTCCATTCTATCAAACCAGGTTTTACATCTCCGTCTCCTTCGTCTTGTTCCCTGATCAGGCAGTTAATAATGAAACGTAGGATATAATTCTTAACCCCAACCTTTCTGTGTAGCATGGCTTGTACTATACAATCGGGTTCCTCCCCCGTTCTAATGAAACGGTACATTTTATCTAGGTGCTCTTTCATGTCTGGTAATTTGTCCAAATATGCGACGGCTTGTCTTAATCTTAG
Organism: Lissotriton helveticus; assembly: GCF_964261635.1. NCBI lineage: Eukaryota > Metazoa > Chordata > Amphibia > Caudata > Salamandridae > Lissotriton > Lissotriton helveticus. Next base: position 535,857,460 of record NC_136070.1, read on the forward strand.
TGAAATCACGAGCATTGAACCCTTTCCTGGTTCTGGATCATATACACAATGTGGAATTGCTACATCTACAGTAGACACCCCTCTTCCTACTGCCCCGGGCCCCGCATCTTCTTTTACGAGCTGCTGGAGCTGATCCGCTGGTGGGGGCGGAGGGAAATCTGCGTTTGCGTAGTCCGGTGGGCACTCATCTAGATAGGAGGAAATAAAAGCCTCGGATCCTGTCTGCTTTATTCTACGTACTCTATATGGTACAGGTGGTGGCGTTCGCGACCTACTGGGTGTTTCTGAGGGGGTCATTCTAGCTAGTTCTTCCGAGAGGACGGGATAAATACCAGTAACGACGGCATTTCTTTCTCTAATAGCTTGTTCTGTTTTGACCCGCTCCCCCTCCTCCCGCAGTTCTTTTTCTTTGGCTTTTTCCGCTGCTTGTTTAGTTCTCTCTGCTTTGTTCAATTCTTTCTCTGTTCTCCTATGTGACTCTTTGCGCCATAACTCAATGGCATCTTTCTGAGAGGGTCTTGATTTCTTTTTCCATAGCGCTTCCTCTACTCTCATAATGCATTCAGAATCCCATGTTCCCGAGACAGGCCATCTATATTTCTCCTCCAAATCCTTCGTGTAATCCACCCATAAGTCTAAAAAAATAATAGCGTCTAGCCCGTGCTTATTATACATATAATGACCAGGTGTGTCTCTAGGCGGGATGTTAACTGACTCTTCTAGTATACCTTTCCTGGTCCCTATCTGACGTAATTTCGAAAACAGTGGCATGTTGAAACCAACACAATGGAAACACAATACACACAGAATCGACTGAAACAATCAACAATCATTCACACTAAAAAAAATTAAACACTAAAACAGATACAATCTAAACTGATACAGAGAGCTAAACATGTACTTAAAAAAACAACTTTATGCACTGGAATACAGCACAGCCATACCGGTCCCAGAAATGAGACACGTCTTTACCGTGTTCATGTGAACGGACACGTCTTTACCGTGTTCATACAACATGACCCGTCTTTAACTTTATGCGTTCCCCATAGTGGTACTCACCGGGAAGCAGAACTTGAAGGCCTCGGAAACTTGATACTGCGCATGCACCTCGGAACAGGTGGGCCTTCGGAAACCTCGGACCTTGCTCTCTCACGGGTTGGGCTCTGGTTGGGATGATCCGCGATCCTCACCGCCTCGTGTGGACGCCTGGTCGCAGTCCGTCTCCGTGGGCCTGAGGGAGTAAGCAGGAAGTCCCGCTGGCGTGTACACTTTGGAGTCCGTCACGGCTGTAGAAGGGGGCAAGGGCTGGACCTACATCTCCGGCGCGTGAGGAAGGGGATTAGTTCCTATTCGGGCGCCAGATTTATGTGGTAAATAAAATATTACCCTGTCATAATTTCTATAAATAAACAAAGTGTCATGCATTAAATGAGAGGCAGAGTCCGTGGTGTCCGATTCAAAAGGGCTTTATTTCCATAACTCGAGTTAGGGGAGAATCGGTTCCATCACCACTAAGGTTCAGGAAGGGTCTTCTAAACCTCATCTACTGAGTACAATATTTATACTTTTAATCTCGTACATAGGGAGGAACGCTCCAGGCAGAGCAAGAGAAAGAGAGATAAGAGCATGTGGGCGTGCATTTGAGGAGTCATAGGTGAGTGATAGGTGGGTGGATACATGGAGGGGGTTGCATGGCCAGCTGGGACTTTGCCCTACTTGTGTGCGCAACTTGATCATGACGTGCAACTGACGTGTAACTGGGGGGAGCTGACATTCAGTCTAGTAGGGAGGCCTTCAGTGTCAGGGCGATCAGCACGTCTGGTATTATCTGATATCTTGAGTCCGGGGATGTATTATCTGAAGCAAAGGTCGCTCATCACTAAGAGCCAGAGAGGGCATATATTTCTTCGTTCATTGCGTGGGGGCCGTGGGCTTTCTACGGATGCAAGCTCTGTAAGTCACTTAAACGGAGACAGAAAGGCTAGGCCCTATCTCTGCAGACGGGTTCTATTTACCTTCTTCACCAGGCAGGAATGTGATTCTGTAGAGCAAGCAGATAACTGTTGTGCAAAATACTGTCTTGGCACCCCGTGCTGGGCCTCTTTCGGCTGAGCCAGAAGTATGCGAGGTCAGGGATACGTAACTGCAGCTCTCAGAGTGTCTGGAGTCATGAAATCCTAATTCAGAGACTGGCTCAGGCTGAACCACAAAAATGGGTTCATCTTGATTTAAGAGTGCACAATGCAAACACATGGGCCTCAATGCAAAATTAACGTTTCTTACATGGGAGACTTGATGACTGGCATCCTAATGCAGGACGTAAATGCAGAGGCCTCGTTATTCAGGCCACTAAGGGAAAATGCATGGGTGACATGCACATACATTAAACATAGGGTACACGCAGGGGACATATTGGTCATGTAAAATTTCATTTTCCTCAAGATGGAACCGTTAATCCTAATGTTTGCTTTGAGATTCGCGTAGAGCACCAGACCATATTAATGAAAGAGTCACCCAGATTATGGGATTCAAGGACCGCAAGCAGAAAAGGCCAAAGACACTTTGTCAATCGCCTTTTCAGCGTCAAGAGCAATCACCGCAGTTGTCAGTGAGGAAAGGCGAGCTTTTTCTACAATATGGCAGAATGTGCAAATGTTGTGTCTCGAGAGGCACAGTTTGACAAAACCTGTTTGGAAGTTATGGATATGTTTGGGTATGTGGCTTTCTAGCCTGCTGGCTAAGATTCTGAGGGCAGTCTCGACTGGCTTTGCCCTGGATTTGCCCATCTTCGCCCCTCGGATATGTTCTTGTCTTGGGGTGTCCCTGGTGTCTCCTGTGCTCGACTCTCACGAGGGTGCACTCCCCCTGTTGCAGGAATACAATACTCCGCAGGCAACGGGTACGCAGAGGGATGACACCCCGTCAGGTCTTCAACACATGTCGGTGTCCCCATATTGCACCGCCCCGTGGCAGACTGACAGACGCATCTGCCTGCAGAACTCACCAGTCTCTTCCCGGCACGGTCCCTGGCCGTTCCCCTGCACACATTAGTGGAGGCGGTTTTGTACCGCTGAGCCTTGCCCTAGATCCATCCTTAGCAGGATCCTGCAGTCCTGAGCGGTGTGCCCGTTCCCCAGGGTGCCGGCAACTCTCCGTACCAGGCGTCATAAGAAACACTCCAATACCCACCATATGGTGTGACGGGCTCCTCGTTCTCTGCTCTCTCGTTGCTTGGTCTGGCACTGCTCGCCTTCCTCCTTCCCGTGCGCGGCCCACTCCTCTGCGGCCTGGCGCACATCGCTGGGTTACGGCATGGGACTCAAGGATCCCAAGCAGAAGACCCTTCCCTTTGGGAAGGTGGCTGACGACGGCTCTACCATGGTGGATGTCACACAGGGCCTGAACAGCATTGATGATCCTACCGCCCCTTTAACCTCCCTGCTTCAGAAGATGAGAGCCCGCTTTTGTGCGCTAGATGGGTAGTTAGATGACCTTGACAGGAATCTGGCGACCTTGGGGGCCAGAATCCAAGTCCATGACAGACGCCTGGACGTTGCTGAGGCATGTATCTCGGATATTGAAGACGGCACTGCGCAATCCATTAAAAGACTGGAGCGGCGGAGTGGCTGTAATATTGAAACACACCTTTCCCTTTTGTGGTTACACAAGTTCTCCACGACCCACAGGGCACATCCGTGATCGTTTGCGGTACTCATGGGGGCACTCCCCTTAACCTTGTATCTATACTCTCCCCCCTCGATGCTTGCCACGACTCTAAAGCAATCCACAGCTCTGCTCTCTGCCCTTCCTTTGGGGTCCACCATTATCGGGGGCGATTTTAACGCGGTATCCACCCCGCTTCTCGACTCAACGGTTCCTTCTTCCACCTGTAGACTGGCGCAAGCAAAACAGTTAACAAACTGGGCTGAAACCCTTGGCCTCTACGATACATGGCGAATCTGGCATCCTTACGCTAAACAGTTCACGCACACCTCTGCATCCCACCATACACATTTCCCTTATTAATACCGAAGTTAAACTATTTGCCGCGATTCTAGCCCAACGACTGCAGCCCTATCTTACCACATTGGTCCATCTGGACCAATGCGGGTTCATGCCCCAGCGAGGCACCAGACATTGTCTCCGGCGGCTACACCTGGCCCTGGCACACCGCCAGATGCTCTCCCCTTATTCGATTTTGAGAAGGCGTTTGACTCCGTGGACTGGTCGTATTTAGAGGATGTTGTAGGAGAGTAGGGTCTGCTATCCTATGGTCACCCCAATTTTTGCTTTTTGCATCACTGGTTTTCGACTTAATGTGGCTGTGGGCCTGCTAATCAGACCCCCAGCCTGCTGTTCTCTCTCTAAATTCACAGACATGTACTATAGGTACATAACCCATTTGGTACTGGACACCTTGTCAGCCCCTATCCAGTGCACTATAGGTGCCAAGGGCATAGGTGCATCCAAGGCCTACCAGGGCCTGCAGCATATCTTTTGCCACCCCTGGCTGGTACTTAAATCGACACAACTGGCTGTTCCCACAGCTGGGGCAAGGTGGTGTACTCACCCCTTGCTTAGATGTAGTACACCTATGTCTAAACCTATATCTGGACACATCTATACCTATCAGTCACTCCTATGGCAGGCCTTTACAGTCCTGGAGGCAGAGTGCTTGGTTTTATGTGAGATAGTGCTCTAGCATGAGCTGAGCCTGTCTGCAGTGTTGGGACCAATTCCTTAATGCTGTTCCAGTGATACTGCCATACCATATACTCTTAAGTGCATTATAATCCTTACGGTTATTGCAACTCTGGTTTGGCTTTATCAAAACATGTCGTGTTTGGTGTCGTACACATTGGAATACTATCCCCTTGCCAGTCCTGGTAATGGGGATAGCATCCCACCCTTCTAGAGGGTGCAGGCATGTTACTTTACTAAAACGCGGTTGATCCTTACCAGAGCCCCAGCATCACAAAATGGATGCTGCTGCCACAGACACATGTCTGGCCTCCTGCTGCTGACCGAAACTCGGCAGAGGATGCCTGGACAAAGGGTTTCCTGTCACAGGGAGGTGTCACACCACCCCAGACAGGAGATAGCGGATTGTAGCAGGGAGGGTTGAATGAAACTAGATACTGCCTGGGGCGCACAAGGTGTCCCTGGGCAGATTCCAGTCATACCGGTTCTGGGGCACTCCTGCCCCAGTCTTGGCGCGAAGCTGGACAAAGGGAAAGGGGTGTAACTACCCCCCTCCCAGGTCCCACCCATAGGAGGACCTAGCAGGTAATCCAGCCCCCAGATTTGGAATATAGGTGGGAGCAGTGCCAATGCACATCAGATTATCCTGACTGAAACTTATGAAACGAAACTCTGGACCCTTCGACATCCCACTCCTCGTGGAAGACTGAAGAATATCCCTTGTGGTCAAGGAGTGACCACCCTGTGCATTCAGGCACCATCCAGCACCTCGGCGTTTGCTTTGTTGCAGTTCCCGCCGGAACTCGAGCGACAGAGATCGACAAGACCCAGCGTGCCTGCCTTCTAACAGCTCGATCCACAGTCCCTGCAGAGCTGAGACCCATGGAGGCGACCTGAAGCGTGGGAGCGGCCATCTTGGAGAAACAACGAAGCGCTGACCGTGCAGCATCCGAGGCCCCCTCGAAGCTGTGCATTGGAGTCTGAGAAGCTCCAGCCCCGAGCAGCTTATGCACCGAAACTCACCCCTCCACACTCGACGAGTGCTGCGTGGGGCACTTTTGCATCTTTCTGCTCGACGTGTTGGTCCGGTCGCTTGCCTGTTGGCTAGTGGCCCCAGTACCGACGAAACCTTGCCAGCAAAACCTGTTGCACACCAATGTATACAGTACAAACAGATGTCTCAATGGACATATAAAAGTTCAGTAATCCTTTTCTGTAGAAGAAAGAAGACGAAGGATAGTACGACTCCTCTTTTATTGTTGTGGATGACCAGCCATTGTGGATGACCAGCCGACACGTGTTTCGTCGTAAAGTGGTACAGTACTTTAACGACTCCTCAGGGCTGTAGTTGATAGGTACAATGCCACAGGTCGCTAAGCCGGTGATAATTCCAACCCGGCCTCGCTCGAGACCAGGTGAAGTAATCTTCAAACGTGGTGTAGATTAGTTCAATCACAGTCTTATCCTCATCTGAATAGCTAATCAGATGAATGTAGGTAGTCTTGGTTGGTTTCTTTAGTAAAGTTTAATGAGTAGATGGGACAGCAAATCACGCGGCTGTAGAGTATATTCCAGCTTGACAGCGGGTGTCCCGAGTCACGGGAGAGAAGCCGGCAGGACGGGTGCTCCTGCACTGTAGTTCCGGGTGCCTGTTGGCTAGTGGGCCCAGTACCGACGAAACCTTGAATTTACACAGCTAGTCTGGTTGCTCCAGACTGGCACTCGCTCCCCTGAAAAGGAGCACCCGCTCAGACCTTGCTGGTCCGAGTGTTAAGCCATCTTCGATTCCTGCGTGGGTTGCATTTGCCAAGGCCTGTTGACTCCGATCTTGAAGCCGACACCGCCGACAGCGAGAGCCTTCGTGGGACAGCTCGTAATTCACTCCAAGACATCCTCGGTGCCCCAGAGACCACGTGGCAGCGGAGAGAAGCTACACGACATCGACCTGATTGCGCCCGACATTGCCTGGTTCCTTCCTGGTCACTGGCTAGTGACCCAGACTCTGTCCCCTCTGCTTTCAGGTACTCTACAACTTCGATCCACCCTTGGATCGCACCGGACACTTCTCTTCTGGATGCCTGCAGCATCTTCATCTCCAGGCACCCTAGATCTTCGTGACGAAACCCGACACCTTTGCACCTGTGCACCCGCTTCCTGTGGGTGAGGTAACTCTTGAACGCTGGTGCTCCTGTAGTGTTTTACACCTCTAGTGTCTAAGTCTAAAGTTTTGTCCTTCTAGGCCAGTCGGAAGACTCTTAAAACTGTAACTCGATAACTTTTACGCACCATTGACTTTGCATTGGTGCATGCCTGTGCTTTCTGCACTGCACCCGAATTCCGCGGGCTACTCCCGCCCTAACTGCTGTTAGTGCATCGTAGTCCAAGCGATTCCCAAGGCCCTAGGCCTTACCCCAGATCGATTAGTGATTGTTAAACCACTTTATTGATATATGGTTTGAGTGGCCACCGGCCTCATCCAAAACGTGCAACTTGTCTATGTTTAACTGTGCGTTTATTTAAACGCTTGTGCTTCATTGCTCATAAAGAGTAGTGGGGATTATTCTAAGAATAAATACATATATTTTGATAATATATAACTTGTGTGGTGTCCTTTCATTTGATATTACAGGATTGTATATGGTAAAACAGCTCGCTTTACTCGCCCTTTGAAGTTAAGCCTTTAAGGCTGCTTAGTCCATGCTACCCCTAGGATAGCTTGTCTATAAGGTTGACTTACAACCACCACCATAAGGGATTGTTTGGACTGATATAAGGTGCCCCCAGAACTGGAGACATCATACATCAGGCCAACTTCTCACATTGGTGAGCAGCGGTACGGATTCGAGCTTTGCTGTTGTTTTACCTTTACAATCTTATATCAAATTGAAAGATCACATTAAGTTCCATAGGTACATATAAATAAAAGCTTAGCATATTTAAGTTCTACTGAACTTAGTAGTTGTAGGTAGAAGGGCTTAGCACACCCTGACTACAACTCACTAGCAAGGTACAGTAGGAAAACACTTAGTGTAGGTAGGTGCATCACTTACACCACACTAGAGTCATGTCTGGCACAGGTGAAGCTACAGGCTCTCTACCTGTGGCGGTTGACCCTCCACAGGCAACCTCCAACTATGACTAATTCAGCCATAGAGACTTGAGTGCCTTGTGCACTGCAAGGAAGCTGAGAAAGGGTCACAACCCTACCATTCCTATCATGATAGCCATCCTAGAAAGGGATGACCTTGAGAAAGCTAGAGTAGCTCCCTCAGGATCAGGAGATGGAGTGAACCCCCTAGATACTGAGAACACCTCCCCAGAAGTAGAAAATGAGGAGGTATACCCTGAATCAGAAGGCGAAGAGTCAAATCATGGTCAAGGGGATACCCAGGTACCAGTGGTAAGGCTTAGCCAAGCCAACTTGGACCTAAATGGAAATGGAGAGGGCCAGCACCTCCCCAGAGTACATAACAGGATTCTCCCAGGCAATAGGAGAGAGAGAAGCCCTTCCAGGGATTCTCACATTTCTAGTGCCTCAAGGGAATCACAGAGAGGAATGACGTCCCCTCAAAGAAGAGAGCACAAGGCCAGGATGAGGGCAGTGAATCTCCAAATAGAAAGAGAGGAATTAGCCCTGGCCCAAGCTAGACTAGCTTTTGCAAGAGAGCAGAAGTTAAGTGGGGAGATCCCCACTGGTGGCAGCATTATCCCAAGAGATAAGGACAGGTCCTATGATCATAGAAACCTGAGTAAGATTGTACCCCCCTACAGAGATGGGGATGATATCCACAAATGGATAACTGCTCTTGAGAGGGCTTGCATGGTACAGCAGGTCCCCCAAGACCAGTGGGCAGCAATCTTGTGGCTCTCCTTTTCTGAGAAAGGGAGAGATAAGCTCCTCACAGTTAGACCTGAGGATGCTAAAAACTAGTCTGTCTTGAAGAGTGCTCTTATTGATGGGTTTGGCCTAACCACTGAGCAATACAGGTTGTTGTTCAGAGACACCCAAAAAGCACAGACTCAAGACTGGACTGATTTTGTTGATTGTGCCACTAAGGCTCTGGAGGGTTGGTTGCAGGGAAGTAAAGTTTCAGACTATACAGGATTGTACAATCTTATAATGAGAGAACAGATCCTTAATAACTGTACAAACCAGCTGTTGCATCAACACCTTGTAGACTCTGATCTGACCTCTCCCCAAGAATTGGGAAAGAGGGCAGACAAATGGGTCAGAACAAGGGTTAAGCAGAAACCCCAGAACCAAGGAGGTGATCAGAAGAAAGCAGACCAGAAGGGTGGAGATAAGAAAGAAAAAGACCAGAAGTCTTCTACAGGCCCCCAAAATAGTAATAAGGAGGGTGGTTCCCAAAATGGTAACAAGAAAAAGAAGAATGATGGCCCAAAGAAACCCTGGTGCAACTTTTGCAAGTCCACTTCTCATTGGGGAAGTGAATGCACTAAGAGAAATCCAGCCCCTACCACTGCAGTCCCTAAGACACCTGAACCCCCTAGTACAGTTAGCAGTGGTAGTGCACAACCCAAGGCTATAGTGGGGTTAACCCTGGGTACTGAGATGGAATCTGGCTTAGTCAGAGTCCCTACTCAGGCAGTTCTGATCTGTGAGGGGGACATAGCCATGTCCTCTGCTATAAGTCCTAATAACTTGGGCAAGTACAGGCAGACGCCTTTAATCAATGAGAAGCTGGCTCAGGCCTACAGGGACACTTGTGCCAGTGTCACTATGGTGACACCTAACTTTGTGGACCCTGAACAGATGATACTAGGTGAGAATTACCTAGTGACCAACGCAAGCAATGCCACTACTACACATAGTGTGGCTGTTGTTAACTTCTCCTGGGGAGGGGTAACTGGCCTCAAGAAAGTTGTTGTTAGTGCAGACCTCCCAGTTGATTGTTTGTTGGGCAATGATTTTGAGGAATCCTTATGGTCAGAAGTGGAGTACAGGACTCATGCAGAAATGCTAGGGATGTCAGCCCATGTCCTTGCTGTAACCCGGTCCCAGGCCAAGAAGTTCCTACCTGAACCTGTGGTGGATCTTGAAACAATAGACCAACCACAACTCAAGAGAAGAAGCAAGAGGGTCAAGGCAGTGCCTTCCCACTTGCCCCAGGTTGAGGATCAGACCTCACAGGAGGCTGATTCTGTGATCCAAGAGGAGACTGTCTCTGAAGAGCTTGAACCTGATCAGGTTGAGTTTCTGGGGACAGGGGGGCCTCAAGGGCAGACCTGGGGCAGGCTCAGTTGACTTGCCCTTCACTTGAACCCCTCAGACAGCAAGCTGCTGCTGAGGCTGCTAGGAATGCTTAAGGTACCCATAGAGTGTATTGGGATGATGGGCTCCTTTATTCAGAGGCTAGAGACCCCAAGCCTGGTGCAACCAGGAGGTTGGTTATACCTCTGCAATTTAGGGGCTTCCTTCTAACCTTGGCCCATGATATTCCCTTAGCAGGACACTTAGGCCAGAACAAGACTTGGGACAGGCTTGTCCCTCACTTTCACTGGCCTCACATGTCAGAAGATACCAAGGAGTTTTGTCGCTCCTGTGTCACCTGCCAAGCCAGTGACAAATCAAGTGGCACCACAAAGGCCCCCCTTATCCCTCTACCTGTGGTGGGGGTGCCCTTTGAGAGAGTTGGGATTGACATTGTTGGACCAATGGATCCCCAAACAGCATCTGGGCACAGATTTATACTGGTGGTAGTGGATCATGCCACCAGGTACCCAGAGGCAATTCCCCTGAGGACCACAACAGCTCCTGTTGTGGCAAGGGCCTTACTTGGAGTTTTCTCCAGAGTGGGCTTTCCAAAGGAGGTACTTTCAGATAGAGGTACTAACTTCATGTCTGGATACTTAAAAGCAATGTGGAAAGAGTGTGGTGTGAACTATAAGTTCACCACACCCTATCATCCTCAGTGCAATGGGCTTGTGGAGAGATTCAACAAGACCCTAAAGGGAATAATAAAAGGATTACCTGAAAAGCTCAGGCGTAGATGGGATATCCTTTTACCCTGCTTACTCTTTGCTTACAGAGAGGTCCCACAGAAGGGGGTTGGCTACAGCCCTTTTGAACTTTTGTTTGGCCACCCTGTGAGGGGTCCATTGTGTCTTGTGAAGGAAGGATGGGAGTTACCTCTCAAAAAGCCTAAACTTGATATTGTGGACTATGTACTTGGTCTCCGCTCCCGGATGGCTGAGTACATGTAGAAAGCATCCAAAAACCTGGTGGCCAGCCAAGAATTACAGAAAGCTTGGCATGACCAAAAGGCTGTTCTGACTGAGTACCAGCCAGGGCAGAAGGTGTGGGTGTTGGAGCCAGTGGGCCCAGCAGCTCTCCATGACAAATGGTCTGGACCCTACACCATACTGGAAAAGAAGGGAGAGGTCACCTACTTGGTGGACCTTGAAACCCCTAGGAGCCCCCACAGGGTGCTCCATGTGAACAGGTTGAAAGCATTTGTTGACAGGGAAAGCATGGGTTTACTCATGGCTACAGATGGGGATCAGGAGGAAGAGAGTGACCCTCTCCCAGACCTGCTTTCCCAAAACCCTGAAGATGGCTCAGTTGATGGAGTAGCCTTGGCAGGCAGGCTCACTGACCAGCAACAGATGGACTGCAGACAGGTTCTGCAAGCCCATAGACACATGTTTTCACTTACACCCAGTCAAACTAGCTGGTGCACCCATGTGGTGGATACTGGTGACAGTCTGCCTGAGAAGAACAAGATCTACAGGCAACCTGACCATGTCAGGGATTGTATAAAGGCTCAGGTGCAGAAAATGTTAGACCTTGGAGTGATAAAGCCATCAGAGAGCCCCTGGGCCAGCCCAGTAGTCCTTGTGCCAAAACCTCATACCAAAGATGGAAAGAGAGAAATGAGATTTTGTGTGGACTATAGAGGTCTCAATGCTGTCACTAGGACAGATGCTCATCCCATTCCAAGGGCAGATGAGCTCATTGATAAGCTGGCTTCTGCCACATATCTGAGCACATTTGATTTGACAGCTGGCTATTGGCAAATCAGGTTAGCTGAGGAGTCTAAAGCCAAAACAGCATTCTCTACCCCCAGTGGACATTATCAGTTTGGGGTGATGCCCTTTGGTTTGAAGAATGCACCTGCCACCTTCCAAAGGTTGGTGAATCAAGTCCTTTCTGGGTTGGATGACTTTTGTGCAGCATATCTGGATGATATTGCTGTCTTTAGCTCTACCTGGGAGGATCACCTGATCCACCTGAAGAAGGTTCTGGAGGCCCTGCAAAAGGCAGGCCTGACTATCAAGGCTACCAAGTGCCAGATAGGGCAGAGCAAGGTTGTGTACTTGGGCCACCTAGTAGGTGGGGGTCAAGTTCAATCATTGGAGAGCAAGATCCAGGCCATACAGGACTGGGCTCCTCCAAATACCCAGACACAAGTCAAAGCCTTCTTAGGCCTGACTGGGTATTCCAGGAAATTTGTAAAGAACTATGGGTCCATTGTGACACCATTGAATGATCTGACATCCAAAAAGATGCCCAAAAAGGTTCAGTGGACAGTTAGCAGTCAAAGGGCATTTGATGACCTGAAGAAGACCATGTGCTCTGCACCAATCCTTAAGAGTCCTGACTACTCCAAACAGTTCATTGTTCAAACAGATGCTTCTGAGTTGGGGGTGGGAGCTGTGCTTTCACAACTTAATGTAGATGGTCAAGACCAGCCCATTGCTTTCATTAGCAGAAGGCTGACCCCCAGAGAGAAACGTTGGTCAGCCATCGAGAGGGAGGCCTTAGCTGTGGTTTGGGCCCTGAAGAAGCTGAGGCCATACTTGTTTGGTACTCACTTCCTAATTCAGACAGACCATAAGCCCCTCTTGCGGCTTAATCAGATGAAGGGTGAAAACCCCAAACTACTCAGGTGGTCCATTTCCCTACAGGGGATGGACTTTACAGTGGAGCACCGCCCAGGGACTGACCATGGTAATGCAGATGGTCTCTCCAGGTACTTCTACTTAGAACATGAAGACTTATCTGGTCAAGGTTAAGTTTAATGTTCCTGCGTTTGTGGGGGGGGGGGGTTGTGTAGGAGAGTAGGGTCTGCTATCCTATGGTCACCCCAATTTTTGCTTTTTGCTACACTGGTTTTCGACTTAATGTGGCTGTGGGCTTGCTAATCAGACCCCCAGCCTGCTGTTCTCTCTCTAAATTCACAGACATGTACTATAGGTACATAACCCATTTGGTACTGGACACCTGGTCAGCCCCTATCCAGTGCACTATAGGTGCCAAGGGCATAGGTGCATCCAAGGCCTACCAGGGCCTGCAGCATATCTTTTGCCACCCCTGGCTGGTACTTAAATCGACACAACTGGCTGTTCCCACAGCTGGGGCAAGGTGGTGTACTCACCCCTTGCTTAGATGTAGTATACCTATGTCTAAACCTATATTTGGACACATCTATACCTATCAGTCACTCCTATGGCAGGCCTTTACAGTCCTGGAGGCAGAGTGCTTGGTTTTATGTGAGCTAGTGCTCTAGCATGAGCTGAGCCTGTCTGCAGTGTTGGGACCAATTCCTTAATGCTGTTCCAGTGAAACTGCCTTACTATATACTCTTAAGTGCATTATAATCCTTACGGTTATTGCAACTCTGGTTTGGCTTTATCAAAACATGCAGTGTTTGGTGTCATACACATTGGAATACTATCCCCTTGCCAGTCCTGGTAATGGGGATAGCATCCCACCCTTCTAGAGGGTGCAGGCATGTTACTATACTAAAACGCGGTTAATCCTAACCAGAGCCCCAGCATCACAAAATGGATGCTGCTGCCACAGACAGGCCTCCTGCTGCTGATCGAAACTCGGCAGAGGACGCCTTGACAAAGGGTTTCCTGTCACAGGGAGGTGTCACACCACCCCAGACAGGAGATAGTGGATTGTAGCAGGGCGGGTTGAATGAAACTAGACACTGCCTGGGGCGCACAAGGTGTCCCTGGCCAGATTCCAGTCAAACCGGTTCTGGGGCACTCTTGCCCCAGTCTTGGCGCGAAGCTGGACAAAGGGAAAGGGGTGTAACCACCCCCCTCCCAGGTCCCACCCATAGGAGGGACCTAGCAGGTAATCTAGCCCCCAGATTTGGAATATAGGTGGGAGCAGTGCCAATGCACATCAGATTATCCTGACTGAAACTTATGAAACGAAACTCTGGACCCTTCGACATCCCACTCCTCGTGGAAGACTGAAAAATCTCCCTTGTGGTCAAGGAGTGACCACCCTGTGCAAACAGGCACCATTCAGCACCTCGACGTTTGCTTTGTTACAGTTCCCGCCGGAACTAGAGCGACAGAGATCGACAAGATACAGAGTGCCTGCCTTCTAACAGCCCGATCCACAGTCCCTGCAGAGCTGAGACCCGTGGAGGCGACCTGAAGCGTGGGAGCGGCCATCTTGGAGAAACAACGAAGCGCTGACCGTGCAGAATCCGAGGCCCCCTTCGAAGCTGTGCATTGGAGTCTGAGAAGTTCCAGCCCCGAGCAGCTTGTGCACCGAAGCTCACCCCTCCACACTCGACGAGTGCTGCGTGGCGCCCTTTTGCATCTTTCTGCTCGACGCGTTGGTCCGGTCGCTTGCCTGTTGGCTAGTGGGCCCAGTACCGACGAAATCTTGAATTTACACAGCTAGTCTGGTTGCTCCAGACTGGCACTCGCTCCCCTGAAAAGGAGCACCCGCTCAGACCTTGCTGGTCCGAGTGTTAAGCCATCTTCGATTCCTGCGTGGGTTGCATTTGCCAAGGCTTGTTGACTCCGAACTTGAAGCCGACACCGCCGACAGCGAGAGCCTTCGTGGGACAGCTCGTGATTCACTCCAGGACATCCTCGGTGCCCCAGAGACCACGTGGCAGCAGAGAGAAGCTACACGACATCGACCTGATTGCGCCCGACATGCCTGGTTTCTTCCTGGTTCCTTCCTGGTCACTGGCTAGTGACCCAGACTCTGTCCCCTCTGCTTTCAGGTACTCTACAACTTCGATCCACCCTTGGATCGCACCGGACACTTCTCTTCTGGACGCCTGCAGCATCTTCATCTCCAGGCACCCTAGATCTTTGTGACGAAACCCGACACACCTTTGCACCTGTGCACCCGCTTCCTGTGGGTGAGGTAACTCTTGAACGCCGGTGCTCCTGTAGTGTTTTACACCTCTAGTGTCCAAGTCTAAAGTGTTGTCCTTCTAGGCCAGTCGGAAGACTCTTAAAACTGTAACTCGATAACTTTTACGCACCATTGACTTTGCATTGGTGCATGCCTGTGTTTTCTGCACTGCACCCGAATTCCGCGGGCTACTCCCGCCCTAACTGCTGTTAGTGCATCGTAGTCCAAGCGATTCCCAAGGCCCTAGGCCTTACCCCAGATCGATTAGTGATTGTTATACCACTTTATTGATATATGGTTTGAGTGGCCACCGGCCTCATCCAAAACGTGCAACTTGTCTATGTTTAACTGTGCTTTTATTTAAACGCTTGTGCTTCATTGCTCATAAAGAGTAGTGGGGATTATTCTAAGAATAAATACATATATTTTGATAATATATAACTTGTGTGGTGTCCTTTCATTTGATATTACAGGATTGTATATGGTAAAACAGCTCGCTTTACTCGCCCTTTGAAGTTAAGCCTTTAAGGCTTCTTAGTCCATGCTACCCCTAGGATAGCTTGTCTATAAGGTTGACTTACAACCACCACCATAAGGGATTGTTTGGACTGATATAAGGTGCCCCTAGAACTGGAGACATCATACATCAGGCCAACTTCTCACAGATGGTCGGGGTCCTTTACTCCCGGCCCCCGTCCTGGTTAATGGGGCTCTATCTGGTGCCTTCCCCATACAAAGAGGAACGAGACAGGGGTGCCCCCGTCGCCTCTTCTCTTCGCCCTGGCAATGGAGCCCCTTGCATCCGTGATCTGGTCTGCGAACCTCGTTCGGGGATGGGAGTGGCCCGGCTCTGAGGTGGACAAGATCGCCCTTTACGGGAACGATGTTCTGCTCTTCCTAAACGACCCCGCCCAGTCTGGCCCCCACTGTCTTCAGATCCTGAGCTCCTTCGGGAAAACCTCTGGTCTCCGAATTAATCCTAACAAGTCGGTCCTGGTCCCGCTCCATCTATCCGGAGAATGCTATGAATGGCAGTCCACGATACCACTTTGACGTCAGTTCTTTAAGTATCTCGGGATCTGGGTCACTATTCAAAATGATGATCCTTCCCAGATTCTTGTATGTTCTCCCTTCTGTTTTTCACGGGCGTGGTTTCGAGAGCTGGACACTATGGCTGCTAAGTTCCTCTGGCGGGGAGGGAGGACCCGGTTGGCATTAAAGCCCTGTCAGATCCCATCATACGACAGGGGCATGGGGATGACACATTTATATATCTACTACTTAGCAACCCGTCTTTTGACTATACACGACTGGTTCAACAGGGGTTGGTCCGACCCAGCCTACAGGCTAGAACTTCATGTGCTTGGTCTGTCAAAAATCCAATCTTTACTATACGGGGAACCCATCCCGTACACTCTGCCCGATGTCTCCCGCTCCGTACTTCTAGCCTGGAGAGCAGCCCTAAGACACACCAAATGGACGCACAAACTCACCCAACTTATGCCTCAATGGCACGGCACGTGGCTCCGGGAGGTCAGTGGGCTACAAGGATTCCGAACGTGGGATCTCTCAACTTGGCGATGTATGGGCTGGCGGCCACATGCGGTCCTTTAAGGACCTCCAGTCCAGATACTCCCTGCATCCGGCACAATTTTATAAATACTTACAATTGCGACATGCCCTCCACATACATATACCTGAGGATACCAGGATCCCCGAGTACAGTCCCCCGAGGCGCAGATCATGTTGGGTGACCTGAGGAGGGGGGGCATCTCCCGCATCTACAAGACACTGGTCAACAACACCCCGACGTCATTTAACCGACTCAGGGGCCAATGGGAGGAATGGGTGGGTCCTCTGGATGAAGAAGACTGGCATGATGCCCTCATGTCCCCCAAAATGGTCAACACATCAGCTAAACTCCGCTTGATCCAATTATACTACATTCAAATAGCCTACTTGACCCCCGCTACGCTTACACCGGACTGGCTTTTCCTCTTCTGCTGCGAGGTGCGGTCAGGACCCAGCTGATTTCTATCACATGGTATGGGCATGCCCTCGATTGGCAGAGATCTGGGGGAGGGGGGGTCGAGGGTGAATTGTCCGAGGTCCTGGGGTGGGGAGTTCTCCATGATCCACGCCACTCCCTTCTCGGGATTACTGACGGGCTAGACGGGTCCAGGAACGAGGAGTTATTTTACAATACTGCCATGGTTGTGGCCAAGAGGGACATTGCCGCCTCCTGGAATCTTCCCACACCACCAAGTTTGAAGACATGGCGAAGGGGGGTGGACGGGTGCGCAGCTCAAGAAAAACCTATGTAGGAGGCACAAGGATGCCCAAGAAACATCGGAGGGTGTGGGGCAAATGGCTGGGGGCCATGGAATAACCTGTCCTCTAGACGAGAAGTGTGTGCCTACAGCTGGGGGGGCGGGACTGTCATGTGATGCCTGTGTTTCTTTTACTGTACTATGTCAACAATGGTGCTCTCTACTGCTGTGCTGTTGGTGCTTGTCTTTCCAAAAAACAATAAAGTTGTTTATCAAAAAAAAAGACTAGAGTGAGTGGAGCGCATCCTCAAGGAAGTCACAATTAAAAACGAAGACCTTGAAGCGCGAAGCCGGTGCAACAACATACGCATTCTGGGAGTACCGGAGACTTCCCGCCATGGGCCGCCTTGACCTATTTGTCGAAACTCTACTCTCTGACCTGTTTGGTAAGGAGTCCTTCACCCCTGGATTCGTGGTGAAGCGAGCGCATTGTTCCCTGGGGCCCAGGCTGTCCTCCCCGCCATATCATATCACGCATCATGAACTTTCGGGATGGCAATACTGCATTACGCCTCGCTAGGGAACAGGTAGACAACACATGGCAGGGTTCAAAGCTTATCTTTTTCCCGTACTTTACCATCATCGTGCAGGAGGCCAGTCGCAAATACAATGGGGTTAAAGCCACCCTCAGAAACTTGGGTTTGAAATACGGCATGTTATACCCCGCAAGACTAAGAGTGGACATTGATAGCCGGACCCACATCTTTGAGAACCCTACCGATGTGCAAGACTTTTGTCACGCCTATAAGCAAAACAACAAACAGGCGGCTTAAACTTGGAGTAGACCCTCTTCTTTGCACAGTGGCTCTGAAGCAAGCATGGAACTCGTTCGGGTTCCGGAACTGGTTGACTCTGCTGCCTGGTTCCTTTATGTCTTTGCAGAATGATGTAGGGATGATATTATTCACGATATTTGATATGTTTCAATTAGCTGATCGGTTGTCGTGGCGTTGCCACCCCTCATGGTGTACACCTTGGGTTTATTTTTGGTCCAACTGATGTACCGTTTCAGGGTTTGTCATCTCCAATGTAAAGTCAATTGGTATTCTACGTACTACTATCTGGTAGGGTTTTGCCTCGCTTTTTTTTCAGTGAGGTTGGGTGGGGGAGGAGACTGCCGTTACATAGCAATTGTTGTTCACTTTTCAGTTTGTACACTGTCACAGTTTGCATTTACCGGTTTATACCTGTATCTGTTATACACGCCACATATACTAGATGCCTCAGTTAGGCAATGTTGAGGGCCCCTCCAGCTTGTCCTTGATGTCCTGGGTCTCAATTATAACTGCAAGAAAAAGCAGGTTATTCATTATCTGCTTCGGCATAATGTAGACTTTGCATTCCTGCAAGAAACGCATTTCCCCAAATCCGACTTGTTGGTCCCCTTTGCCTCAGGATGGGGAGCTCACAGATATTTCGCTAGCCATCCTCATTCACAAGAGGGTCCCCTTCAGTCTCCACTCAGTCTTCAATGATAACAATTGTGTGGGGACACTACGGAGTCATAGCGTTGCGTTGATATGTGTGTGTACGCCCTGAATACAGATTTGCTAGAATTTTTTCACGCACTACACGCCCAGCTTGCAAAGTTAGATCCTATTTTACTGTTTGCTGGTGGGGACTTTAATCTACTCCTTAACCCTGACTTGGATAGCACAGCCAAATCCCATGACACTAAACCTCGTGCTCGAGGTGCTCTCCTTGACCTTTGCGACTAATTCTCCCTATTTGATATTTAGCACAAACGCAGCCCTTCTCACACTGACTTCACGCACTATGCTGGCCAACACAACACTTGGACTAGAATCGACTATTGGCTTCTCTCCCCTGGCACCTCCTGCTGGTACCAGTCTCTTGTTACACTTCAGTGAACGTATTCCGATCACTCCCCAGTTAAGCTACTTCTTCGGATTCCACGACCAACAGGTTTGAGAGCCAATAGCGCTTCCCTAGTCGCGCCCTCAATGACGACTTATTTAACACCGAGGTGTGTGAGGCCATTGAAGACTACTTTGACATCAATACAGGTTTGGTCGACACTTGGGGGGTTCTGTGGGAGGGCTTTAAGGCGTACGTTCGTGGAGTTTGCATTGCCAAACATGCAGGGGTACTTAGGGCTCTCCGCACTACACTCACCCGATTAGAGCATGAACTCACAGACTTGGACAATGCGGCTCGACGATCCCTCGGTTCGGGCGCTACAGGAAAACGTTTGGCTCTCCTCTCTGAATACAGAGACGCAGCGGATCGCGAGATCCTCTTTTTGGGTAAATATCAAACCCCACAGTGCTATGGCGAAGGAGAGCGCCCGGGCAGAGTACTGGCACAGACTCTTCAACCCCCATACAGCAAAGCCTAGGTCACTGAGCTCCGTTCCTCCACCGACTGGATGCTGCACGACACCTCGGAAATCCAAGCAGAATTCCTTGCTTTTTTTACTACTTTATACACTTCTAAATTAGGACGAGATCCCACGGCACAAGAAGCTTATCTCTCTGAGATTGCTTTGGTATACCTAGAGAGGGACATGCAGGACTTTTTGGCAGATCGGATCTCTGAGGCAGATGTACTGGGAAGACTACCAAGAAACTAAAGAGGGTCCCTGAGGTTCTGGGTAAAGGGAGAGGAGAACAGGGAAATACCAGAAACAAACACAGAAACCTCTCCCTAACCATTAATTAACCAATAGGTCATAGATCCTGAATAAGAAAACAGTATCATTGTCCCACAGGTCATTTATTTATAAAGTTATTTTTATTATTGTTGTTGTATCAAAATATATCATTTTTATAAAAGTATACGTAGATTCATTTATGTAGGAACAACAATCATAATTCAAAAGCAGAAAGACCCCAAAATGAGAATACAAAAAATGTGAAGATACAATATAACATCACAAAACCTTCAATCATACCATACACATCCCAACAGAGCAAGACATGCTTTAACCCCTTGGCCGCAGTGGTAATTCCGCTGCAACGCTGGGGGGGAGGGTGGGTCGCGCACGCCGCCATGCTTGTGACAGAACCACACTGTCATGAGCCATGGGCGGGCTGTGCTTATGATGGCGTGGTTCCGTCACGACTCCGCCCACTCACTAATTCGCCCGCACAGGCAGGGTATCAGTGTCGCGTGGGCGGAGCGGCTGCAGCATGACGGAACCACGCCGTCATGAGCCACGCCACCCATGGCTTATGATGGCGTGGTTCCGTCACAAGCATGGAAGAGGTTAATATTGACACACTGACTTTCAAAAAACAGAAAACAATTACATTGTGCATTATACATGAACAATTGTCATAAACAAAAAACACAGAATAATTTCAAGACTGAGAACAGCGCCGACGCTCGTTTCGGAGTGGAACCTTATCTCACAGTTCCTTTGTCAGGGCGCAGCTGATACAATTTTACTTTAAAGTCAGAATCCCGTTAATGGCTCAAAAACAATTTATCTAAGACGGTGGTAAGGGGTCTTTGTATCATATCATTCAAGTGGATAAGATTGTATAGACGCAACATTGAAGAAAACATTTTTTTTTTAAACAATCCAAGGAATCTCGAAGAGGTCTGCTGTTGATGGGGGCTTCACAATCCCCAAAAATGTAATGCTAATGGACGTAGAAAACACCACAAGGGGGCTTCTTCCTGAAGTTAAAAAGGTGCCTGTCTGGCCGAGGTCATGATGATAAAAGAGACAAAGAAAAACGTAAAACTTGAAATATAAAATATCATGCAGGAGCTAGGCAGAAATAGAGATAGCAGCCATAAGGACCCCAGAAATCGGCACTATGCGCTTCTTGGATAAGACATGGTGGACTTACTAGCGCTGCATCTAATTGAAGTGTACGCGGAAGTCCTCGAGAAACAGATCCTACCCACTACGCTCCGTGAAGCATTTGTCATACTTCTACCCAAGCCTGGCCAGGATCCGTCATTGTGCGGGTCCTACAGACCTTCATCCCTTCTCAATTTGGATTATAAAATCCTCGCTAAAATTGACGCCAATCGTTTATCCCAATTGATGGAGTTCATTATTTCACCGGTTCAATCCGGTTTCGTTCCCCACCGATCGACGTCTTTGAATGTCAGGACGCTATTCTCGGTCCTTCATAGAATTAGCCCTGAGGACCCTGCCGCTGCAATTCTGTTAGACACTGAAAAAGCCTTCAACATCATGGAATGGCCTTTTTTCATGTCCGTCGTGCGCCCATGGGTATGCCGGTGAGACTCATAGCTACCACGGCCTTGCTGTACACCCCTCCCACTGCGAGACTTCGCCTGAATGGCACACTCTCCTGCCCTTTCTCCTTATCCCGCGGCACATGCCAGGGGTGCCCCTTATCACCTCTGTTATTCATACTTTCCATGGACCGCTTGATCCGCCACTTTCAGGAGAGTCATCTGCAAAGAGGTCTGCAATTTAACACGGGCTCCTTCTAGTTTCGATCTACCAAGATGGCACCATCCTGTATGTTCAGGAACCCCAGGTGAATTTAGAGCCACTCATCAGAGAAATTCTCCGTTTTGGGCAACATTCTGGCCTTGGCATCAACTGGCGTAAGTCAGTTATTTTTCCCTTAACTCAGCACAATCCAATTGGACTGTGAGTTCCCTCTTGAGTGGTGCTCTGACTCAGTCAATTATCTAGGCATTCACATCCATTTAGACTCAGAACAGATCCTCCACCTCAACCATGGACAGGCGGTTGGGACACTTGAGGCTCAGGTGGAGCGATGCCTCTGTCCATAGCTGGCAGAGTCGCTCTTATCAAGATGATTGTCCTTCCCAAATTTTTATACATCTTTAATGATATTCCTATCCCTCTCCATAACAGCTTCTTTTCAAAGATACAATCGCACCTTATAAGGTTGGTTTGGGGGGGGGCAAACCTGCACTGGTCCGCTGACAGGTCCTCACCCTACCTTATGAGAGGGGAGGATACGGAGTGCCGAATCTCCATCTATACTATCTTGTGGCCCAATGTAGCTATGCCTTCTCATGGTATCATCCCGGCGCTAGGATCCCTTTCTGCCGCACGGAAGCGGATTTCGCTATCCCTGAACAGCTATCCACAGTCTTGCCGAAAGGTATACCTAGGGACCCTAAAGATATACAAACGGTCTCCACCCCCAGCTGTGCATGGGACTAACTTAAACGACTAACAGGTGCCCCGATGCTGTATTCCTCATCTCTTCTTCTCCCCAATCCCTGCTGGCTTCCCGTAACGGGTGAGAAACTGGTGCAGCGCTCTTTAACCAAATTTGGGGTCACGAAACTAGGGGACCTGTATCCTGACAGACATATTTCTTCCGCTGTGGAGAGTGACCGATTTCACAACACCATATTCATGGACAGCTTTGTGTTGGGATGGATCCGCTCGGCTCTACGAGCTGCGCTCCCAGGATTTCCTATTGAACCAGATTTGTTCCTTCCTCTTTCATTAATCATTGAGGGTGAGAGTGGGGTACACCTTATATCTAAGCTCTATAAGGCATGCTTTGGAATGCTTCCAGTTGACGACGACAAGATCCGCAGGGACTGGGAGGGAGAGCTGGGCCGCCCCATCACCGATGAATAATGGGCCAAATGCTGTGCAGTCACGAAAGACATTTCCCTAAACAGTAGGCATAAGCTGCTGCATTTTAAGTTTCTTCGCAGACTATACATCACCCTGGCCAAAGTTCATAGACTAGACCAGACTAGGCCTCACACCTGTCGCAAATGCGACGACCCACCCGCTGATTTCATACATCTTACCTGGACCTGCCCCGCTTTATTATCATATTGGGAAAGAGTACACAAAACATTTGGTGATATGACCACATTGTCCCTCATTCCTACACCAGAGGTGGCTCTTTTGGGATACGTGGTGAACTTCCCCAAAAAAGTTAGGAAATTCGCTGACCTCAGTTTACTACTGGCCAAACGTGAAATAGCGATACATTGGGGTCGCAGGACAACTCCCACTTTACAGAGCTGGATGAACAGCCTGGCCTATTGTAACATCAACAGTGAGGTTTACTCCAATACCCTACCTAGCTCTTCTCATCCCAAGGATATTTGGGGACCCTACAGGGCTTATGTGGAGTCGATTGGTCACTCCTCTGACTCATTGCTGAAACAGGGCATCGTCCCTACTGGGGTCGGATGGACAGTTTCATATTTCCAGAACAATGGACGCCTGGAGCGATTCTGGGCCCGGTGGTGTCTGGTCCTCTTGCTATGCATGTCTTGCTCTGTGATTGTTGGGCTTGGACGGATGTGGGACCTCGCTGCAGACTGGTGGAGGATGTTACCAGATAATGGAAGGGGGGCCATAGAGAATGTATTCCACTGTCCAGGCTGTTGCATTAACTGTTCTTTTTTTGTTGCTCGATGATGCAGGACAAATCGGATTTTGTATTGATATCCCATGATATGCAGCACTTTCTATGATTGTAATGTCAAACCAGTGTACAACTATGATTCTATTGCTATGATGTGCTAAAAAATGGTAAATAAAGATATAACATTTTTTTTAACTTAATTAATTGTTAGATAACACATGTATTTACCTTTGTTTCCTGAATGTTTTGTGAAGATTCTTTTTTAGGATCTACAGAAAAAGTTCTCCATTAAAAGTAGAATAAATTCAACCCCAAAAAGTACAATTATTTGATGTATAGTGCGTTGACTGTAATGCTACTCTAAATGGATGTCTTTTATCTTTCATAGAGTTTTTCATTTATCTATACTTGTGCTGAATTGCGAAGTGTGGTAAATTGCACTGTTTGTTTGGAAGCTCATACTTTTCAGTAACCAATCTTGTCACCTCGGTGGTCACAAAATGGTGACAGGTGTCCTATATATGTTTTTCCACTTTTAACCTTTATTATTTTAAAAACACTATTCAGTACGCACATTTTGGATGCTATCAAAACATGACTAAAATATTGTTTTATTGGTAGCTCCTTAAAATGTGCATTTCGTCCTTCCTTGGCGTGAGACAATATTGTTTGGAACGATGTTTACAGTCATTAAATATAATAATGTACTCTTTGTGTTCTTACTAAATATTTTATCAATCCATTATGTTTTTATACTCGTTGTAAAAAACTTTTTGTAAAAACGTTTTAGGTGTAAATTACATAGATGTATATTAATACACATGGTAAAGGCATATTTGGTAAAAATGTTTTCAAGTACCACAATTTGATGATATCCATGGAAAAACTGATATTCGTTAGAGAAACAGCACCAGGATATATGCGGAAGGGAGACCGTGTTATGACTCTACACCAGCATTGCTCATTCAGTGCCCACTCAAGTCATCGAAGGAGCTTGACCTCTTCCCCCAGCTCAGAAACTAATGAAGATGTCACTTTGTCCCACAAACTGGCAATAGGTTTTCTACGTATTCTCTTTTTTATCTCAGTGAAATGCCATATTTATATAGTCAGGCCATCTCACCATTTTGTGTGTATTGTTTGTTAATGGTTAGTACTGTTGCCAGCCAAGTGATAGGCACATGGAATACCTGTGCAAATATGTTTTATGTTGTGTTTAACATGTTATGTTGAGCCCTAAAGTGTCCTGTGAGAATAATACAGGCAGTACAATATATCACGTGATTCCTGAGATGGCTATCATTAAGTCGAAATGAGTATGGGCAGTTAAGTATGATCCAGCATTTCCTATGTGGGTGGGCACTATATTGATGTATTATACATACATGCATGCTTAATTCCAGAATCATAAAACGCCACTGCTCCCATTGTGTATTGCACTGCATCTGAAGGTTCATTACATTTGGTTACGAGGTAGGCTAATTTGTTGATTAATGAGGCCAGCCAGACTGTGTTTCAGTTATGTTCAAATGCAGGGAATTGTAGAGAAGTTAAATGCTATTCATAACTAATACGAGTGACTCTGCTAGACTCCACCCACTGAGGTTGACAGTTCCCTAAAAAAATACTATTGCCAAAATTAATTAGTCACTCTAACAATAAATGTTACAACTGCTGGAGAGTCGAAAAACATGGATTCACTCACATTCTGTATTAGTCAAATTTATTTGACCAATTTTCAGGGTTCATGTTAAAGGAGCAAATACTGTACTTCACTCCACATTACATTCCAAACATTCATTAACAATCATTATTCTTTACAAAAAATCTGTTCAGTATACTATCCATATCATAATAATGTTTAATTCATTTATATTGATACACAGTGAAGTGATTCCGAAAAAATATCAATGTGATTATATGAAGTTGATGTTGTATCTCGCAATCTCTCCTCACTGTGGTAATATTACAGTACAGCCAACCTGTGTTTTGTGGTTTAACGGTTCGCCCCTTTTCAGGGCTGTAGTGAATTATGGAATAAACTGTCAAATACTGGCTATGAATCACTTCCCAAAGGTCTCAGGAAACTAGATCTCCTCTCATTGTATTCTGTGGATTCATCTCCCCAAGGTTCACTCAATAGCAACTCTTCGTTGACAAAATGGATCAACCCAATTTTTTCTCCATGTAGTTAAAGCCCATATACACTTTTACACAGTTGTATTGCCCCACACGAGTTCATCATTAACGGGAGAAGGTAGATATGAGCTGAGGACTTTGTAGAATAATGAATCTCTGACAAATTATGTAGATGACTTTAATCCTCTGGGGTAACACAACAGTGTGAAGTTGTATATGGGCTTTAACTATTTGGAGAAGAACAGTTGTAAAATTTATTTTTACAGTGGTTCAGTTTATAATCTTACTTGTGTCTGTAACACATAGATTAGACAAAAGAAAACAAGAATGCCGAGCATTGTGATCGCTGCCTCGAGTGTGGAGGTAAAGATACTTCTCGTAAATGCCCTTTGTGAATTCCCAAAGTCAAGCTTAGACCAAATGTCTAAGTTTACCTTTGTGAATCAGACCCTAGGAGTTTACAGATGGATTGTTAATGCATTGTGTTAAAGCATATTGCCATATATTTTATTACAAGGAATCTCACAAATTACCATTGTAGGTGTTAGAACTGGGGGTCTCTAGTTGGCCGAGGTAGGTAGCTTAGTCCAAATAGGGACCCTTACTTCTAGTCAGGGAAAGGAGGGGGCGCACTCTTAGATAACCCCTGCTCACCCCCTGGTAGCATGGCACGAGCAGCCAGGCTTATCTCCAAGGCAATGTGTAAAGTATTTGCAACCACACTCCCAGTAACACAGTGATAACACCACAAATGGACACCACACTGTTTTTTATAAAAAATAGCGATATCTTTATCAAAAGGAATACGATGAGACCAAACGATAGAAATCCAACATATGCGTATTCGTAATATTTCACTTTGCCGGTTATTAGGCCAACAATCACTTGTAGGTTCTTGTGGTATTAATGAGCAGTTCACGATGATCTAATGCAGTCCTAATGCAATGCTATGCAGTTCGTAATGTAGTAATAAGACAGTCCTTAATCCACGTACTAATGCAGTTCGTTACACAGGAATAATGCGGTTCGTAATGCCAGAATAATGCGGTTCGTAATGCCAGAATAATGCGGGTCGTAATGCAAGAATCAGGCATTTCGTAATGCAAGAATAACCAATGTGGGTAGAAAAACCTAGGCCATCTGCAGAATAAGTGACCAGTAAGTCTAGGACCAGTGGAGAAAGAAATTATCAAAAACTAATGTGTATATTAAAAAATATATATTTAATTGCACATAGATAAAAATCATATAGAGACTCAAGCACATAAGTCAAACTATATGAGACAGTGAAATAGTGACGTAAAATAATGATAAAAAGGGAAAAAGCAACATCAATAAATTAAAAACAGATACATCATAATAACATTATAAATCACATAGAATTGCAGATAATTATACATTAAAAAATGACATTTTCGGAGGGGAGGAGCCTAGCTCGCGGCCGTAATGGTCGCCCTTTAGCTCGGCTCCCGCAGCCCTCCGTCCTGATTGCTTATCCTGTCTTTTATCCTGTGCGAGGACGACACATTTTTGGGGCATTGGTAACATAACGGCTTGTTTGTACTTACCATCCGACCCCGGGGTCTCGGTGTGCAGTGGCTCCGGAGTTGTGGCCTCTGAGAGATCGGGGCCTCTGCGAGACTTGGACCGGGACCTGGCCGGTGGGATCCGACGGCTCTCGGCCCCGGCCGAGAGCGAGAACCAGTGTTGGGAACTGTGAGAAGTTGGCCTGATGTGCAGTGTTCACTATTCTAGTGATCACTATATATCAGTCCAAACAACCCTTATTGATGATTGGTTGTAAGTCAACCTTATAGACCAGCTATCCTAGTAGCATGGATACGAGCAGTCTAAGGCTAAGACTCTAGAGGGCGTGTTAAGCCAGCTGTTTTACCATCACATTACCCCTTGAACACCCAGTGAAAGGACACCACACAAGTGTTATGAAAATAAACAGTGTATTTATTAGAATCACAACAACCCTGTACTCTTTATGAGGACAGGGTGCTAGGCACACAACAAAACTCTTACGAAAATACTTAAGTTAGCACGCTATACACAAATGCCCGAGGGGCACGAAAAACCATATATTCTAAAAGTGGAATGCGAAATTACTAGCAGGTAAGTACAGTACTAATAGGCTTTGGAATCGCTAGGACTTGACTATAGAATCGTTAGATTACTTCTAGGAGACCTAGGGGACTCGGGTGCAGAGTGTGCACTCTCACGCGGGATGCGGGACAAAGTCTATGGAAGCTAGTAAAGGCAAAGTTAGTGTTCACGGGCGAACCCGACCTGGTAGGAAGAAAACGACAGTGGATCCTGACCCTAGGATAGTGAGGCTATGCTGGGACACCGAAGTGCCGAAGTTACCTAGCCCAGGGGCTGCAGCTGCATAGGTCTGAAAAGACGTCGGGGATCTCGTTGCCGGACCAGGAGCCTGGAAGAAGGAAGTTGCTGGCAGGCGACCAGTGAAGAAAAGTTCGATGGATCCAAGCCTGGATCAAGGAAGAAGAAAACCTGAAAGCAGAGGGGACCAAGTTCTTGAATCACTAGCCAGTGATTAAGTGGGCACCAGGATGGCACCGGGCGAAGTCACCGCAGTCAGGTGAGTGGGCGCTGCTGGGCTCTGCAGTCTCTCGGACCAGGAGGCGTTGTCGGCGACCAGGATGGAGGTGCGAGCTGTCCCACGAAGGTTCTTGCTGTCGACGTCGCTGGACCCAGGATTGGGCAACAAGTCTTGGCAAATGCAAGGCCCACGCGGTGGACCTAAAATGGCGTCTTGGGTGGACCAGGAGGGTCCAGGGTACTTCTCCGATGGAGGGAAGCAAGGGCCAGTCTGGAGCAACCAGACCAGCAGCAGAAATGTCGTCGGGCGTCGTCAGGAAGGCCACAAGCCAGCGGGCTAGTAGCCAAACAACGCGGTGAGCAGCAAAAAGCAGAAGGGCCCCACGCAGATCGTGGAGATGCTGGGGGGCTGCTCTTCGGTGCTGGAGCTGCTCAGGGTGGGGGCTTCTCGGACCCCAAAGCACTCACCAGGAATTCACTCGGCGGGCTTGCTGGAAAGAAGTCGTGCAGTCTTGAAGATGGCCGGTCCCTCGAGGTCTCGTCACACCCACGAATCTCAGCGTGACTGATGATGCAGGTAGAGGTCAGAGGTGCCAGGGAAGCCGGTTCTCGTCGAGCTGGGCAGTCGGATTCCGGAGGAAGGACTTGCAGCAGACCGCAGTGTTCTTAGATGGTGCCTGCGGATGCAGGGTGACTACTCCTTAGTCACAAGGGAGAAATCTTAGGAAGAAGTCTTGAGTTCCTTTCGTGGAAAGTAGTTTCAGGATTCAAAGATGATCTGATTTGGAAGGGGGCCAGTCTCTACCTTTATCCTGTAAAAGGGGCTGGCACGCGACTAAGTCCTGCCCTATGGGTGGGACTAGGAGGGGGGTGGTTACACCCACTTCCTTGGCGGGCTTTTCCCCAGCACAGGGTCTGGAGTGACCCTGGAACTGGTTCCAGCCAGCCTATGCACAGTGAGCACCGGGGTGCCACGTGCAGTCACCTTCCTCTAAAGCCCTGCCTACCTACAATACACAAAACCCTGTCTGGGACGGTGCTGGCACCGCCCCTGGCAGGAAACCCTTTGTCCTTATCTCCTGCTCTGGGAGGACTCCCAGCAGCAGGAGGGCAGACTTGTGTCTCGGTGGCAGCATCCATTTTGTGGATGCTAAGGCTCTGTCTGACTTTTAACCGGGTTATAGGTTACATGCATGTCGTGTCCCTCTAGAAGGGTGGAATGCTAACCCCGTCGCCAGAATTGGCGAGGGGTTAGTATTCCAATTCGTATGACACCTTACTCGACATGTTTTGATAAAGCGATACCAGAGTTGGCACATAACCGCGAGGATTATAATGCACTTAAGAGTATATGGTATGCGATATCATGGAAACGGCTAAGGGATAGATCCCGAAAGCCGCAGACAGGCTCAGCTCATGCCAGAGCACCATCTCACACGATTCCAAGCACTCTGCCTTCAGGATTGTTAAGGCCTGCCATAGGAGTGACTGATAGGAGATCTGTGTGTCCATTTTAGGGTTAGATATAGGTATACTATATCTAAAGCAAAGGGTGAGTACACCACCTTGCCCCAGCTGTCGTGCAGCCAGTTGTGTCAGTTTTAGTTAGTCAATCCAGGGGTGGCACAATACATGCTTCAGCCCCTGGGAGACTTCTGGGTGCACCTCAGCCCTGAGTACAGGGACTTGGAGAGGGCCCAGTGCCAATTCAGTACCTAAGTACAATTTGGATAGAGAGAACAGCTAGGCTGTGGGTCTGATTAGCAGGCCCACAGCCAGGGAAAGTCGTAAAC
Source organism: Lissotriton helveticus (assembly GCF_964261635.1). NCBI lineage: Eukaryota > Metazoa > Chordata > Amphibia > Caudata > Salamandridae > Lissotriton > Lissotriton helveticus. Next base: position 535,887,458 of record NC_136070.1, read on the forward strand.
CAGTGCAGCAAAAAGCAAAAATCTGGGTGATCATAGGATTGCAGACCCTACTCTCCTACATGACCCCCCCCCAAACTTTGGGACAATAAACTAACCTTGACCAGGTGAGTCTTCTTGCTCTAAGTGGAAATACCTGGAGAGCCCATCAGCATTGCTGTGATCAGTCCCAGGTCTATGCTCCACTGTAAAATCCATCCCCTGTAGGGAAATGGACCACCTAAGCAGTTTGGGGTTTTCACCCTTCATCTGATTTAGCCACAAGAGGGGCTTATGGTCTGTCTGAATGGTGAAGTGAGTGCCAAACAAGTAGGCCCTCAGCTTCTTCAGGGCCCAGACCACAGCAAAGGCCTCCCTCTCAATAGCTGACCAATTTTTCTCTCTGGGTGTCAACCTTCTACTAATGAAAGCAATAGGCTGATCATTACCATCAAAATTCAGTTGAGACAGAACAGCTCCCACACCCAACTCAGAAGCATCTGTTTGGACAATGAATGGCTTGGAGTAATCTGGACTCTTGAGGATAGGTGCTGTGCACATGGCCTGCTTTAGGTCATTGAATGCTTTCTGACAGCTTGCTGTCCACTGAACTTTCTTTGGCATCTTTTTGCTTGTCAGGTCATTAAGGGGGGTCACTATGGACCCATAATTTCTGACAAACTTCCTATAGTACCCAGTCAGGCCCAAGAAAGCTCGAACCTGAGTCTGGGTGATTGGAGGAGTCCAGTCCTTGATGGCCTGTATCTTACTCTCCAGTGGCTGAACCTGGCCTCCACCTACAAGGTGGCCCAGGTATACAACCTGTGACTGCCCTATCTGGCACTTTGTGGCCTTGATAGTGAGGCCTGCCTTTTGCAGGGCCTCTAACACTTTCCTCAGGTGGACCAGGTGATCCTCCCAGGTGGAGCTAAAGACAGCAATATCGTCAAGATAAGCTGCACAGAAGTCATCCAGCCCAGTGAGGACTTGATTCACCAACCTTTGGAAGGTGGCAGGTGCATTTTTCAGTCCAAAGGGCATTACCACAGATTGATAATGCCCTCCAGGGGTAGAAAATGCTGTTTTAGGTTTGGCTTCCTCAGCTAACCTGATTTGCCAATACCCAGCTGTCAAATCAAATGTGCTTAAGAAGTTGGCAGAAGCCAATCTATCTATAAGCTCATCTGCTCTTGGTATTGGGTGGGCATCAGTCTTAGTGACTGCATTGAGGCCTCTGTAGTCTACGCAAAACCTCATCTCTCTCTTACCACCCTGGGTGTGAGGCTTTGGCACTAGAACTACTGGGCTAGCCCAAGGGCTATCTGAGGGCTCAATGACTCCCAGTTCCAACATTTTCTGCACTTCAGTTTTGATGCAGTCTCTAACATGATCAGGCTGTCTGTAGATTTTACTCTTGACGGGCAGACTGTCTCCAGTGTCAACATCATGGGTACACCAATCAGTTTGGCTGGGTGTCAGAGAGAACATATGTCGAAAGGATTGCAGAACTTGCCTGCAATCCTGTTGCTGATGTTCAGTGAGGCTGCCACAAAAGACAACACCATCAACTGACCCATCATCAGGATTCTGAGTGAGCAGGTCTGGGAGAGGGTCACTCTCTTCCTCCTGTCCCTCATCTGTGGCCATGAGCAAGCTCATGTCCTTCCTGTCAACATATGCCTTGAGCCTGTTAACATGGAGCACTCTGAGAGGGCTCCTGGGAGTTCCAAGGTCCACCAAGTAGGTAACCTCTCCCTTTTGCTCAATGATGGTGTGGGGCCCAGACCATTTGTCTTTCAGAGCTGCTGGGGCCACTGGCTCCAGCACCCACACCTTCTGTCCTGGCTGGTACACAGTCAGTACAGCCTTTTGGTCATGCCAAGCTTTTTGAAGTTCCTGGCTGGCCTCAAGGTTTTTAGATGCCTTCTCCATATACTCAGCCATCCTGGAGCGGAGACCAAGTACATAGTCCACTATGTTGGTTGCAGGCTTTTTGAGAGGTCTCTCCCATCCTTCCTTCACCAACCACAGGGGTCCTCTTACAGGATGCCCATACAGAAGCTCAAAAGGGCTGTAGCCAACCCCCTTCTGTGGGACCTCTCTGTAAGCAAACAAGAGGCAGGGGATCAGGACATCCCATCTTCTCCTAAGAGTTTCAGGTAGTCCATGAATCATCCCTTTCAGGGTCCTGTTGAATCTCTCAACAAGCCCATTGCATTGTGGATGATAGGGTGTGGTGAACTTGTAGTTCACACCACACTCTTTCCACATGGCAGTCAGATATCCTGACATGAAGTTTGTACCTCTGTCAGAAACGACCTCCTTAGGGAAACCCACTCTGGAGAACACTCCAACTAGGGCTCTTGCCACTACAGGGGCTGTAGTGGTCCTAAGGGGAATAGCCTCAGGATACCTGGTGGCATGGTCCACCACCACCAGTATAAACTTGTGTCCTGATGCTGTCTGGGGTTCCATTGGACCAACAATGTCAATCCCCACTCTTTCAAAGGGAACCCCCACCACAGGTAGTGGTATGAGGGGGGCCTTTGTTGTGCCACCTGACTTACCACTGGCTTGGCAAGTGACACATGAGCGACAAAACTCCTTGGTATTCTCATTCATGTGGGGCCAGTGAAAGTGTGAGACAAGCCTGTCCCAAGTCTTTGTCTGACCTAAATGACCTGCAAGGGGAATCTCATGGGCCAAGGTGAGAAGGAAACCTCTCAGAGACAAGGGGATGACCAGCCTCCTGGTTGCACCAGGCTTGGGGTCTCTTGACTCAGAGTACAGGAGTCCATCTTCCCAGTATACCCTGTGGGCACCTGTGGCATTCCCTGCAGCCTCAGCAGCAGCCTGCTGTCTGAGGGGTTCAAGGGAAGGGCAGCTCAACTGTTCCTTACCCAGGTCTGCTCTGGAGGGTCCCCCTGAGCCCAGAAACTCAACTTGATCAAGTTCAAGCTCTTTAGGCTCAGTTTCCCTCAGCTCTTCTAGATCAGCCTCCTCAGAGACTTGATCCTCAACCTGGGGCAAGGGGGAAGGCAAAGCCTTACCCTTACTGCTCTTCTTCTTGGGAGGTGTCTGGTCCATAATTTCAGGATCCAGCACCTGTTCAGTGGGGCATCTTCTGGCCTGTGACCTAGTCACAGCAAGCACATGTGCTGGCAAGCCTAACATCTCCATGTGAGTCCTCTGCTCCACTTCTGACCATTGTGATGACTCCAAATCATTGCCCAACAAACAATCAACTGGGAGGTCTGAACTGACTACAACTTTCTTTTGTCCCTTCACTCCACCCCAGGAGAAAGCTACAATTGCCACACTATGACTAGTAGTGACATTGCTGGCATTGGTCACCAGGAAATCAGTACCTGGCATGATCTGTCCAGGGTCCACAAAGTTAGGTGTCACCATGGTGACACTGGCACAAGTGTCCCTATAGGCCTGAGCCATCTTGCCACTAATCAAAGGTGTCTGCCTGTATTTGCCCAAAGTATTGGGACTTATTTCAGGGGACATATCCATATCCCCTGTACAGACAAGGACAGCCTGAGTGAGTGTGCCAACTAAGTTGTCAGACCCCTCAGTACCCAAGGTTAACCCAACTAATGCCTTGGGAGCGACACTACCACTACTGACTGTACTAGGGGGTGCAGTTGCTTTAGGAGCTGTAGTGGCAGGAGTTTGTCCTCCTCTTTTGGTGCACTCACTAAACCAGTGAGATTTACTTTTGCAGTACTGGCACCACCTTTTTGACTGGCCTTCTTGAGTCTTCTTCTTCTGGGAAGCCTGACCCCCACCCTCTTTGGTTTGTTGGGGACCTGGTGAAGACTTCTGGTCATTTTGCTCATTCTTAACATTACCCTTCTGGTCTGCTTTCTTCTGACCACCCTGGTTCTGGTTCTGCTTGATCCTTGTCCTGACCCATTTGTCTGCCTTCTTTCCCAATTCTTGGGGAGAGGTCAGATCTGAATCAACAAGGTGCTGGTGCAGCAACTGGTTCTGACAATTGTTCAAAATTTGTTCTCTCATCATTAGATTATACAATCCTGTGTAATCTGTAACCTTGCTACCCAGCAACCAGCCCTCCAAAGCCTTAGTGGCACAATCCACAAAATCAGACCAGTCCTGAGACTGAGTTTTCTGGGTGTCTCTGAACAGCAACCTGTACTGCTCAGTGGTTAAACCAAACCCATCAACCAGTGTATTCTTCAGGACCTGGTAATTGTTAGCATCCTCCACTCTTGTAGTGAGGAGCTTATCTCTACCTTTACCATCAAAGGAGAGCCACAGTATAGCTGCCCACTGACTCTGGGGAATGCCCTGCACAGTGCAGGCCCTCTCCAGAGCAGCCATCCATTTCTGGATGTCATCCCCTTGCTTAAAGGGGGGCACTATTTTAGTCAGGTGTTTAGTATCTAAACCCTTCTCTTTATCTCTTGGGAGATTGCTGCCACCAGTGGGAGCTAGCCCACTCATCTGCTGCTCTCTTGCCAGGGCAAGCTTCTATTTGGCCAGGGCAATTTCTTCCCTTTCAATCCTCAGTTCAGCTTGTCTCATCCTAGCTTCATGCTCCTTTCTCTGAGGGGAAGTAAATCTCCTCTGTGGAGGATTCCTTCTCCCCTGAGAAGAGGCATTAGAGTGCAGAGATCTATTGGAGTCCCTAGAAAGAGATCTATCTCTCCTAACTCCAAGGTTAGGCCCACTTCGGGTCAGTACTGGGGGGCCCCCAGATCCTAGCCCAAGTAAGTCTAAGTTGGTCCTAGTTAGCCTTCTGACTACCTCAAGACCCTTGTCTACCTCATCCCCAGAGAGTACCTCCTGATCCTCCTCCTCAACTGCTGAATCAGTGTTGTGGAGATCTGGATCCCCAGAGGTTCCCTCTAAGGCTGGCATGTTCTCATGTAACTGAGAAAGCTTTCTGGCATCATATGTCTCTAAGAGACCTATCAGAAAGGAAGTGGTGGGGTTAGACCCCTGCTTCAGTTTTCTGGAGACACAGATCTGTCTCATCTCATGGAAACTGAGAGCTGCATATCTTGAAGTGACCTGTGGAGGGTCAACACTGACCAGGGGAGTCTCAGCAGAGTCCCCCTGAGTCGACATGCTTTTCTAGTGAGGTGTAAGTGGTGCACTTACCTACACTATATGTTTGCCTACTGATCCCTTGCTAGAGTTGTAGTTTAGGGTGTGCTAGGCCCTAGGAGCTACAACAGCTGGTTCAGTAGAACTCAGAGTATTCTAAGCTAAGTTATATGTACCTTTAGTACTTATGTGATCTTTCACAAGATATTCTTAGGATATGTGTGGTAAAACAACAGCAAGCTCAAATCCCAACCGCTGCTCACCAATGTGAGAAGTTGGCCTGATGTGCAGTGTTCACTATTCTAGTGATCACTATATATCAGTCCAAACAACCCTTATTGATGATTGGTTGTAAGTCAACCTTATAGACCAGCTATCCTAGTAGCATGGATACGAGCAGTCTAAGGCTAAGACTCTAGAGGGCGTGTTAAGCCAGCTGTTTTACCATCACATTACCCCTTGAACACCCAGTGAAAGGACACCACACAAGTGTTATGAAAATAAACAGTGTATTTATTAGAATCACAACAACCCTGTACTCTTTATGAGGACAGGGTGCTAGGCACACAACAAAACTCTTACGAAAATACTTAAGTTAGCACGCTATACACAAATGCCCGAGGGGCACGAAAAACCATATATTCTAAAAGTGGAATGCGAAATTACTAGCAGGTAAGTACAGTACTAATAGGCTTTGGAATCGCTAGGACTTGACTATAGAATCGTTAGATTACTTCTAGGAGACCTAGGGGACTCGGGTGCAGAGTGTGCACTCTCACGCGGGATGCGGGACAAAGTCTATGGAAGCTAGTAAAGGCAAAGTTAGTGTTCACGGGCGAACCCGACCTGGTAGGAAGAAAACGACAGTGGATCCTGACCCTAGGATAGTGAGGCTATGCTGGGACACCGAAGTGCCGAAGTTACCTAGCCCAGGGGCTGCAGCTGCATAGGTCTGAAAAGACGTCGGGGATCTCGTTGCCGGACCAGGAGCCTGGAAGAAGGAAGTTGCTGGCAGGCGACCAGTGAAGAAAAGTTCGATGGATCCAAGCCTGGATCAAGGAAGAAGAAAACCTGAAAGCAGAGGGGACCAAGTTCTTGAATCACTAGCCAGTGATTAAGTGGGCACCAGGATGGCACCGGGCGAAGTCACCGCAGTCAGGTGAGTGGGCGCTGCTGGGCTCTGCAGTCTCTCGGACCAGGAGGCGTTGTCGGCGACCAGGATGGAGGTGCGAGCTGTCCCACGAAGGTTCTTGCTGTCGACGTCGCTGGACCCAGGATTGGGCAACAAGTCTTGGCAAATGCAAGGCCCACGCGGTGGACCTAAAATGGCGTCTTGGGTGGACCAGGAGGGTCCAGGGTACTTCTCCGATGGAGGGAAGCAAGGGCCAGTCTGGAGCAACCAGACCAGCAGCAGAAATGTCGTCGGGCGTCGTCAGGAAGGCCACAAGCCAGCGGGCTAGTAGCCAAACAACGCGGTGAGCAGCAAAAAGCAGAAGGGCCCCACGCAGATCGTGGAGATGCTGGGGGGCTGCTCTTCGGTGCTGGAGCTGCTCAGGGTGGGGGCTTCTCGGACCCCAAAGCACTCACCAGGAATTCACTCGGCGGGCTTGCTGGAAAGAAGTTGTGCAGTCTTGAAGATGGCCGGTCCCTCGAGGTCTCGTCACACCCACGAATCTCAGCGTGACTGATGATGCAGGTAGAGGTCAGAGGTGCCAGGGAAGCCGGTTCTCGTCGAGCTGGGCAGTCGGATTCCGGAGGAAGGACTTGCAGCAGACCGCAGTGTTCTTAGATGGTGCCTGCGGATGCAGGGTGACTACTCCTTAGTCACAAGGGAGAAATCTTAGGAAGAAGTCTTGAGTTCCTTTCGTGGAAAGTAGTTTCAGGATTCAAAGATGATCTGATTTGGAAGGGGGCCAGTCTCTACCTTTATCCTGTAAAAGGGGCTGGCACGCGACTAAGTCCTGCCCTATGGGTGGGACTAGGAGGGGGGTGGTTACACCCACTTCCTTGGCGGGCTTTTCCCCAGCACAGGGTCTGGAGTGACCCTGGAACTGGTTCCAGCCAGCCTATGCACAGTGAGCACCGGGGTGCCACGTGCAGTCACCTTCCTCTAAAGCCCTGCCTACCTACAATACACAAAACCCTGTCTGGGACGGTGCTGGCACCGCCCCTGGCAGGAAACCCTTTGTCCTTATCTCCTGCTCTGGGAGGACTCCCAGCAGCAGGAGGGCAGACTTGTGTCTCGGTGGCAGCATCCATTTTGTGGATGCTAAGGCTCTGTCTGACTTTTAACCGGGTTATAGGTTACATGCATGTCGTGTCCCTCTAGAAGGGTGGAATGCTAACCCCGTCGCCAGAATTGGCGAGGGGTTAGTATTCCAATTCGTATGACACCTTACTCGACATGTTTTGATAAAGCGATACCAGAGTTGGCACATAACCGCGAGGATTATAATGCACTTAAGAGTATATGGTATGCGATATCATGGAAACGGCTAAGGGATAGATCCCGAAAGCCGCAGACAGGCTCAGCTCATGCCAGAGCACCATCTCACACGATTCCAAGCACTCTGCCTTCAGGATTGTTAAGGCCTGCCATAGGAGTGACTGATAGGAGATCTGTGTGTCCATTTTAGGGTTAGATATAGGTATACTATATCTAAAGCAAAGGGTGAGTACACCACCTTGCCCCAGCTGTCGTGCAGCCAGTTGTGTCAGTTTTAGTTAGTCAATCCAGGGGTGGCACAATACATGCTTCAGCCCCTGGGAGACTTCTGGGTGCACCTCAGCCCTGAGTACAGGGACTTGGAGAGGGCCCAGTGCCAATTCAGTACCTAAGTACAATTTGGATAGAGAGAACAGCTAGGCTGTGGGTCTGATTAGCAGGCCCACAGCCAGGGAAAGTCGTAAACCAGTGCAGCAAAAAGCAAAAATCTGGGTGATCATAGGATTGCAGACCCTACTCTCCTACAGGAACCGATGTGCGAAGATCCCGGCGATCCTGACCCGGGCCTGCCCTGGTGGCCACGCGGCCGACGTGGATGAGAGGCCTGGGGACCTGATTCTGTGAAGGGGTCTCTCCCCGCCGCTGCTTTGTCCGTCGGCCCTGGTCCTCGGGGCCCGGACTCCGCTTGTTTGGGGCACCGGTGCTGGTGCTGACGGAGACCCGTTTGGGGCGGATATCCTTTTGGCATCGAGGCCGCCCTTGCGGGGACCCCCGGAGCTTGTAAAGTCCTACATTTGCGAACTGTTATTTCCGGGGGTCTTGGTGAGTGGCGATTGGGCTGATTCACGAAATGGCGGCCGACCCTCTGCAACGAGAATCACCCTGTGGCGGCGGGCCCGTGTTGCCTATTGGTGTGGGGAGCGGATCTGATGGACGTGAGCCGACGGTCAGAGATATCCTGGAAGCCCTGAGATCCCTACACGCTTCCCTGGCCCTGGGTGTCTCGGTGGGTCCGCCACGATCTGCCGCCATTTTGGGCGGCCGTTTCTTCTCGTCGCCCTCTTGTTTCGAAGACTTCATTGCCTCGCCCCCCTCGATTGACTTGAGTGTCTCCGCCACTGATCGAAGACCGTGTAGTGTGTCGGTGACTTTGGGGCGCCCTGCTTCTCAAGGTTCGGACCCCGGGGACCTGGATGCTGTACTGCGACCCTGTTTGACATTGTTGCCTGAAACTATTGGTGGACTGCTTCCTGTGCCTGCTTCGATGACTTTGCCTGTGTCTATAATTGGGGCCACATCGCCCGCTCCAGTGGCGCAACTGAACTCCTGTTTTTCATTGTTCGTGCTGCGATCTTTGATGCATCTATACTTTCTGTTTGGACTATTGCTCCCTTGTGGATTTATCTACCCCCCACGTAACTATGCTAGTCACCATTCCACTCGATTATATGCTGATTTCGTATTTAGTATGTGGTTTTACATTGCCATGTGGTGGGTGGGGTTTATCGTTCGAAAAGGTTGGGGGTGAAGGGTACGACTTCTGTTTGATTCCCGGTATACGACTTAGTAGCATAATTGTTTCTACTCGTAGAAAGGTGGGAGGTCCCCTTTTCCTCATGTTTTGTGGCACGTGCTGGGGTGTCGTCCTGATCTGTTTTTGACTGTGCTTCTCTGGTTGGGCGGAGGGCTGCGGCCGCCCGTTCGGATTATAGTTCTTCTGCTCCTCCCTCCTGTCTTCTTTTTTCCGCTTTTGTTGCCTTTTTGTCTCTTTCTTCTTTCTTACTTCTCGCTATATTTCGGGTTCTGGTTTAGGGCGACAGGCACGCTGTTTGAAGGGTGGGCCATAGCCTTCTACAGGGGTGCTGGGTGGGTTGGGCTCTATTTTTGTTTGTCTTCTGGTTCTATGGCCCTTTTGTATCTCTTTTTCGTGAGGCCGCGTCTGTCCCGACCTCCTATGGTGTGTTTCGGGTGGGGGGTGTGGCGTCGTTATTATCCAGTATTTGGGTGTCTTTCATAGATTCACATGCCTGAATCATTCCCCGTCGTCGAGACGGGAGCCTCCGGTAAATAAAAAAGTAATGTCCTATAGACATACATAGAGAAAATAGGCCCAAGGGTCTCCCCTTAGTGGCCTTTCCTTGTCCTTATGTAAAAAGGACCAAACTCTTACAGTCAGCCAATCAGCTCCGACCTCCCTCTAGGACCTCCCTGGGAGGAGCCCCAGTCCCTCAGATTTTCTACCGCACGTTGTGCTAGGGAGTCTCCAGCTTGAGCTCTGCTCAAGATTCCTTTATAACCATCTAACTTTCTTCAAAAGTGATTCTTCACTCTCAACCCTTCAAGGATTCTTCACTACACTGTTTTGCAGTAAGTGGTTTCTTTCCACAAACTTCTTCCATGTCTGAGTCACAGAAGAAAGCCCTGTTCAGGGCCTGCTCTTCCTGTGGGAAGAAGAGGATCCACGTGGATGATAAGCATGAGCTATGCTTGTACTGCCTTTACCCAGATCATGTCTCGGACAAGTGCAGGATTTGTAGGTCTTTCCCTAAAAAGACTGTGAGAGACAGAGAAGGTCGCCTTCTCATCTGGCTGGACAGGCTGAAGGACAGAGACAATCTAGAATCTTCTGAGGGCAGTGTTTCCAAAAGCTCAGAAGTCTCTCAAAAGAGGCCTAGGGTAACTTCCCCGGGCCCCTCAGACACTCCTCCTAGAAAGGCAAAAAAGTCTTCAGAGGCAAGATCTACGTCATCTTTAGTGTCTGTTCAGGCTGATCAAACCTTCAAAAGGCCTGCTCCATCGTCTACCAGACAGACCCACAGGACAACCTCTGTCACAACCACTGTGTCGACGACATCAGCGTCATCGCCTTCAGCGTTGACGACGACGACTACTTCCTCGACATCATCAGGTAGACCTGTTTCCTCTATTATATTACTGCAATCGTCGTCGACGACGAAGACCCTGTCGACGACGAGAACCACACCATCGACGACGGCATCGTCATTAACGAGCCCACCGTCATCGAAGAACTCACAGGCGTCATCGAAGACGTCGACGACGAAGACACCGTCGACGGCGGGCTCGCCGTCGACGAAGGTACCGACGACGACAACATCGTCATCAAAGTCGTCGACGACCAAGGTACAGTCGTCCACACAGTCGACGACGACACCGTCGACGAAGGAAAAACCGTCGACGAAGGAACCGTCGACGAAGGCACCGTCGACGAAGGCACCGTCGATGAAGGCACCGTCGACGAAGGCACCGTCGACGACGCCGACGACGACGGAAGACTCGTCGTCGGAGATGGCATCGGAACCATGGAAAAAATCCAAACTGGTGGAGATGCCGACCCTCATGCTGCCGCCGTCGACGACGCCCTCGACGTCGACAGGCACAAATGCTGCGTCTAGCAAGTCTAGCAAAACGCAAATTACCCCGGAAACCACGTCTCCGAGCAAAGTGGAGATGCAACCACCTCACGACATCTTCCAAAGTGAAGAATCCGAAGAGGATGACCGCATGGGTCCAGCTACCTCTATCTCGGACCTCAACGTCAAGTGCCAAAGCACTGATGAGGAGCAGGAGGAGCTAACTTATCAGGAACACTCCATCCACACTAGTGTCCGCACGGATGTCACCCCCATGATCTGCCTACCGGCGACTCTGGTCAATGACCTGCGGTTCCTGGTACAGGACTACAAACAAAGATTCCCGGATGCGGACAGTGGTCATCAGACACCGGTGGACCATACACCAGCGCCTGCCCCTAAACGATCTCAAACTCTCCCTCAAACCCACCGTGACCAGACCCAGCCTCAGGTGATGGACTCCTCGGACGACGACGAGGAGGAGGAAGAATTGGAGGAAGGAGAGGTCCAGGAAGTCCACTCGGACCACTCGGACCAGGATGGAGATAACGAGTATGTAGCGTCATCCCCGGCTTCACCTGAACCACGACATGCGGATTCGCCGCCTGTGGACATAGCAGGCTTCCACAAACTTGTGGAACGGGCAGCGAAGAGATTCCATATGGTAGTGGAATCAACGGAAACAGACTGCTTCCTGCACGACTTCAAAGAGCAGACACAAAAGGCAACCAAATCTATTCCAATCATAGAGTTCTTGTGGGAACAGGGCAAGAAATTAATGCTGACACCCGCTTCTGTACCTGCGGTTGTTCCGCGCCTGGACAAGAAATATAAAGCCCCACTTGCAGCGGCGGCTTGCCTCAACGGGCACCCCAAACCTGACTCGGTGGTCACGCAGGCGGCCCAAAAACACTCCCGCAACCCTTCCTCCCCACTGTCCGCTCCTCCGGACAAGGAAGGCAGGAAGCTGGACACGATAGGAAAGAGATTCACGTCCACGTCGGCCATGACCATCAAGGTGGCCAACTCCATTGCCTTGTTGGGGCGCTACAATCGCCAACTCTGGGAGGACATAGCCCCATACCTGAAGGAACTGCCTGATGCCGTAAGGGGGGAGGTCAAGGCTCTCCTGTCGGAAGGTCAATCTTCAGCGGCGGAAATAATTGACTGCGCTATAGATGCAGCCATGACTGGCTTCCGTCAGCTAGCCGGTGCCGCTGTGCTACGCCGTCAAGGATGGCTGAAGGCGACGTCGTTCCGCCAGGAGGTACAATTGAAGGTGCTGGACATGCCCTTCGACGGCCAGCATCTCTTTGGGGACAAGATCGACGAGGCACTGCAAACTATCAAGAAGGACACCGACACTGCAAGGGCACTAGGCACGTTACAGTCACGGAACCAGTCCTTTCGAGGAAACAGATCAAGAGGTCAGTCCTCTTATCGCGGTTCCTACCAGAACCGGTCCTCGTATTCCTCTACCAACAAAAATCAATACCAGCACAAACAACAACAAGCCCGTCAATCTTCATACGGACGATCTACCTTCAGGGGCAGGAATTCCAAAAGAGGCGCCGGCGGACGCCAGTGACCGATTACTCCAGCCAGTCCCACCACCCTCTACATCCTTTCAAATTGGAGGAAAACTGACCCATTTCCTCAACAATTGGCAACACATCACCACGGACCGATGGGTCCTCCAAATTATAAGATTCGGACACTCTCTCGAGTTCACATCCCTCCCTCCCAACACGCCTCCCAAAAGACGGACGCACAAACATCTACGGCTCCTTACCCTAGAACTCGCTACAATGCTACAAAAAAGAGCAATCGAACGAGTTCCAGCATCCCAGAAGGGGAAGGGGTTTTATTCCCACTTCTTTCTTGTGAGACAGAAAGAGAACAAGTGGAGGCCCATTCTAGGCCTTCGGGCACTCAATGCCTTCCTACGGAGCCAATCGTTCAGGATGGTGACGATTCAAGAAATCCTGGGCACTCTCGAACAAGGGGATTTCATGACATCCTTAGATCTCCAGGATGCCTACTACCACATCCCCATCCTCAAGCGTCACAGAAAGTTCCTGCGGTTCGAGGTGGCGGGCCGACATTATCAGTTCAGAGTCCTACCATTCGGCCTCAAGTCCGCACCGCGGATTTTCACGAAGTGCCTAGCACCGGTGGCGGCTTTTCTGCGTCAGTTGGGTCACCAAGTCTTCCCTTACCTAGACGACTGGCTGGTGAAAGCACCCTCAGCCGAGGGCGCGGCAGCATCCTCCTGCGCCTGCACAAATCTTTTTCAGAGGCTAGGATTAACCATCAATCTCAAAAAATCCTGCATCACCCCTACAACAAGGATCACCTTCCTAGGGGCTATCCTGGACACGGACTGCGTGAAGGCCTTTCCCTCGAAGGAGAGGGCGGACAAGATACTGTCTCTAGCCGGGGCTGTGGCGACAAAAACACACGTCAAAGTGCGCACTTACACATCCCTCATGGGAATGATGTCTTCGTGCATACTCCTCATCCCTCACTGCAGACTCAGGATGCGCCCATTGCAGGAAGCCCTCGCGACCCAATGGACCCAAAGCACTGGCTCTTTCGAGGACATTGTGCAAATCACACCAAAAATGTTCAGAAGCCTAGCTTGGTGGAGGAATCGAAAAAATCTGAATGTAGGATTACCGTTTCTCCTTCCGGCGACGCCTCTGGTGATCACCACGGACGCCTCCTTGGAAGGATGGGGCGCTGTTCTACAAGATCTTCGAATCAGCGGCAAGTGGGACTCTCAGGAAAAACTGCTCCATATAAATCTCTTGGAGCTGAGGGCGGTATATCTTGCTCTACAGGCATTCCTGCCACGCATCCAGAACTCCCCAGTGCTCGTCAAAACAGACAACACCACGACGATGCACTACCTCAACAAACAGGGGGGAACGCGTTCGCTCTCTCTATCACGAGAATCGCAGAAAATCTGGAACTGGCTAGTGTTACACGGGATCCCACTCAAGGCGGACTATGTCCCCGGAAAAGACAATACTATCGCGGATGCCCTGAGCAGGCAACGATCCCTCTCCCACGAGTGGGAGCTGAGCGACAACGCCCTGGAACACGTCTTCTCTCAATGGGGAGTCCCAAACATCGACCTGTTTGCCACCAAAGAAAACACCAAATGCCCACACTACGCAAGCTGGCATCCCCAACAAGGGTCTCTGGGAAATGCATTCTCCATCGGATGGTCCAGCGCGTTTGCGTACGCCTTTCCTCCGTTTCCAATGATCCCGAGGCTCCTCAGGAAGATGAAGGCGGAGCCATGTACCCTAATCCTGATTGCCCCGTTCTGGCCGAGACAACACTGGTTCTCGGATCTACTTCGACTTTCCATCAGGTCACCGATCCGTCTGAGGCAACACCCGAACCTCTTAACAATGTCCAACGGACAGGTGCAACACCCGAACCTCCAATCGCTCAAGTTGTCGGCCTGGCTCCTGAGCACAGGGAGTTCAGTGGCCTAAATATCCCGCAGGACTGCAGGGATATCCTGTCGAAAGCGAGAGCGGATAGTACAAACAAAACCTACACTCTCAAGTGGAAACGCTTCTGCATGTGGTGTGTGGATCGGGGTCTACGACCACTCTCAGTCACCCCTGAACAAATACTGCCATACCTGCTGCATTTAGCACAGTCAGGCCTGGCACATGCATCCATAAAGGTTCACCTAGCAGCTATCTCTAGATTCACCAGGACTTTCACAGGACCTTCTCTGTGGTCCAGTAGACTAGTCAAACAATTCCTGAAGGGGCTCTACAGATCCTTTCCGAGGCCTCGGAAAGTCCCTCCAACGTGGCAACTGAATCTGGTGCTCAACCAACTCATGAAAAGTCCGTTTGAACCCATCCATCGAGCATCCATCAAACACATCTCCTGGAAAACAGCACTCTTGCTCGCTCTAACATCAGCCAGGAGAGTTAGCGAGCTGCAAGCTTTGTCCATTCAGGAACCATATATGCAATTCAGACAAGACAGGGTAGTACTGAGACCAAACCCTAAATTCATACCTAAAGTCCCTTCGGACTTTCATCTCAACGAGCCAATTGTCCTCAGGTCCTTCTTTGCAAATCCGTCCACAACAGCGGAAAGAGCGCTGCATTCTCTGGACCTTCAGAGGTGCCTAAAATTCTACCTGGACAAAACTAAGGCTCTCAGGAAATCTTCACAGCTGTTTGTGGCATACAGCAGACCAAGAGTGGGCCTGCCTCTCACGAAGCAAAGCATCTCCAGGTGGATCTCCTCAGCGATTGCATTCTGCCACGACAAGGCCGGACGGCCTTTAACTGAGCATGTTACTGCTCACTCCACCAGGGCGATGTCCACGTCCGCAGCACTGTTCGCTGGGGTACCAATCTTGGACATTTGCAGAGCGGCGACTTGGAAGTCACCGCACACTTTCTCCAGACATTACTGCCTGGATATCGAACTTCAGAAGGATGCGGCAGTGGGCCAGGCAGTGCTTCGCCATCTCTTTCAGTGATGTGAGCCTTCCTACAACCCGCCATCCAGGTATGCACGTTCCTTGCTATTGTGATGTTACTGTTATGCTGTCCACATGTTGTATGACGACACATGCATTGTCTACTGTGACTACAGAGCATTTCCATCACGCAGGTGCATATCTGATTGCTAGCTATTCTGATTCAGGCATGTGAATCTATGAAAGACACCCAAATACTGGATAAGAAATGCGTTACTTACCTGTAACAGCAGTTATCCAGTATTGGTGTCTTTCATAGATTCACATGCAACCCTCCCGCCTCCCCTGGAAGGTCTCACATCCCTCTCTAACAATATTACGCCAACCTAGTTGGGTGCGTACGAAAATCTGAGGGACTGGGGCTCCTCCCAGGGAGGTCCTAGAGGGAGGTCGGAGCTGATTGGCTGACTGTAAGAGTTTGGTCCTTTTTACATAAGGACAAGGAAAGGCCACTAAGGGGAGACCCTTGGGCCTATTTTCTCTATGTATGTCTATAGGACATTACTTTTTTATTTACCGGAGGCTCCCGTCTCGACGACGGGGAATGATTCAGGCATGTGAATCTATGAAAGACACCAATACTGGATAACTGCTGTTACAGGTAAGTAACGCATTTCTTCCTCCTGTTATGTTTCGGCTGTCTTTCTCCCCGATCGCCATACCCCCACTTGGGCCGCTACTCCTTTTGTCTCCTGTCTTCCCGCCACGGGGGGCCTGTGTTGGCGTGTCCTCTTCCTTTCGTTTTTCATATTTTTTTTATTCTTTTTTCTTGTTTTATTTAGTCTTCTCTCCGTTTTCCTTTTCCTTCCTCTTCCCCTTCCCCACTTCGTCCCTCCCCCCCCCCTTTTTTCCCTTCCTGTGTCCCAGAGGTTACTATGATGGGCGGGTTTTGATGCATTGTTTTTCCGTTCCCTCTGTTCTGGCTTGGTAGTGTCTTGGGTGGCGGGCATGTTACGAGGATAATGCTCAGGGGCTGATTGTGTCTCGCACATCCTGATTTCTTGAATGCATTGTATCGTTCCCCCGATAATTTGCCCCCATGCCCCCTTATTAATGTTGAGGTTGGTTTGGGATACCGGATACCTCCGTATTGCAAGTGAGCCTGTCATATGCCTTCTCCCCATATTATAAAATTAAGCCTTATTTACTCCTGTGTTTTAGCCCTTTGGTTTCTTATCTCCTCTCCCCTTCTACGATTGTACGGCCTCTGCTTTGTACTGATTGATTATGTGATATTTGCCTGGTGACTCCTGATTATTTTGCACATGGCGGCCGGCCGGCTTGGTTGTAGGCCTCGACTTGTCTTTCCTTTTGATATCAATAAAGGTTTTCAACAAAAAAAACAAAAAAAAGACATTTTCAAATATTACAAATTTATAAGGACTCGACGCGCGTTTCGGCAGAGAAAAAAACGCCTTCCTCAGGAGTCATAGTTGAAACTCTGAAAGAACATTATAGGAAGAGTATTATACATCACAATACATTTATTGTTTCTTATAATTAAATACATACTCCTAACAGCATAACAAATTGTATCTATTATACAATTTGGAATTCGAAAACATTTATTCCACTAATTAGGCCTAGATATGAGGTTTGGTCACTTAATGTCATATGATAGACAGGTAAGTATACAATATCAATGCAGTACTTAGCTAGACAGGGAATAGATGATCAACCAGTCATGTAGGGTTTATTACTTAGGTAGATCATGATTAGATGTCATTCATACACTTAAAGGTATTTCTCAGGAGATCTCTCGGTATAGGAAATGCTAAACAGAGACGTATTGCGATCTTACTTAAGAACATCATAATATGCATCAGTCAACTTACATTTACAGTGTTGTCTTTCATTCCATTGGTTTAAAGGAATCGATGCTAACTTCCTTTTTTTTAATTTTAAAAAATAAAACCAAAAATAATACACGGGGCCACTTGATAAAGGCTAATACCTAGTTGAAAACAAAATATGTGATAATTATCAACATGTTTGCCAGTGGATAAAGACACTTTGAACACAATGGACTATCTAATGTATTACTAGCTGCAGTCAAAATTGTCTATAGTAGAGAGGATATAAGGATTTGTAGAGCTGGGAAGCATAACGCTGGGGGTGATATAATTATAGGGTCTTTGAACTGCTTATTACTGCTAATTGTTGGACCTTTTACAGACAGTTCTTCGCATGCATGTCGGAACATGTTAAGTGGAGTGGCCGGATTTACTCACGGGAGAAACAGTATTAATTGTACTAGTCTCCGCTGCCTGTCACTCTTGCTAGGGGGAGCATTCGAAAAGGACGAAAAAACTAATCACGGCAAGAACTGTCGATAAATACATGATTTGGAATCTAACATCAATAATTCTCCATCTCCAGTAAGTAGACTAATCATATTAAATCCAAACGGAGTTTACCTAATATTTTCTCAGCGTGAATATTGGGGCCCACAATGTGTCGGGATATTTCACCTCGTGCGAGTGTCCAAATATATGTACGTAATAATTACTGCAGGGGAAAATAAAAGGGATATATACAGATTTCAGGTCACTTATAGTGCTTAGTAAATCGTGTTAGAAACATTCACTGTCATAGACAAGAAGTATACCTTGAAGCATATAGCTGAAAATTCTTCAATCACAGTTCAAATTATTTCATTGGTGTAAAAACGAGTCGGGTTGCCGGAGGTATTGAAAAGGCTGAAATAATCAAGAGACATCGAGTGTTCAGAGGCATGGTAACTAAAGGTTCTGCGTATGCCAGCACACAGAGAATACATGACACGGCGGGGGATATTATAAACAAGAAATACCACATACTGAATGCAAGCTACGAGTGGATCTACGGACTTCTCTACAAGTCAATAATATGGCGGCCGGAGCTACAAAAGCATATTAGTGCGTAATTACCTTCAAAGAGGCAACTATATGCCGACAGCAAGGTGGTGCTGTTCCACTGATAAAAATAGTTTGAAAGTGATGACCGGACTTAAAATGGAGCTGTTCCCAATATTCGATAGTAGCTGAAAGTAATGAGAAAGTGGACAAAAATTCAGCGGATGCCCACATATAACATAAAAATGTGATTGTTAACGACTACGGAGGGAATTTTCTTACCTGTGTATGTCACAACGTCTCGTGGAATGCAGGATGGTGCAGTTCCAAGGGCTACAGAGTAGCGATTCGGCCTCGCCGGTCAAAAGGAGTAACGCGCCATATTGATGACAGCCCTTTTAAAGCTGATAGATCGCGCGAAAAAGTAACTTCCGGTGGATTCGTTTAGAGAAAGTAAAGACGGGCTATCGTGACGGATCCCTAATCTGGAGAAACACCATTCCAAGATGGCGCTAGAAACGATGGATAACAGCGCACAATATGTATTATACTTAACAAGAAAAACCCCACCAAATAGGGGTAGGTGTGTTACATAAAAGGAGGACATTGTAAGCAGTGCATAATATGTCGCTCATTAATATATCGATCTATGAGAGAGAGTACGTATATAAGAAGCCAGAATTATATAGCTATTAAATACCAAGAATATTGCTATTCAGATTGGACGTAAGGAGTCATGATCTTTTTGTGTTGGGTACAGCCAGGTACAGTAGTACTTGACACATAGACATTAGTACAGTGTCTCTGAAAACGTATCCATTCGTAAATAAATATCGGTTCAGAAAATTAATCACATATTTTGTTTTCAACTTGGTATTAGCCTTTATCAAGTGGCCCCGTGTATTATTTTTGGTTTTATTTTTTAAAATTAAAAAAAAGGAAGTTATCATCGATTCCTTTAAACCAATGGAATGAAAGACAACACTGTAAATGTAAGTTGACTGATGCATATTATGATGTTCTTAAGTAAGATCGCAATACGTCTCTGTTTAGCATTTCCTATACCGAGAGATCTCCTGAGAAATACCTTTAAGTGTATGAATGACATCTAATCATGATCTACCTAAGTAATAAACCCTACATGACTGGTTGATCATCTATTCCCTGTCTAGCTAAGTACTGCATTGATATTGTATACTTACCTGTCTATCATATGACATTAAGTGACCAAACCTCATATCTAGGCCTAATTAGTGGAATAAATGTTTTCGAATTCCAAATTGTATAATAGATACAATTTGTTATGCTGTTAGGAGTATGTATTTAATTATAAGAAACAATAAATGTATTGTGATGTATAATACTCTTCCTATAATGTTCTTTCAGAGTTTCACCTATGACTCCTGAGGAAGGCGTTTTTTTCTCTGCCGAAACGCGCGTCGAGTCCTAATAAATTTGTAATATTTGAAAATGTCATTTTTTTATGTATAATTATCTGCAATTCTATGTGATTTATAATGTTATTATGATGTATCTGTTTTTAATTTATTGATGTTGCTTTTTCCCTTTTTATCATTATTTTACGTCACTATTTCACTGTCTCATATAGTTTGACTTATGTGCTTGAGTCTCTATATGATTTTTATCTATGTGCAATTAAATATATATTTTTTAATATACACATTAGTTTTTGATAATTTCTTTCTCCACTGGTCCTAGACTTACTGGTCACTTATTCTGCAGATGGCCTAGGTTTTTCTACCCACATTGGTTATTACCCTGCCCTAGGAATCTGTGTATTACCGATACCCAGGGGGTCCTTGTTTTCTCTCAATTGTAATGCAAGAATAATGCAGTTGGTAGTGCAAGAATAAGGCAGTTCGTAATGCAAGAATCAGGCAGTTCATAATGCAAAAATATTGCGGTTCGTAATGCAAGAATCAGGCAGTTCGTAATGCAAGGTATAATGTTATAAGCCAATCTGCACTGTCAACTCGGGCACCACTAGGCCCCAACAGCAGAGACAAGGGTCGTAAGCTTATGGGGCGGCCCCAGTACTGCTGGGCAGGTACGGGCCACTCGGGGACTCAGCGCGTCTAACACGGTGCAGCGGGGGAGAGATCGGAGCACTCCTGTACTCCTCCTGCACGCCTCCCCAGGCCACACACGCTTGCGGCTCCCGACCGGAGTCCAAACCTTACCTGCAGGGTGCGCTGCCTCGCTCTCTCTCTCTCTCCGCTCGTCGGAAGCCGTGCTGGGCGATCCCGATCACGATGCAGCTCCATTTCTAGGCGATGCTGTAGCCGGATGGGTTACGGTGCTGCCTTCTCCTTCGTTGACGATCTTGGGCAGATTCCTCTTGGCGAACAACGATCACGGTCCCTTTCAACTTGCAGCTTCCTTAGCTTTAAGAAATCCTTTAGCACGTTGCGGCTCGAGCCGGAGGCGGCGATCCTTACTCACAGCCTCCCTTACAATGACGGCTCGGGCCACAAACAGCAATGCAGCAGCGTGGACGATTTTTCATGCTGCGGGGGCAATGTGGTCACGGGGCACCTCGTAAACGGCACCACAGACCACACAGAAGTCTCAGGCGTGCAAAAGCACACGCACCAAGCGTCGCTGAGACACAGTTGGAAACTTTGATGTTCCGAAGTTTCCACAATAGGGGACCAGCTCTCCTCGGGCCCTTGGAGACAAGTTACTTCAGGACACAGCACACAGCAAAGTCCTTTCAAGCAGGGGGATACAGCACACAGCAAAGTTCCTTGTCCTCTCCTTAGTAAAATCAGCCAACTGCAGGCCAGCCCCAGAACACACAGCAAGGGCAGTCCTTCTCTTCAGTCTCTTCAGCTGTTCTTCTTTGGCAGAGGTTCCTCTTGATAACGAAGTAGTTTCAATCCTTTTTCAGTCTGGATTTCAGTCTTGAGTTCAGGGGTTTCAGCTCTCACATTTATACCCCTAAATGCCTTTTAAGTCTTAGTGTTCAGGGGGCTTTGAGCCCAGTCCAAACCAGACCTGGGTGTCTTCCTGCCAGTGCACACCCTCTTCCTTTGATAGTGAGGGTCTGGGCCCCAGACGCTCCGCAGGAGGTGGAGCCATCCTTTGGTGGCAGCAACAGAGCCCTCTTCACATCCAGGGGGCTACTCCTCCCCCCACATCAAATGCAGGCCAGCCTGTTGCTATCTCACCTACTCCTCCCTGGTGTCAGGACACTCCCCAGACCCTGTCACATGAAAACCCAGACAGTCCATAAGCAACCAGGCAGAGGCGCACAGGATGGTGTAAGACAAGAAACCAGCCACTTCTAAAAGCATGTTTTTTAAACACACAAATTAAACACCATCTTCACAAAAAGATGTGTTATTAAATTCTGAGTACAGGCACACTAAACTCCATCCCTCCATCTTATGCCTATGGGAAGATATGCTGGAAACATGTGACACAGCATTTCCCATCCTGTCCTATGGGCAAGATGGCCTTGCAACAGTGAAAAAACGAATTTGTCAGTATTTCACTGTCAGGACATGGTACACACCTCAGTACGGTCCTACCTTTCAGATACACTGCACCCTGCCCAGGGTGGGTACTTTTGGCCTACTATAGGGGTGTGTGGTGTGCATAAAAAGGGACGGGTAAGGCCTGGCAAGTGGGTGCACTTGTTAGGACAACAAGGCAGTTAAACTGCGTGCAGGCACTGCAGTGGCAGGCCTGAGATCTCATTTTAGGGCTACTTGTATGGGTGGCACAATTAGTGCTGCAGGCCCACTAGTAGCATTTGTGTTACTAGCCCTGGCACACATAGTGCACTTTACTTTACTAGGGACTTTACTAGTAAGACAAACATACCAATTATGGACAACCAATTACCATAACACTTTATACAGGGAGCACTTGCACTTTGACACTGATCAGCAGTGGCAAAGTGCCCAAAGCATCTAAGTCGGCAACATAATGTCAGAAAAAGGTCTAGGAGGAAGGCAAAAGGTTTAAGGAACTTTAGCCAAAAAGGGCCAAGTCCAACAGTAGGCAAGAGTTTTAGTGTTGTAACCTCCTTAGTCAAACCCTGGGTGTTTACGTTTTTTTACTGGGCTAGTCCATGCCAGGCCCTCTTTGGAGGGCCTGATGCATTTAGTTGTGTGCCAGGCCCTGTAATTAAAAAAATTACGCGTATATATGTGTATATATATATATATATATATATATATATATATATATATAGAGAGAGAGAGAGATAGCCCACTCCAGTCATTGGCTCTATTGCGCTCCCACGTCATCTTGCCTGATAACGTGCACATTTCACAGAAAATAAGTATGCTGCAGTGCCACGGAATGGTAAGCCAGTTCTTCAGTGTTCTATTTCTTTTTTTTATAGTCACTTTTCATTTCATTCCTTTCCTCGTACTTTGTTGGGTTTTTTTGCAGGTCAGGATGGAGACAGTGCAACTGGTCACACCCTTGCCTCTTCAGCTGCTGTGCCCCTCATAATATGTAGATACTGCTTCCAAATTGGGCAGACAAACTATGCACAATACTATACCAAGATGGATGCCATGATGTTTACGGAGTGGTCACCTTGGAGTGGTATTGTGCAGAGTGAATCTATGTTTTACTGTTTCATAATGGCCAGTACATTGCTTCTAAACTTTTTGCATTTGTCAGTGGGCAGATGAACAGATGCATAAGTGCAAGAATGATTGACAGAGTGCATCTATGATGATGATGTATTGGGCACCCAAACTCACCAGTCACTGAAGGAGCAGTTTCATTACGAGGCCAGGCCTATTCGCATTATCAGCAACTGCTTTTGTGTTGTGCTATTTGAAAACAGAATTAAAAATTCCTGCGTATTACAGTATTATTGTATAAGTGGGTAGCAATATATTTTATAAACAAATATCTGTGTTGTAGTACCGTTATCCTCAAATATGCTTGCTAATTTCATGGTTCTAAGAGGTCCAGGTGGCATGTTATTCATGCTTGTACATGTGCACATTTCTTCACAGGATAACCTCGCTCAGTATTGTATTCACGAATTATGGGTTTACCTCGTGGACATCTTGCGCTTCCCTCTGGAAAAAGATCCTGCCACCTTCTCATTTGATACGTTTTTGCTGAACGTAACAAGTTTCTGATACATGATTAGGTTCCATAGACTTGTATTGAGAGAAAACTAATAGATAAGCCAACCAAAATGTTATGCATTGTAGCATTATGCTCCAAGTGACCCGTTTCTAGCACTAAACGCAAGTTAGACTTTGGGCTTACCGAAGTGTTGTGTTTTATTTTTTAACAGCCAATGGGACTACATGCCTAATTAGTAATCTGTGTCTGTTGGTTTGTGCATTCTAGCTGGTAAACTTCAGACCTAGTATATGTATCTCCCCTCAGATAAACACCGCCATCTTCCTTTTATACATCTCCTGTCAAGTATGCACATGCTGTCGGCTAAACACCAGAGTCTGACGTCCTGCCAAGCCTAATGAGTGACAATTTCCACCAGTCTTTACTTTTGAATCTGTAGCAATTTGCATTCTGGGGCTTGCAATTTTGTTTTTCCTTTTGTAAGAATAGGCCTGCAAGTCTGAGCAAGCAAAGTGCCCTTGGTTAAAAAGCCAGGACTGGTTGAAGGAGTCACTCCTGACATGAGGCACCTTGGCAGCTTTGGAGGTATGTGTCCTGTCAGACAAACACTTTACTGCTTTCTGCTTCTTGTGAAACTCTTGGGCGGATTCCATTTAGTCACCCCAAACCCTGCGGCTGAGAAGTTTAAGGGCAAGTCCAGCCTGTTTTTTATTTCAATGTATGGAATGTTTTTGTTCTTTCGTGTTTTGTTATTTTGGTTATTTTTAGGTTCAGTGGTTACCAGTGAGGGTGGGAAAATCCTTTTTTGCGGCATCAGTGTGTTTTTTCACCTTTTCAGTTTTGTTTTTTAACTCTGTCGTTAGCAAGCCCTCAGCTCACATAGCTCACTGTTTTTACACCGTGTCCATGTTTAAGATAAAAAAGCTGCTCCCTGAATGTGTGATATTAAGCTACCAATATTTGGAGAACAATGGCTCCTCTCAATCGTAAACCCTATATAAAGTAAGGAAGTGAGTACATCTCTTTAACATGAGGTCATTTGTTTCCTGTCCTTCATTTTCCTTTAATAAAATCATTTGAATAAGGTACTTTGAACCAAAATTCCACCTCCCAGACAACAAGTAAGATATCTTAGTGTGTTAATCGTTGCTGCTGAAACTCTTTATTGCATGCAGGTCTGGCTGTTTAGATGGGGGGCTAGCTAGATTTAAAAAACGTTTATGATTTGAAAATGTGTTTGTGTACACAACAACTAAAAGGAAACAATATGTATATGGATGAGAAACTGAGAGGTTTTGAAACAACTGCCAAATTATGCAGCATATTTACTAAGAAGTGCCGGAGTGCGGTATTAGCCTTCCTGGCATAACGCTGCACTACGTCACATCTGAAACACAGGGTTGCAACATATTTACAACAATATGGTGCAGCCCTGCGTTTCCTCCTGCTCTGGAGCTAAATTTAGCAGCCAAGCGCCAACGCAGACACCCTTGCATTATGGTGCAAGGGTGTCTGCGTTGAGGGGAAGATTTTTTTGGGCAGGAAGTGAGACCTTCCTGCACATAAACAATCTTTAAATGGCGTTTTGTAAATTCTGTGTGCTGCTTCATGCAGCACACATAAAAATTGCAAAACGTCATTTTTTTAAATGATTGTTTATGTGTAAGAAGAGACACCCTCATGTCCATAAACACTCAATGCTGTTGTGCTGTTTCTCTGTGTGCTGCACAACAAAGCACACATGGTAACAGCAAAAACGAGGAGAAATTAAAAATGTCTCCTTGCTTCGCCAGGTTAAGACCAGGTTCTCTCTGGTCTTAATTTTGGCACTGCCTCCTATTTACGCTTCCCTTTTAAATAGGGGCAGCGTCAAAATCAATAGGCGTTGCAGTGGAACGTCCACCACAACACCCATTGCCCTTTCCAGGTTAAGACCAGGTTCTCTCTGGTCTTAATTTTGGCACTGCCTCCTATTTACGCTTCCCTTTTAAATAGGGGCAGCGTCAAAATCAATGGGCGTTGCAGTGGAACGTCCACCACAACACCCATTGCCCTTTCACGCTACAGCGTCAAAGGGTGCCTTAGTTACAAGGCAGCGTTTAGCCACGTTAACGCTGCCTTGTGAATATGCCGAAGTCCATATTGCCACTACAACGTCCTGAAAAATGAGGTTGTGGTGGCAATAGGGGCTTGTAAATATGCCCCGATGAGTCGTAGGCAAAGCTAATAGGTTTGATGATTATGGCATGCTGTGGTTAGCTTTGCCAGGACTAGAATCAGAAAGATGGATGCTACAGAAAAATAAGGAACACTTTTATCAGTTACATACATTTTAGGTACAGACTAGAGATGATTTTAGTCGTCACACCAGCCTCATGTAGTAAAACAAATCATATATGAATAATACATGCATATATATATATGTAGCGGGGCTTTCATTTAGCCATCTTCATTCATCTATTTCTTAAAGTGTCATTCATATTTTCATCCACCCACCACAGCATACACTGTGGGTCAGTCCACTTCAGCCATTGGCTGGCTCTTTTGCACTGTGAGTGATCGTATTTACCCTATAACATGTGCACATCACCTAAAACGTAGTGCATTAAATTGCTACGGGTGATTGGCCAATCTCTTTTATGCAGTATTTTCTATGCATACTTTTTTCTTTTTCTCACTTGTTAACTTTAAAGATGATTGCTTACGCTTTCAAAAATACATTTGAAAAAAATCCAAGGTTGCCAAGAACACATTTTTTGGGGCATTGCCAATGCTTGTTGTCAGATTATTTTTTTCAGTGCTTCCTCCCAAGTGCTACCGGGCTGTTACCTTCCTGTAAATTAATGCCTCATGCATTACAATGGATGTGGAATGACACATCCAAACAGTCATTGTAAAAATGGTCAGACTCATTGTCCTGTGGATTGAGCCAAGATGTGATTGACAATGTCTCAAACCAACAGCTGGAGGTTCCAGGCAGAAAAGGTCAATGGCTGAAGAAGGCTAGCCCAAATTCCCTACAGTATAGATTTCTATATGCTTGTCACGCACGGCACATGCACAATACAATTCAAACCAAAAGATGAGGTGCTGATCCACTCGCACCTGTCACTTGTGCTAGTCTGGTTCCACAGCAAGCGTACCTTGGCAAATGCATTACTAATACTATAGTGGTAAAGGCAAGTGAAGAGGAGACCATTAAATAAGGGCAAAGGCTCTGCATATATTTTTATATTAAGTGTAAACTATGACCAGAGCTACTGGAATTGTGCAATACTGCAGCTTTTTCACATAATTATGGATTTGCTGCATTCGCCACATAATCCATCACCTGCTACATAATCTGCAGATTTTTACCCCAAAAATTGTTTCTAGCTCAAACCCATCAACATTTCCTAAAAATGTAGCAAAATGTTCGCGCACCATGGAAGGCCCTTACCAAAGGTTAACTGGTCGTCTCTTGGTTGCTTATTCCATATTTGGTTGTTAAGCTGATAATAATGATGTGAAATGTTTTCCCAGACTACATTACCGTGTGTAAAACTTACAAAGTAATACCATTAAAAAAGTGCCACATTATGCCACATAATCTGCCTTTCCTTGCCACATAATTTATTCAGCAATGCTGCATAATTTGAAGCTCTCCTGCAGCATATTCCAGTGGCCCCGACTAGGATATGACACCCGAAATTTCCAGTCAACTTCTCTTGACCTTTCTTTCTTAGCAATATATCTGACCTCATATTCCCTAAGGCCTTTGACGTCAAGGGCTATCACACTTACACCCATGCCTTCGTTCCTGGCATTAATAGATTTGTTCTGTTGATGACTGACAGTGCCTGAATCCGCTGTAAACCAGCAGTAGATGCTATACAAGACTATGACACCACCCATAAAGCCACATCACTTTGCCAAGCAGTTTCTTTGTTTTAGCGCCTCCTTCTTACAGTTACAACTGAAACATTTTGGCTTGTTTGTCTGTTGGTAAAGTGTCACCGTGAAAGCTACTCCACACTAAAATCCACAGCCGAAATCTTGGATAAGAGTGGTGGAAGTGATTTTCAGGAGTAAAGGTTTGTACTGTAATCTGTGATCGCATTACTAAATGCTTACCTGGCGCTTGTCAAGCACAGGTGAGTAGTTATTGCTTCTTGAGTGCATTGATAGGAGAAGGGTGTTGGCCGAAGTGATATTTACTAGTGTTGATTATTTTGTGTCGTCTGTGAGGCCCAGAAAGTGTGTGCTCATGACATGTCGCGGTCGCGTGCAGGTGCATCTTTCGAATGTAGTTTTTAGCAAAGGAATGCGAGGAGGGCTCAGGGGTATCTCCTGCAACCAGTCACTGTTGTGGACAAAAGCCAGGCCTTTGTTTTCAAGCAACATCTAATTAGGTTTCTCCCTCTCTCTGTCGCCTGCAGGTGTAGTGCTTGGTTTTCCGTGCAGTTCGGCTAGCAACGGCTTCCATGAAGATCCAGACGTGCCAGGACTCTTCCACCCTTGTCCAGACTCGCCTTGTCCGCCTAACCAGGAAGTGGAAGAGGTGTTCCTATTGGCCAAGCAGGGGAAGAGCCAGCGGTCCCAGCTCTGGAGCTACAAGCAGGTGTGTGAGAGTAACCTGCAACTGCTCGAGCTAGACCCGAAGCGAGCTAGTGACGGGAAGACGTACGTGCTACCCGAAGGGGGTGTGAAAGCAGGGCTATGTGGAAAAACTGTCCTGTTACACCCAGGTCTGGTCTAGAGCATCAAACATGGGCTGAGGTGAAGCAAAACAATCAGGTCTATGCGCACAAAACATTTCCACTCGCAACCAATGTGGGCTGTCGATGAGTCAGGGGAGCTGATTGATCTGAAGAAAATCGGTCATTTGACAACCAGGCTAGCACGGGGCATGTAACGGTAAACCGAATGTGTGGATTTGGGACTGTGCGGAAACTTACCCACTCTGCCCTTGCTTAGGTCATCCCATTGAAGATGGAGGGCCTAAAACTAGCCTCAAGGGTGCATAAGCACAGCTGTGATGAAACATTATCAGACACGATTGACTAAAGTTCATACTACAGTACCCAGCTGGGATAGCGCGACGCATAGTGCACAGAACAGCCTTCTTTGACACTACTGAATTTGGGCATCTCACCAAGGGAGCAAACTGAAAATGTGTCAGTGAATTAAACTACCAGGGTTACTTTCGCCTGGCTTAAGGTGCCTACCTTGGTGAGAGGACGATGAATTTTTAACTGTCCATTAAAACCGGATCTGTTTTTGTGGTTATGCACAGGAATTAAGTATGTTGTCATTTATGGATTTGGGATGGATTTTTTTTGTTTGATTCATTATTACCATGCATCAGATCTGAGGGGCGAAAGACAGGAACTTCACGCATTCATCTTTCCACAAAACATTGTTTTTACAGGTCGGTTCAAGTTGAGCCAGCAGGCCGTATACCCACAATCTGCCCACTCCACCCTACCCCAATCTACCTCTCCACTCTTGTCTACTCCATTCTAGTCCACCCCCACTCTACTTCAATCTACCTACCACTCCACCCAATCACCCCACTCAACTCCACTACAATCTAGCCCACTCCACTATACCCCAATCATTCTACCCTAATCTAACCCAATCTACCCTACTCCACTCCAATCTACCCTACTCCACTCCAATCTCCACCAATCTCCCCATCTCCCATCTACCCCACTCTACCCTAATCTATTCAACTGAAATGCACCCCACTCAACCCCAGTCTAACACAATCTGTAGCTCTACCCCAATCACTCTACCTCACCCCACTGCAATCTACTGCAACCTATAGACACCACCCCGACCCAATCTACCCAATCCCAATCTACCTCACTCCAATTTAACCCAATCTACCTCACTCCAGTCTGTCCCAATCTATCCCATTCCAATCTACTACACTCCTAATAACTACAGACCGATTTCACATGTCCCTCTCCCGGCAAAGTTGGTAGAAAAAAATCATGAATGAACAGCTAACTCAATATCTGCATTCTACCAACTTTTGGGATGAAACACAGTTTGGCTTCAAGGCAGAACATAGTACAGAATCGGGCCTGGTGAAAGCCACAGATGAAATCAGAACAATCCTAGATGGAGGAGGAAGAGCCACCCTGATTTTGCTCGATCTGTCGGCAGCTTTCGACACAGTCGATCATAATCTCTTACTAAAGCGTCTAGATTTCATTGGTATCTCTGATCAAGCATTTACATTCTTTTCTTCCTTTATGTCCAGCAGAATATAATCTGTAGCCCTGGGCAGTTACGAGTCCCCCCACTTTGTTCTCCCATGTGAAGTACAACAGGCTCAACCTTAAGCCCTACTCTTTTTAGTATTTATGTTTCTGAGTTGGCAACTCTGATTAGATCCTTCGGACTGATTTGACGTCTTATGCAGACGATACACAAATTGTCTTCTCTGTGTCAAAAAATTCTTTACCACTGATGCAAAATTTAAAGGACTGCATGTGAGCTGTCAGCTCTTGGATGAGCTGTCACTGCCTTAGATTGAACTCAGATAAAACTGAAGAAGTCATCTTTGGCAATTTTTTGCAAATTGGTCACAGAGCTGGTGGCCCGCTGAATTAGGGACGGCACCAGTTTCAGCTGCCAAAGCCAAAGAACCTTGGCATGATCATTGATAATAAATTGAACTTTGAGGCATAAGTAAATGCCGTTTCCTCATCGAGTTTCTTCTTGCTTAAAATAGTCCAGAAATTACTACCTTTTATTCCCATGGATAGCAGGAAAATGGTGATCACCTCACTGATTCTTGCTAAACTAGACTATTGGAATGGTCTCTATCTTGGAGTGACCGGGAAACAACTCAATAAGTTGCAAATGATTCAGAATGCGGCTGCCAGACTTCTGCTAGAAATTCCTAAGCATCATTCAGTTCGGAAACACTTGCGAAAGCTGCCCTGCTTCCTGTTAAGAGCCGCATTATCTTTAAGATCCTGCGCACTACATACAAAGCACTCCACAACTCTGGTCCTAAGTCTCTGAGACGCATATTATTTTGGTATGTCCCTAAAAGGCACCTGCGCTCAGAAGGAGCAAGATTGCTAGCAACTCCGAGATTTTCTAAAGCTAGTTGGGGTGGCAGAAGTTTTAGGGTGGCTGCCCCTAAGCTTTGGAATGAACTTGCTTTTTCCATTAGAACACTTCCAACTCTGTTTGCTTTCAGGAAGACCTTGAAAACTTGGTTGTTCAGTAAATAGTGACCTGTGCCTTGTATAAACTTGCTACTTCAGTCCTCAACGCCAAAACACTTTTGGGTATTCGTGCACTTAATAAATATATTAACATAACATAACCATTTTTTTTGGGGTGCAGAATTGTATTTAGAGTGAACTAGACCCGAAGATATTAGAGCGCTTTACATGAGCACCAGTTACGTTACAGAAGAACACATTTATTTTTGTTAGGCACGGTGAGATTAGGTTATCTGCCCAGAATCACAGAATGATGAGCGCCCCTGCCAAGACTAACCCGGTTTCCCAGCTTCGAGGTCAACCGCCCTAGCCGTTTGGCCACATTCTTTCCCCCAATCTACCACGCCACTACAATCAACCCCACTCAAATATATACCACACTAATGTGCCCCACTGGACTACAATACAGTTTACCCCTCTCTACCCCAAGACACCCCAGTCCACTGTACCTAAATCTACCCAACTCTATCCCACCCCAATCTACCCTACTCCAATCTATGACTGTACCCCAATATTTGCCACTTGTCTACTCCACTCTATCTGAATCTACTCCAACACAATCAACTCCCTCCACTCTACCCCAGTCAACTCCACTGTACCCCCAAGCTACCCCACCCCACTCAACCCCAATCTACCCTCTAGCCCACACTACTCGACGATACCCCAATCTACCCCACCCCCATTCTAGCCCACTCCACTTTACCCCAATCTACCACACTCCATTCTACCTCACTGCACTCTACCCCAGACCAATCTACCCCACTTCCCTCCACTACACTCTACCTCACTCCAATATATCAACAATGTGAACCAAAGACAATAGTGTAAAATTAGCTCCTGCAGCTCCTGGTTGCAGAAGGGCTCCAACCATTCAGCCAAGGCCCGGTAAGGCAAAGGCCTTTGTGTATACATGAGGTGGCCTTATTGGTGGCTAAATGCTGGTAGTTTGGCAGAGACAAAGCAGCAGGATTGTCGGAGGCCCCTCGCCTTGCTTTTCAAGGCATGGTGCTTCTAGTTTGTCTTACGCTCCCATGGAAAAGGCTACTGCATGGTCCAGATGAATGTGCCCACTTTTGAAAGTCCCAGTATAATAAACAAATGGTCACAGTAGCAAAAATTTTTGAAAATAAAAAGAAATTAAGAGCAGGATTCACACCACATTTCCCGTGTCCTTCCTCACACAATCACTCTGACGCTTCAAACCCCGTCCTTTACACCAGCACTAGAGCACCTTTCTCAATAAGTGATTTGATTGATTGAAGATGGGAGAGCAACTGCCTTGCCAAACCAAAAGTGACTATTTGCTGAAAAATGTAATTGCATTCAGTGCAGATCAACCTACACTGGTAGTGTGAATGCTGCTCTTTATTTCTTTTTGTTTTCAAAAAATGTTGCTACTGTGACCATTTTTTTATTATACTGTAAGTTTAAGTCTGGTAGCATTTCGGGTATCCCCATTGACATAAAACACTTTTGAAAGTCCAGCCTGCCTGAGAATGGTAGTTCTGATTCAGCATCTATTCTACCATTGGTCTGTGTCCAAAAGTAAGTGTGCCAAATATTTATGTTTGAAGTTGTTCTAATTTAGTTGAAGCTGTTGCATGCTTGGGCTCCAAAGTAGCGCCAATAATTAGTTGGATTTCTCATGCTAGGATTTTTAGGCATCTTCAAGCCGTGGAGGACCACAGTGGCATGAGCCACTTGCTTCTCGAATCACTGATATGGACATGAAGTGGAAGCTGTAGATTTTTTTGGTGTTCTTGCTTCTCCTAATAAGCCTGGCATCTAGAAGCCTGTGCCCACTATACACTTGGGGCCTCATTAATAGGGTTTTGACATAGGGCAGTGCAGCAAGTTACCTTGCTGTGCTGCCCTATATCAAAGTGAAAGGGCAGGAATGCACCATATTTTTCTAATACGGTGCATTCCTGTCCTTTTCCCCAGCGCTGGCATCATTTTGTCAGCCTAGCGCCAACGCAGGCACCCTTGCACCATTTTACAAGGGTGCCTGTGTTGTCGGCAGGATTGTTTTTGTGCAGGAAGGGGCTCCTCCCTGCACAAAAACAATCCTGAGTTGTGTTTTCCTCTTTCTGGGTCCTACAGAATTCAGCACACATAGAAAGAGGAATAAACAAGGAGAGTAAAGTTATTTCTCCATGTTACGCGTCACCTCGGGAGGCACAAGGTTTGGCACTTCCCCTGGTTTGCATGCTCTTGTAAATCTGGGGAAGCGTCAGAATCCATGGGTGTTGACTGGGAACACCCATCGCAACGCCCTTGGAATGCCTCCCGAGCCCGGAGTAAGGAAATGCAGTGATTTGCGCTGCCTTGCCTTACACCATATCTATGAGGCCATTCAAACCCACACAAAGTGGTTTAGCGTGGCCTCATACATATGATTTCAAGGTTTGCGCTGCCAGAGCATCACAAAAAGTGATGCTCCGGCAGCACAAGGGGCTCATAAATATGCCCCTTATAAGGTCCACTTGCCATATGAGGCAAGGGATGCTGGGGCGGCACGTCCCTGTGAGACACTCCTCAGCGTTCCATGGCTGGATGGAGCAAAACCAGCAGTCCCTGCTGTTATGGAACCGTGGTGTTGGGGCAGGCGGGGGTGTTTAAAAAAGAAAATTGCAGTTACCTGGTCGCCGCCGCTTCTCTTCCGTTCTTACTTTGATCAGGCTCCCTAGCCAATCACAACGCTGCTGAAAGCAGCATTGTGATTGTTCTGAGTGTCGTGGCTCGGCGCTCAGAGAGGTATTGGGAGCCTGGGCATGTTCCCCACTCAGGCTGAAATGCAGCCTGAGTGGGGAACATGCAAAGTGCACGTGGCGGTTTGGTCAGTCCAAGAGGCCGCCCAAATTGTCATGTGCACTTAAGTGCACATACCACTCCTCCCCCTGCAGACAGCCCCGCCCCTTAATCAAAACTGTGCCAGTACCGTAAAAGAAAATTATAACGTCATGTTATTATAATTACATTTTTCATGTGGGGCGATGCTCCTCCGCCTTAGCGTAAGCGCTACACTGAGTCCCAGTCCCATTCAGCTGCTTCCCCATGTACCACTCCATGGAGCAACATGGATTTACAAGCCGTTTGTTATCAAAGCTCCATCACCAGAGATCTGGGATAACAATTTCCTTCTGAAATATGACTCCTTCTGCAGCCCATGAGCATGCTTACTCTTGGATTGCACTAATGAAGCAGCAGCTTTCATTCTGGTGTGGCTAGTCTGCCTGAATGCCAGTGCACCACTGCATCTGTCAGACAGCAGTGCCCCTCTGATCCATAGCTCCAGGTCCCAAATGTTGCTGGGCACAAAGTATGGGTAATCGGGTAGCCATGCCTGCAATAGCCAGTCATCTGCCCTGTTATACATTTTGAATGGAACCATGGCATAGTTTGATGCACAATGAAAGGCAAGGAGTTAGACACTGCATGGCAATGGTGCTTTCAGCGAGGAGCAAATACTGACTGACAGTGATGCTTTACATATTGGAGTAATGTGGAGACTGGCATTGCAATCGTGCCTTGCATCCACGGTATGAAAAACAGAGGCATGGCAGCAGTGCTTAGTGTGAGCTGGAAATACTGTAGAAACAGCGTTTACATACTGAAGTCAGTGTGTGCACTGACATGACATGCCAATAGTGCTTAATATACTGTGGTGAATTGTGTATTGTAACTGGGCAGTTTGTACTGGGGAATAATGCACATATAGGCACAGAAATAGTAATTTACCTATTGGACAGTGTTGAAACTGTAATTAAATCCAGCTTTACATAGCTTGGGCAAAGGAGATCCTTGTACTGAATTGAATGCATGTTTTACAGAATGAGGCACTATTTGTGCTGAAGGGTAATGTAGATTCTAGCATGGCAGAGTGTGTTCATAGTTGGGCACTGTTGATGCTGATGTGGTATTTTGTACTTTTCGCATTTGCTTTACACATGTCAAGGACAAGGTGTGAATACAATATGTTATTCAGCTTCCGTTGAGGGGTAGTTGGCTATCAGTGAACGCTAGTCATACAAAGCTGATATTGATCAGCTCAGGAACCCCTATTAGGAAATTGGGGGACGATAGGAGTGTATGTGCATTGGGGAAAAAACATATAGCTGTTGTCGGAGTTTATATCTCTCTGCTTTGTTTCATATCAATAATCAAGAGTAAGGACATGTTAATCAGCTCACTAGAAACTTCAGCTTCCACTTCCGGGTCCTAGCTAAGTTGCCCCTGTTCCTTGAGGAGCAAGACAGTGCCACCATACCAGATGCTGTCATAGAATCGCAGTACTGCAACGTTTTGTTTATTAGGGGGCCCAAAAAGATCCCGGGTTAGCTTCAAAGAATTCAAAATCATGCACCGAGGTAGCTGTAGGCCACTGTGACCGTTTATTACTGACTTTGAGAAACCCCATTGGTTTCTGCTCATGGGAAGAGTCAAGTTCAGACTGGTGTATATAAAGTCACTTGGCAACAGTATACAGAAAGCTAGAGGCTTACGTTAAAGGATATTTGCCTGATAAAATCTTGAGGTCCTTATTTGAAGACTTTCTTGTGGTGCTCTACTTCAGTTAGTGTACTCTCAGCAGCAAGATGCTCCTGGTGGGGGGGCTAGGCTGTGGATCAAATGTTCTGTAGGATTCAAACAACCAAGGGGCATACCAGCAAGGCGATGCGATAAAATTATCGCCGCTTTAGCGTCCGTTTTCGGATGAAAAGCGGCGATAATTTTATCGCCCTATCAGCATGGACAAGCTAACGCATGAATCCATGCCTTAGCGCCTGTTTCCTGAACGCCCAGCTTTGCATCTCTAATGAGATGCAAAGTGGGCGTTCCTCACCAAAATAGATGGAGAAAAGTCGCTAACCGACATTTCTCCAATTATCAAGGTGTATGCTAACATGCAGAGCGATAGGAAAAGTAGCGCTAACCGCGGTTATCCCTACTTTTATTACGCCTGCTTTTATTCTGATTTAGCCATGTAATCCAATGGGAGGTGGATTACATGGCTAATTCCACCCTGCCCTATCAGCAAGGTATCGCCGGTCGCAGTGCGATTATCGCTGGACTAAGAATTGCTGATAGCACGCTATCTCCACGATAGAATCCAGCGTTAGCCTGCGATATTTATCCTCGCGCTAAGAGCGCTGAGCGATAATTATCGCAAGCCCTTGCTGATATGCCCCAAAATGATTTAAGATGCTTGAATAAAAGGCCACAACCATTCTCTGTTAGAATGTTGAGCCTGCTCTTGGTTGCTATTAGTTCCTGGATACCTAGTGGTTGTGGTGTAATATAAGTATTCTGGAGGAGTCAGGCAGTGTGGAAAGTGGCATCATGGCAGTATCTGTAACCTATCAGATAACTCTACTACCCAAAGCCTGAACCTGTAATATTGGGGCTGATAGAAAAGCATTACCAGGCAGAATATCTCAGGCTTATATGAGCATCAGCAGTCCACCCTGACAACGTGGCACACTGGCCCATACTCTTGTGTATTTCAACAGAATCCCTTGAAGGATGGTACATTGAACATCACGTGATCTGCATCCTGGAATGTTTGAGTAGCGCCCGAATAAATTGAATGCACCTCTCCAACCCTATGGTCCAAAGCCAGACATCTTGTCTTTTGGTCGTATACTTTAAACCATCTCTCTAGCATTCTCACCAGACCCTCATATTGACAGCGAGTCTCTAACACCTCAACTTAAACCAGGCATCTTCTGCTTATGGAACTACAAGCCATCTGTGTCTCTCCAAGGTTTTCAGCCCTTGGGAATCACCCTTCTTGCACCCCCTAACCCTAACCCTCCCAGCTCCTGGGCCTCCCAAAAGCAACACATACAGCAATAGTTTGTACAATATAACCCGCATATATCGATCTGCAGCACATAAATGCATACCAGCACCTCCCATTTCAACAAATCCAATAAATATATCACTCGCACAATGTCACCTTAAACCATATTGCATAGCCCACCACAGTACTTGAACCCTTGAGGTCTGTTCCTTCAAATCATGTGGGGTATATATTCTTAGATGCACTATAAAAATGCCATGCTGAAAGGCTTTGCACATCATTGTTTGTTAGAGGTTTTTAAACAAGTGTCAGGAATTTCTTTCACTACCACCCAGGACACAATAAGCAAAAGTCTCCTAAAGACCTCTACTGTATAGACATTCAGAGCCACCACTCACTGCAGCATCACCTCTCTTTTTTTGCGTGGAGGTCGAAATTTAAAAATGTAATGGCTTACTACCAATGTGTATGTCTTTCAAGACTAGTTTCTTTAAGAGGAAATGCAGCCATTTGCCTTGGATCATACGACTTGGTAAGCAGAGGATGTCCCATTCGAAAGGAAAATTTGTTGACTCAAGGCTTATTTTTCAGCAATGCCTCTGGATGCCTCACTATATTGGTTGCCTTAAGGTGAACAGTCTTTTATCGATATTCTCCTGAAGTTGAAACCCCTAAAACGGTTGTGCTTGAAGTTTGAGAATGTATTTAATTTTCTAAATTAATTTAAATAAAAAATGCAAAATGTTAATTGTAGCCTGGTGTTTTTTTTATCGTGAGCGAAACAATTTTTCCATAGTTGTCTCTATTTCATAGAGTAATTGCCGGCCTTGTTTTATTATTATAAATGCAATCCCAGCTGCTTTGCTGCGTAAAAGCTGTTGCAAATTCATTCAGTAAGAGCTGCCAAGTACACTCAAAATATGTCTTCTCAACATATTTATTATCAAGTCTCTAACCGGTCACCAAGCAAGGTCTCACTCATTTAATTCAATGTTAAAACCAAACCCAAAGGTTTATGGCTCTTAGCATTAGATGTGATGAGCAGATATGCATGGCAAGTCCCTTGAAAGCCACCATTTCAGTTTATAGCACACAAGCAGTGCTTAATTTGAGCCGGTGGTTGCAGAAGAGGCCTACGTGCATTCATTTTTGGGGACAGGCGCTTATTTTTCCTCAACGAACTTTGACCAAGAACAAAAAAGGGAAAGACAGAATAGGGAAAAAAGAAAGAAGATGAAGACTGAAAAACAGTGACAAAAGAAGAAAGCAGGTATGAAAAAAACCTGCACAATTAAGATAAAGTACAAAGGAGGGTCTTCTGGTGGATAATTGGTACATGAGGTAGAATCAACCCGCTGGCCGCGGGTTTCTAACAATAGCTTTGGGCAGTGGCGCCTATTATTTTACAAATTAAGCACTGCACACGATACATTTAATCAAAGCAAAAAGAACTACAGCAGGCTAAAATGACCAAAGCCAATAATAAGGAGCCAAACTTTAATTCCTTGTCTCCACCTACCTACAAACGTTATGGAAAAAAAACATTGGAAGCACGCCCCAAGAGGCTGCCCTGCAGATGTAAAACAAGTAAACCCCATGTGCCTCTGCCTAAGAGGCAAAGTCTCCTGTAGACGTCACCTGAATCTAAGAAGGAAGTTCAGAACCACCGAGCTCAATGACTACAGAAATCATAGATGTGACCCACCCCTCTGACAGATGGCAATGAAGGTTTAACGGCCTCTTACCAGAAGTAACATTTCATAACATGAACCCCAACTGTAAAATAAGCTGCCCTAGGCAATAGATGATGAATCATATTTTGCATGAATAGCCTATTACTCTATGAAACTGGACTGAGGTATAAAGAACTAAGTGTAATTTCCTGTCAAGATTCTGCCACCAAGGGTCCTAACCAGATAACCTCCCTGTCAGGAACCACCTTAAGATAAAGAGAACCAGCTCAGAGAACTCAGGAACCCCACTCAATTGGGTGTGGTGATGACTGAGGAAGGAAGCCTTGTGGGACAAAAACCTCATGGAGACCTCCTATAAATGTTCAAAGGGTACATGTTGTAGTGCCCTAAGAACCAGCGGCAGGTCCAGAGGGCGGAATTCGAGACCTGGACAGAGGCCTTGCCACCAACCACCATTGAAGAGACGCAAATCATACAGTTCCAGTTCCTACAAACTACAAAAAGATTTCCTGAAGCCATTGGCAGCTGACCACAGAATCCTCATGCCACACCCTTTATTGAAGCTATTCTGTAGAACGTACAATGGCTGGGCCCCCCAATTTTCCGGGATTGCGCCTTCCTTTCCTTACACCAACTCTGAAAAAGCCCAATGGTTCTCTTAAGCCTTCAAAATGAAAATCTTGTGAGACTTCTGGAACCAACCAGTCACCTTACTAGAAAACCCCATATGTTGCAACCACAGCCATTCAATAACTTGGCTGTCAACCCAAGCCTCAGGAGGGCGGAAGATGTTAAAGACAGATCACTCAAATGGAACGAAATGGGAGAATCTGTTCTCTCTTCACTGACATCTGCTGGAAAAGAAGAAACCAAAACGTTCTTGTAAAAAAAAAAAACTGTGATCATCAAGGGTCCGTTTGTGGAGAGCGGGCATGGTGGCTTCCCCGGTATGCCTTAGATGTGAACAGGAGGAAGGGACCCTGATACACATGGTCTGGCATTGCCCTTCCTTGGCACGGTTCTGGAGAGCGGTGATGTCCTGCCTTTCGGAGGTGTTGGGCTGGGACCTGCCCCGGTCACCGAAGCTGGTATTGCTGCATGTCATGGAGGGGATTGGGGGTAACATCTATAAACGCCATCTTATGTTGTTGGGATTTACGTTGGCAAAGAGGGATATCGCCAGGACTTGGAACGAGCCGGCGCCACCATTAGTGTCTGTATGGAAGAGGGGCCTGGACTTTTGTATGGGCATAGAACTCCCTATCTTCACAGCCAGAGGTTGCCCGCAGAAACATTTTAAAATGTGAAGCGGTGGGCAGATTATTGATGGCTGATCCTCAAGCCGGTTGCTGTGGGGGGTCCCCCCCTTCCAGTTTGATGTTGCCCCGTGGGTGCAAATGGTAATCGACTGCATATATAAGTGTGTGGGTGTGGAGGGTGTAGTGCAATGCCATGTTCCAAATGTGACTAAGTGTTTGTTAGTGCGACTGAGGGTGGGGGGTAGTTGGGGGGGGGGTCTAAAAGGTATTTTTCATCTGTGTTGCACTTCTACATCCTTGCTTCATTTTCTTTCCCTTAAAAAAGTCAAAGTCATGATGTTGTCTATTGATTGTGCAGAGGTCTCTGGGGTACAGAGCCCTGCGTTATATGTGTCATTTGATGAATAACATCTGTTTAAAAAAAAACTGTGATCATCAATTCCTTCTCTCTAAATAACTAGTGAAAGAGCAGCCCCTGGATCACTGGAATTTTGGCCAAAGACATACAGCAGGCCCAGTGCCAGACATTGGGTTGGCACCTAGTGTCAATGCTGCCAGAACATACCACTGGGAGCACTACCGATGCAGAGGGGCATTGTGCTGGGAGGCAAACAAGTACAAGACAAGACGCCCAAACTTCATGCATAATGCGTAGGAGAATATCGAGATATTAGTATTGTGCTACCATAAAACCATAGTAAAGATAGGGACAACCAAAATATTGACATGGTATAAATAAATAGGCAAGTATAGCTTTTATTATACTTGACTCCACCTACATGTACCTTGATGAAATAGAAATCTTAAAAGTGCTTATATGTGAAGTTAGAAATAGCAAATCTAGAATTGCCTATAAATACTTAACTTATTAATATTTTGTTTGCCAATATGTTTTCAGCGATATTAATGTAGCACAATAATATAAACATGGTATTCTGACATTTAACCAACTAAAGTGCAGAGATGAGGGAAAGAGCCTGCTGAGGGCATCTTCCCGACAGTTGATGAGGCATCTTAAGAGCTGAAAGAAACGTGACATAATTCTACCCAGTGGCCAGTAACATAGA
Organism: Lissotriton helveticus; assembly: GCF_964261635.1. Lineage (NCBI taxonomy): Eukaryota > Metazoa > Chordata > Amphibia > Caudata > Salamandridae > Lissotriton > Lissotriton helveticus. Next base: position 535,927,832 of record NC_136070.1, read on the forward strand.
TCAGATGGGCAGCCTTTTGGAGTTATCACAGTGCTGAAGTCTCTAAACTTTCTGTAATCTATGGGACATGATGCCTCAGCCTGAGACTCAAATCCCGAGTGAGGAACTTAAAGCCCGGTCTGCCAAGAATCTGGCACCAATCTACTGCAAATTCCGGCAAAGGGGTGAGATGCAATTTCACCAAGTTCAGAAAGAACGTGCCCTTGAAACAGACTGCACACACAAGCTATGTCCTCAAATGTCTAGTCCCTGGACTAAGCATGCACCAACCAGTCGTCTAGATACGGGCATATCATCCTCCCCTCGTTGTGAGGAATCACCATAGGAGGAATAAGAACATTTGTAAATTCCCTTTGGGATGACTGCAGATTGAAGGGGAGTATTGTAAACTGATACTGCCAACAAAGAACAGCAAAGACAAGGAATGTCTGGTCATCTCACCACAATGACATTTGAAGATAAGCTTGCGCAAGGATGCGAGAAATCCCCAGTGGATACTGGTGGTAGAATAAGTTTAATAATGTCCACCTTGAAATGGATCATGGGGATGAAACAACTGAGAGCATTGTGGTCTACAAAGTTCTTCTCCACCATTTATATGACTGAAAAAAATACCTTGATCTCAAACCTTCTCTGAAACAGGCACCACTACCCTTTTCCCCCAGGGGCTCCAGGATCTGTAAATGTAACTTGCTTCAGAATGTCTTGTTGAAACTGAGTCACCAGAACCCTTGTGTTGGGTAGCTTTGAGGAGAACTCTATCCTTAGTTATGTGTGATGATGTTACGCACCCAGATATCGGAGACAGAACAAGCCCAAGTGTCATAGAATTAGGCCAAATTCCTCCCACTGGTATACACAGCGAAGTGGATCCCAGGGTCAGTCAGGGCCTGGGAGCAATGGAGAGTGGGAAAGTAGAAGGAGGCTTGTAGGCCCCTTTGCAAAACTATTGTTTGTCCTAGTAGGGACCATTATAGGAGTAACAGAAAACCCTGAAAGCCCTGCTTGAAGAATGAAAAGAATAAAACCACCTGGAATCAGTTTATGATTTATCATTATTTTGAAGATGTTTACTGTTCTTGTATACTTTGGACACCATTTCATCCAAATCATGGCCAAAGAGGCGCTATTCACAGTTAGGAAACTCGAAAGAAGAGGTTTTCTCAACGCATTCTGCCTCATCAAAACCCAACAATAATCAATAACTATTTCCCCAGACCTCACAGCTGAAGCCTTGATATGGTGAAATGATAGATCTGATAGGAACTTTGCCTGCTTGTCCATGCCGTGGCAGCCATGTGACCTGCAAACTCCTCGCCATTCTGGATGGTCAAAGTACGTTTCTGAAAGTCCTCGACAAGTGAATGGGACATAGAAATGTCATAATTCCTATATCACATGGGCAAACTTAAGCTTGCATTGGCATCCAAATATCCCACTGGTAGTGAAGGGATAGCATCATTCCTCTAGGCAGAAGGTTTATCAGACAGATTGGTCACAAGAAAATCCACTTTGTCTGTGGCACCTCCTTATCAGCATTCTACAGTTCATTAAGGCAGGAAAGAAACCTCTTGATTCCCAACAAATTCAATTTCTTCAAAAGATCCCTATTCAGCTAACGGGGAACTGGGTCTTTATGAAACTGGTTCAAAATCTCCCCCATTGGTGATAAGAGCAGCTGCTTCCTCAGTTAACCAGGTTTTCCCTGAGGCAGCCACAGATTTTGCTTGAATCCTACTTGCTAACATATTTGGCTTTGGAGTGAATCCTGGGTCTGCTCATCTTGATAAGATGACGATGAGGAAGGGTAGTCCTTGCAACTTTTTGATCCTTCTGGCATATAAAGAAGAGAGCTCCTTCGGGGTTTCCTTCATGAGGATGCTGAGATCCATCTCACAAATGTCCTCCTACATGACCAAATGGCAGGACAATGTATCGCAGTGACCGTCAGTGGACTTGTCATGAATTTGCAAGGGTCAGAATCAGACAGTTCTCAAGTTGAGGAAAGCCAGTGGTGTCATTCAGGAGATTTGTATTGGACTGTACCTGAGGCTCAACCTCCAGTACATTTCTCAAGAAGCAGACACTTGTTCAAGTGTAAATTGTGTAATAAATACACAAATTGTACAGATAACACTTGGGAAAATCACAAATTTTTCCGTGAATCCACAGTTTGCGCCTGGTTTGATTTAGGGCTTTTATGCCACGCAATTCCACGGTGCATTACTTTGTGTGCCATGAGTTTATCTGATTTTTCATGGAATCTTAGGGGGGTTTGCACACCCAGTTACAACTATTTCACACAAACTATCTGGGGCTAGGCACTGCAGGACACAAAGCTATTTAGTGGTGCGCTTGTGTCAAATTTAGATGGAAAAGTCCTTTTGCACAATACAATTATTCAATGCTGGTGATTGTGAGGGTGGGAATCCACGCTAAAACTTAATAAATCTGGGCCTCTATGACCTAATTCACCCTTTTGGTTACATGCAGTTTGCAGCTACCTAATGAATGCTATTTTAGATGGTAGTTCAAAGTCATTATAGGACGTGTTTCTGCTTAAGATAAAAGTTGAATCCACGAGGCAATGCAAGAAGAATGCAAAGGCTTCGGTAAAATTTACAAAGCCATATAAGGGGCAATTTGCGCATCCTTGTTTGACTTTGTAAAGGAACACAACACAAAAGAGCGGCTTGCATTGCATTAACTTGCTTTTTGAGCTGGGATTGTTTCAAATAAAAAACTTTTTTCTGCTGGTTATTTCCTCTTTCCAGGGCCAGCTTTAGGATGTTGCGACCATTGACACTGCAGCAGGTGGCTTGCTTGTGAGGTGCTGTGATTTGAAATATCTTTTGGGATTTAAAGCACCTGCTGCAGTTTCTTCTGTGTCCATCAAATTCCAGGCACTAATGAAAATGTCAAGATAAGTCTGGTAACTAATGTACCTGGTGGAGAGAGATCAGAGATTTGTCTAATGGTAGTTTTGACATAAATCAACAATACCCGCCCACAAGGCAAAGAGTATATGTATACCGTATGTAGAACACTTATCGTTGTTTATCATACGGGGTGTATCTATCACACAAATTTAAATCGTTTTTGCAAAAATAACCTGTTTTGTACTAATGGTTAATTGCTATACATCAAATGCCTTAACAGATTTCTTTATCTAAAATTGCTTCCATTCCACTGACAGTCTCTCAAGAGGGGACAACACTTGCTAACCGATTAATTACAGTCAAGCAGAAATACGTCTAAATAGACGATTAACACCAAAGATTTAGTGAGTTTGTGAAAAAAAATGTGAGAAAGACGAAGTGACCCCTCACGGGCGAACCACCCAGGGGAGAGCTGGCAGGTACTCACCAGGTCAACCCACTGTTCTCATCATCTATAACAGAAAAGAGTGTCCAACAAACAAAAAACATAGATAGTGTAGGTGCACAGGGAGTGAAGACAAAATACACTCTCTGTTAGTGAACAAGATATAATTAAAATTGACAGGCACACCTTTCACTCGATACTTTATTGTTTAGTAGGGGTGAACTGTCAAATTAAAAATGTGTATAGGTAGCTATTTATGCACACCCAATTCACATGCCATGCATAAATAGCTACCTATACACATTTTTAATTTGACAGTTCACCCCTACTAAACAATAAATTATCGAGTGAAAGGTGTGCCTGTCAATTTTAATGATATCTTGTTCACTAACAGAGAGTGTATTTCGTCTTCACTCCCTGTGCACCTACACTATCTATGTTTTTTGTTTGTTGGACACTCTTTTCTATCTATACTAATATAATAAAGAGAGAGCCCAAACCTTTGAGGCGGGTAATCTCAGGAACCACAGCACCAATCACAACACCCAATACAGCGTTGGAAAGGGCAGTTGCAGCAGAAGGACATAGGCTATGCAGACGCCCACCATATACATTTAAAAGGTAAAAGAACCGCACCAGCAAAGTAGTCCCTTGTGGGCGTGTCTGCGTTGTGCTGTGGGCGTGTGCTCGGGGCGTGACAAACGCTGGGGGCGTGTGGTATGTTTCGCCCTTTATGCCATGTCTCATATCGTGTGCTAATCCCACCCTGCTCCCTTTAAATACCCCTGCACCCCATAATCATAACCCACCCTTACTCCTTAAAATACCCCAACACCCTTAAACACTAACCCATCTTAACCCTATAAATATACCCTGTACCCCAAAACCCAAACCTATCCCTAAACCCTAAAAATACCCCTGTACCCCAAAACCCAAACCTAGCCCTGAACCCTATAAATACCCCTGTACCTCAAACCCCAAACCTACCCCTGAACCCTATAAATACCCCTGTACCTCAAACCCCAAACCTACCCCTGAACCCTAAAAACACCACTGTACCCCAAACCACCCTGAACCCTAAAATACCCCTGTACCCCCAAATCCAAACCTAGCCCTGAACCCTTAAAATACCCCTGTACCCCAAAACCCAAACCTACCCCTGAACCCTAAAAATACCCCTGTACCTCAAAACCCAAACCTAGCCCTAAACCCGAAAAATAACCCTGTACCCCAAAACCCAAACCTACCCCTGAACCCTAAAATACCCCTGTACCCCAAAACCCAAACCTAGCCCTGAACCCTAAAAATACCCCTGTACCCCAAAACCCAAACCTAGCCCTGAACCCTTAAAATACCCCTGTACCCCAAAACCCAAACCTACCCCTGAACCCTAAAAATACCCCAAAACCCAAACCTAGCCCTAAACCCTAAAAATACCCCTGTATCCCAAAACCCATACCTATCCCTAAACCCTAAAACTACCCTTGTACCCCATAACCCAAAACTATATCTGAACCCTTAAAATACCCAAACACCCCAACACACATACCTCAATACCCCAAAACATATACCCCTATACCCATACTTACCTTATCCAAACATTTAAAAAAAACATGCTTTTACTATTCATGCATTTACAACGAATTTCGTTGTAAATGTATGTGTGGTAAAAGCATATAAAATGTAATGCCATGCGTTATAATGGCATTGCGGAGTCATGGTACTTTCGTAATGAAAGTATGCGGAGTGATGGTATGCGGAAAGAAAGTTGCGGAATAATGGGTGTTTACACTCTCCCGGTAAGTACATTGGTGGCACGGCGGCCCACATCTCCAGCAACATACTCATATTTTTTCACCACCCATTTGAAAATGCACAGGTCTCTCTCATTGATGGCCAGCACAGACATACACTTTTAGACACACCTCCTGCCACAAGTTCTAGAATTGCGAACTTTAGAGCTGGGGAGCTACGTTCGAATCTCGGCATCAGCTCAACATCCTGTGATTCCAGGCAAATCGCTTTGTCTCCCTGTGCCTACCACAAATGAATGTGTTCTTCTGTAATGTAAATTGTGCTCATGCCATGTTGTCGAGTTTGCGCTATATAATATTGCAAGGAAAAATAAAGTAGGGAAACTCGAGTTCACACACTACTGAACGCGCACTCTAAAGTGCATCAGCAGTGCACTGTGAATTGGAGCGTTTCACAGGCCTGTCACAGATAAGAAATGCTATCAAAACGAATCCTACAAAACAATATACCACTGGTCGGCAGAATTCATACCTGGACAACGTCGGGACGGGCTGCTAGTTATAGATAAAGTGACCACCGATGATGAGAACAGTGGGTTGACCTGGTGAGTACCTGCCAGCTCTCCCCTGGGTGGTTCGCCCGTGAGGGGTCACTTCGTCTTTCTCATATTCTTTTTCATGAACTCACTAAATCTTTGGTGTTAATCGTCTATTTAGACGTATTTCTGCTTGACTGTAATTAATCTGTTAGCAAGTCTTGAGAGACTGTCAGTGGAATGGAAGAAATTTTAGATAAAGAAATCTGTTAAGGCATTTGATGTATAGCAATTAACCATTAGTACAAAACAGGTTATTTTTGCAAAAACGATTTAAATTTGTGTGATAGATACACCCCGTATGATAAACAACGATAAGTGTTCTACATACGGTATACATATACTCTTTGCCTTGTGGGCGGGTATTGTTGATTTATGTGATTTATGAGTGGAGGGATACCCGTATCCCATAAAAAAAACTCTGGGCTCCTTATTGATAGATGTAATGGTAGTTTTGACTCATCATAAAGTAGCGCATAGGGCTAGTATGCTTGTGCACAGAAAGTGTACCATGCAGATCACAGAATTGTATTATGTAGATAGCTCAGTTGCTTATTGCTTTTGTCACAGAGGTCCTTTTGTTTCTTGTAATTCATAAGTTACAATCCTAATATAGCACAGTGAGCTATGATCTGGCATCAAAGAGCTGCATGCAAACTACAAGGTATAGGTTAGAGTAGACATTGGTTTTTCTTCAGTCTTTCATTTTCCTAATGTTGCTAAAAAGGGTTTGTTCGGGTAGAAATAAATTCTTACTAGTAAAGCTAACCCTAATCACTGTGTGACGTTTGAAAGCCAGATTTTGTGCTTTTTCAGACCTTGCACTCTTAAAATATACTACCTTCCAGTAGGGATGACATGTGACTCCTACACCTTCCTTTACACAGATTTACACTTTTATGGTTCATTGTCTCAGTATGGTGTATGGGTGATGTAAAGCGCCCAGGTATCCTACACTGGTATGAGTAGCTCTATAAAACAAATTAAATACACGTGAGAGGGGCTATTGAGAGATGAGGGGCACGATTGGAGTCTGGTAGTGAGGGAATCCGTGGAGAAGGAGGTTGTTGGGGGAGCCAACAAAGACTGTCACACCAGACACCATCAGTGCTAAAGCCAGCCCTTTCTCCTACTATGCATGATGCATTCTGCATCACACATAGAAAGAGAAAAATGGCTCTTTGGATTGTTTTTGTGTAGGGAAGTATCCCATCATCTTTAAAAACAATCCTGCTTGTAAAACATGCAACCATGCAGCATTGTGCATGTGTGTCTGCGTTGACGTTAGGCAGCACACAATGTGCTGGAGCTAGGATAGAGCAGAATTGGCCATATCTTAGTTGATATGGTGCATTTCTTGCCTCTCCGTTTCACGCAACGCACCAACTTTGCTTGCTGCCTTGCGCTGCATTAAACTTTAGTAAATATTGGGCAGATTTACAATAACTGACGCATCCCTGCATATCAGCAGGGATGCGCCAGTTATTGTGCGTCACCGCAGACACCTCTTGCGCCACCATGGATGCACCGCATTTACAATGCGGTGCACCATGTGGCAAGCATGGCGCTGGCTTTGCGCCGCCGCTGCCTCACAAAAGTGACGCAACAGTGGCGCAAATGTGGCGTACTGGTCTTGTAAATCTGCTCCGAAGTCTCTTCGGGGCAGATTTATGTTAACTGGCGCATCCCCAGGGATGCGCCAGTTAATGTGCGCCACAGTGCGCCACTGCTCCGCCACCCATGGTGCGCCGCATTTACAATGCGGCGCACCATGGTGCAAGGCAGTGAAGATGCGTGACGCATCTCTCGGCGCACGGGCGGCGCATTGCAGGAGTCATGACTCCTGCAATGCACAGGGGCCACCTGTTCAATGTATGGTGCGTCACCCTTACGCCTGCTTCAAGCAGGCGTAGGGAATTGACGTAGAAAGTGACTGAGTGAAATCTCATAAATTTCACTCAGCCACTTTTAGGAGGCGTTCCTGCACAGGAACGCCCCCCCCCCCCCCTGGGCAGGAACGCCTCCTTATGGCGCAGGGGTTTCCAACGTGACGCATCTCCTAGATGCGTCACATTACGTGACGCAATTGCGGCGCAAGGAGGCGCAAGAGCCTCATAAATCTGTCCCTTCATATTTACCTGTTCTGATATGCTAGCTGAGCAGAAGCACGTCAGTCAGCCTCACCCAGGAAATGAACTCTATTCCACTTGGTTAAGGGGGGGGGTCACTCATGATGCCTTCAATGTTTGGTATCGGGCCTTTATTTAACAGGAGTTTCCGCTGTATGAATAAATGCGCGTGTACTCTTTGCACATCCGCTGAGAGGGCCTACACCCTAACATTCTTCCTGACAGTAGAAACACCACATGCACGCTGCAATACTGCCTGTGGAAATAACTTCAGTGGCCTATTTCCCTCGCAGGAGTCTTGTGTGATACATTTCGCAATAACAACATTTCCCCGTTGTACCTGGCGCGCCTCAGTCAGATTTCCAAGCAGCCCTCAGCAAACCACATCACAGGCATGGACATAAAACCAAATCGCACCCATGTCAATGATGTCTTTCACTGGTCCCTTCCTCTTTTCAGGGTGCGTATCGGCTGTGTCACTTCACGCACTGGCGTGAGTCAGCCGCGTATAATGCCTTCCTGTACGTACGCCGTCCCGGAGGTCAGACGACGTCATTGCGCGTTCTCTTCACCAGCCGGATTAAAGCTGAAAGGGTTCATGGGCGGAGGAACCCAAAAAACAAAGGGGCCGGTACCCGAGAGCGCTTTGTTTTCGTTGTAAGCAGAAATAACAATATCGAAAAGGTGGTGACTGAAAAACAGCGGTGCTTTCCCGGAAGGCTTAATGTGTCAGTCCTGACTGGCACGTGGTGTCAGTCCTGACTGGCACGTGCGGCAAAAAACAAGTGAGTCACAGGGCTGCACAAGCATGGCTGTGTCCCGGACATCACAAGGGCTGCTCGAGTTAATATGTCACCCTGTGATCGGGCGTCATGCTGAAAGGTAGGCTTTCTTCGTAGTAGGAAGGTCCAACGTTTCCCGGCGAGACTAATAAATGATAACCAGATGGTGGTGTATTCCTTCGTAGTTCCGGTTTCTTAAATACGGTCTATTCTGATAAACGCCTGCAGCTAAACAAACAGACCAGGACAAATCGTTATGGAGTCTTGGTAATGCAAAACGCGATGTCAAACTTCCTGTACAGTGCCTATCCAGCGTCAGTGATTCCAGCACATGGGGCGATCCCCACATAAATTCAAAACTGACAATTGAACGGCTCCTTATCGAGCCCTATATTTGTGTACTTAGAAACACTGACCGCTTTTTAAACAAGGGCTGTAAAAAATGCAAAGCTAAAACGCCTGTTTACATTGCACTTTTACTTAAATTGCTTCCCTAAGAGCATTTGCCTTTTCCAGGATGTTGGTTTTCCGTAGGTTTTGCATGTAGACTAATGGTGATATGAAGGCGATACAAGGAAGTTTATGGACAGAGAAAAGAGAGTGCAAAATAGGAGAGTGATGAGGTGTGTAATGTGCAGATGAAGGATTTCAGAAAGATGCGGGAAGAAAAAAATTGTTAGGGGTCTCACAGAGAGGCTGCAGAGGAAGGTGGTGTGCGGAGGAGAATAAGAGAAGAAAGACCACTATGCATTCCAATTACCCTCTATGGGGTCCTTCCCGGTCCTTACTACGTGACGTGAGGCAGTCCTGCCTCCACCCAGCCAATCACAACGCCAGCATTTCCATACTACATAAGCCCCGCCCACCTACCGCCATGCCTGTTTTTTTCTGCTCCGACGGCAGTCGGAACGCTGGTGCTGCCGGTTCTGGTACCTGGATCCAGTTTCCTTTGGTGGTGGTTCTGTGAGTTTTTCTTGTGTGTTTCTTTGTTTGGCATTGTGCTGTTTATTTCTTGAATGCACGGCGCGGCTGCTCCAGTTTTCCGGTTTGCCGAGCTCCTGTTCTGGGGTCAGGTGCGCTCCCCGCTCATGTCCTGGGCAGGGGCGGGGAGTTTTTGTGGTGTCCTGGCCTTAGGTCGTTCCGGCGCTGCTACACTATCGCAGAGTCCGCCACCCCCCCCCCCCCCCCCCCCGCGGCCATTCTCTTTTGGACTGTGGCTGTGGGTGGAGACTTCAGGGCTGCCCTCTTTCTATTTCATTCACCTGTCTCACCTTTGCGTGATTGGATGATTGGGGGCAGTATTTATTGGAGGTTGCTGGGCACTTCCTTTGTTGTGGTGATTTCCTGTTTGGTTGCTTCTGGTTTTTTCACCATGAGTGAAGGGGCTTCTTCTCCTGTACCGTCTAAGGCTGTTTCCAAGCAGCCTAATGTTCAGGATCTGCAGGAGGACGACGTCTTGCAGATTTCTAGGGCTGATTTGCAGGACTTAATTAATTCTGCGGTCCAGTCTGCGCTGCTGGATCCTGCGGCTAAGCGGGCTAAGGATGATGAGGAAGACATGGACAATTCCCCTAAGGGAAAGTATGTCCAGGGCAAAGTTTTCTCTGACATGCTGGTCCATATTCGAGAGGTACTTGGGTTTGACCCTAAATCCCTGACTGAGGAGGGATTTTACGCACAGTATAGTTCCTCTGTGGTGGATGACCTCCCCTTCCATAATGTCCTGACTCCGCGATTCCTGGGGAAGCGGTATCGCCTGGCGGACTTTGATTCCCAGTTTCCTGCGATTCCGAAGGTTAATTCTCTTTTGTCATCTATGGCTTCCTCCTCTTCCTCTTTATCTTCGGAGGAGGCTTCCCTGTCTGATCCGGTGCAGCGTAAGGTGGAATCTGCTCTCAAACGTTCTTACGCCGCTTCTCACTTTGGGGTGCGCGCTAGCACTTATGCGGCCTATGCGTCGCAGGTCCTGCTCAAGGATTTCGAGAAGCTGTTTGACTGTCTTCAGGATCAAGGGGACCCTACTCCTGTGTTGGCTCAATTGGAGGGTTTGGCGCAATTCCTGTCGGATGTCACTTTTGATTCCTTGTGGGCTTTCTCCTCTGCTGCTGGGGCGGCGGTCTCTGTGGACAAAGCCTTGGCGTCTTGAAGCTGCACAGAAGACCTTAGTCCATAAACTGCCTTTTGATGGTCCCCGTCTCTTTGGGGATGCCTTGAATACGATGGTGCAGCACTCTGCGTTGGAGAAGAAGTTGTTGAAGTCTTTTCAGCCTGCTCCTAAGAAAAAGTCTTTTTTCCAGAAGCCGGGGTTTCAAGGGGTTTTGTCCTCTCAGCCCTTTCGTGGTCGGGCCCGTGGTCGGGGGCCGCGTTCTATTATAAATCCCGGCCTCAGCAGCAGCAGCCTCCCTCTGGTGCTGGACAAAAGTGACTATGCCGCTGTGGGGGCTCGTCTCCGTTTGTTTCTGGACCGTTGGTCAGCTCTGATCTCTGATCAATGGGTCTTGGCTGTCAGGTGGGGTTACCAGATTCCCTTCCGGGGACCTCCCCCTCTGGATTGTTTTCTGGTTACTCCGTTGTCAAGAGACCCAGTGCGACGGTCTGCCATGTTGTCCGGCGGCGCCATGTTGTTACGGAAAGGGACAATGGTGCCTGTTCCAGGGGAGGAAGTGGGCCTGGGGTTCTATTCCCGTCTGTTTCTGGTTCCAAAGCCCAATGGTTCCTTCCGCCCCATATTGAATCTCCGTTCCCTGAACAAATTGGTGCGGTTGGATCATTTTCGGATGGTCACATTGCAGTCCGTCATCCCCCTCATCCAGGAGGGAGATTTTTTCGCTTCCCTGGACTTAGAGGATGCCTATTTTCACATTCCAGTCCATCCTGCCAGTGAGCGGTTCCTGTGGTTTGTGGTTCAGGGGATGCATTTCCAGTTTCAGGTTCTGCCGTTCGGCCTCTCCACTGCTCCCAGGACTTTTACCAAGGTATTGGCTCCTGCTGTGGGGGTTTTGCAACATCAGGGTTTCTCTGTGTTTCCTGTATTGATGATTGTTTGGTCTCTGCTTCTTCTTTCCCTCAGGCTCTTCTGGCGGTGGAGGCTACGTTGTCCCTGTTCCAGGAGCTGGAGTTCAAGGTGAATTTGGCCAAGTCTCATCTGGATCCTTTTCAGAGACTTCAGTTCATCGGGGGTCTGTTCAACACCTCTCTGGGGCGGTGTTTCTCCCTCCTGTTCGGATCCTTTCCCTACAGACTCTGTTGTGGGATCTGTTTAGTCGTCCCTCTGCCCCAGCTCGTGTTTGGTTGCGGGTCCAGGGATTGATGGCTGCGACCACTGCTGTAGTTCCTTGGGCTAGCCTCCATCTCAAGCCCTTAGTGACTCTTCTGTTGGCTCTGTGGGACCCCTCCCGGGCAGATTACGAGACTCTGATTCCTCTCTCTCCTGCTCTGATTCAGGACTTGGACTGGTGGCTTTGCACTCCCAATCTGGAGAAGGGGGTGCGGTTTTGTCTTCCTCCTCCCCTTTTGTTGACGACGGATGCCAGTCTCTGGGGTCACTTTGGGGTCCTTGGAAGTCAAGGGTCGGTGGTCTCAGGGGCTCGAACTGGCGGGAGTTGGCGGCTATCTGGGAGGCGGTACAGTTCTTTCAGGTTCCTCTCCTCGGGGCGAATCTGTTGGTTTATACCAACAACCAGGTGGCTCGTTGTTACTTGAACCGTCAGGCGGGGACCAGGTGCGCATCTCTGAACATGTTGGCCTCCATGATTTGTGCTTGGGCGGAATCTCATCTGTTGGCCTTGAGGGCGGTGTACATTCCGGGACGGTTGAATTTTCATGCGGACGCTTTGAGCCGCGACCTTCCATCTTCTGTTCTGTACCATCTCTCTCTTCCTCTGTTCCTGTCCCTTTGCCTTCGGTTCGGGACTCCTTGGATCGATCTTTTTGCATCCCCTCACAACTCTCTCCTGCCCCCGTTTTGTTCGGAGGTGCTGTGTCCTCAGGCTTGAGCGGTGGATGCTCTTTCGATTACCTGGCCTTCGGGCCTTCTGTATGCATTCCCTCCCATTCCCCTCCTCCCGAGGGTGCTGCAGTAGATTAGGAGGGAGAAAGATTCGGTCCTGTTGATTGCTCCTTTCTGGCCTCGCCGCATTTAGGGGCAGATGTATCAAGCGTTTTGCATGTCGCAAATGCAGCGAATTGCAATTTCAAAGCGTTTGCGACATCAAAAAGTGCATTTGGCATGTATGAAAAATCGCATAGCATAATAAGAAATCGCAATTTTAGCGAATTCTTAGATTGCGAGATGTGTTTTTCACATAAACGAATGCGATTTCCAAATTTGCATGTTCCAAATTTAGCGAAAATCGCAAGTTAAGAATTCGCAACCAATATGTAAGAAAAATTAGCAAATTAAGAAATCGCATTTAACACCAAATAGGAGCAGGTGGTAAAAAAAATATATATAAAGGCTCCCATAATGCATTTTCCAACATTTCAAAATGGCGGGATTATACCTGATTGCCAGGAGGCTGCGTATCCAAGCTCTTGCCCATAGGAGACAAAGACAGGAGAGAATCTTCAGGATACGCATTACGCTGTTCCAGCAAACTCAGGAGGAGATCTATGAAAAATACAGACTACATCCTCACACCATTTTGGACCTGATCAATGAATTGGAACCTTTTTTGGCACATCCAACAGGCAGAACACAATCCATACCAACACATGTGCAGGTATTGTGCTCACTGCACCTTTTGGCTTCTGGCTCTTTTCAAAGTGTGATTGCAGAGGTTGGTGGAGTGTCACAGAGTGCCGTATCCCGGTTTTTCCATGTGTTCCTGGATGCAATGCTAAGGAGACTCCACCATCATATATACTTTTCTAATACACAACAAGCCATACAGGATACAAAGTTGGATTTTTAACAAATAGCACGTTTTCCACATGTGATTGGATGCATTGACGGAACCCATATTGCTATCACTCCACCTGCAGCCATTGAATATGTTTTCCGGAATAGAAAAAGCTACCACTCGCTCAACATCCAGATCATATGAAATGCCAAAAACATAATTAATGACATTGTAGCAAGGTTTCCAGGGAGTATACATGACTCTTTCATCTTCAGACATAACGCAATTCATAGACGTCTCAGTGCTGGTCAGTTTGGAGATGGATACCTGCTAGGTGAGTAACACTCATGCAAACATCCATACATCCATCCATCATAATGAAAGGGAACATTCACTTACTATTTTTTCTCTTACTTGCAGGTGATAGTGCCTATGCAGTGCGTGATTTCATCCTTACACCATACTTAAATCCTGCAAATGCAAGTGAAAGACGGTACAACAGGGCACACCGGTCCACACGTGGGGTAATTGAACGTACTTTTGGAATATTAAAAAGCCGTTTCAGATGCATACACAAAAGTGGAGGTGCATTGCAATACAATCCAGAAACATGTTGCAGAATTGTCACAACATGTGCAATGCTGCATAACATGGCAATTCGCAAAGGCACAGACATTGAGGTGAGTGACTCAGACTCATCTGATGATGATGATATCCCTCCACCAAGAATGGCAATGGCAGGAGTAGGAGCCATGGCGGGCCGTCAAAGAAGGACAGAGATTACACGAAATTATTTTTAGGTAAGTAAAAACAAAATACCATCTTAAGTTTGTAAATGTTTTTATTCACAACATACAAACTAATCTGTTTTATGTTTTCAACACTTCTTTCAAAATATGTAAATGAAAATTACCATAAGTGGAACAAAAATATACCTTTCACAATGCATTTCTGCTGCATAAGTTACTAAACACAAAGTTATTTCTTGCGCTGGCGGCTGCCAGCTGCCAGCTTGTTACTCCTGTAAAGGCATGGCCTCTTGCTCAGGTCCGGGAGTAGCACGCCTGCCACTTCTGCGTTGGCCCATTTGGTTAGTAGGGGTAGGGTTTCTACTACTCCTACTGGAGTTGTCCTCACTCTCTCCAGAGCATAGGAGTGCTCTTGCACCTGAGTTGGTGGTTTGCACACTTTCCAAAACCAAGGACATTTTGTCTACACTCTTCGCCATTTCACGTGTGCATTGACTTAATTCTCGCTGCATGTTGATGCTGCGCCGCGTGAAATTGCTTGTGACTGCACAAAGCCTGTTGACTGCTTTGGTGTAGGTATGCATCCTGACTTGTGCAGCCTGTGCAGCCCTGTTACGTGCATTTTCAGTTTGTAATAGGGTCAGGCAGAGTTTGTCTATAGATGCAGCCATGCTTTCCTGATTTTTATAAGATTTCAGTAGCTGCTTATTAATTGATCTCAGTGCCTTGTGTTGCAGGCGCTGAACGTGAAGCATGTCCTGCTCAAGGCCAGCAAACACAGTGCCTCCTTCACTTGGTCCTCTGTTGCTCCCACTTGCCTCCAGACGGAATGAGCGTGCCCTCCTTGGAGTTTGAGGTTGCTGGTGTGAGTCCTGAGGGGACACTGTGACTGTCTCATTGTGAACTGCATCTACATCAGAATTTACTTCCACTCCCATTGGTTCCAGAGGTGCAACACGTCTGCGCTTCCTGTGTATGTTCCTATTTTGTACAGGGGCATCAGAGACTACTTCATCTGGCTCTGAGGTCACATGAGGAGGCAAACTTTCAATTTCATTTTCTGGCCTGGAGTCCCTTGTATGTTCTGTGGATGTAGAGTATGAAATATGAATATGTGTTTCTATGAAATAAAATGAATTCATTGCTAAAAACAACTTGTACTACACTGCTTCAGCATGCCAAATTACTACTTAGTCAAATATCATGTGTTACTGTGATGATGAATGTGACAATCATATTTGGACTACAACTCCCATGATGCATTGCTCACTTATGGTTTTACAGTGTAAGTAAACTCCAATTTATGTGTGAATGAGTTTCTGCACAGGACACACAGATTCTTTACACACATACATTGATTGCATTTTCATTCATCTTACCTTGTGAAGTTGCAGAAGGTTCAGAGCTATCAATTGTGGCCACTCCACTCACACTCTCTGGTAGCAGGGTGGATTCTATCAGTTCCTCATGGGGTGTTGGTTGGTCCACACTAGAAGTTCCACCACCTGTTTTGTTTGACTCTTTGATTCTGTCAGCAAGTCTCTCCTTTGATCTGAGTCTCATGTCATACCACCTTTTTTTTATTTAATCAATGGAGCGAGTGGTGACTCCTACAGAGTTAACTTTTTCCTGACTCTCCATCCAGATTTTCCTTTTCCTGGAGTCAGGAACTTTCAGTGCTTTTTTCCCAAAAAGATCCTCATGATTACACACCATTTCCTCTATGAGGATTTCTTGCTCCTTCTCAGAAAACTTTTACTTCCTTTTCCTCTTTTCCAATGCCATTTCCTCCTGTGCCTTCTGAGACTCCATTGCTCACCAAACAGGTCTGCTCTGCCTTAGAACACTCTTCCAACTGCCACTGGGTGTGGCTCTGGGAAGCAGGTGCAGGCAATCAGTGATACTTCCTGGTTGTGATGTCATCAGGCTGTTCCTGCATTGCATGATCCCGTTTTTGCGATTTCTTATTTTGCGAAAATCGCTAAATAAGAAATCGCAAATAATTCGCTATAAATTCTGCGATTTTTAGGCAATCGCACAATTATCGCAAATCTTATCATACATCTCAATTTGCGAATCTGAAATTGCGATTCGCAAATAATCGCAATTAAAGACTCGCAAATTGAGATCTTGATACATCTGCCCCTTGGTTTCCTCTCCTGTTGCGGCTCGCGGAGGGTCGGTGTGTGCGGCTTCCTTTGTGTCCGTCTCCTCTTCAGTTTCCACTCTTGTCTCTGCCTTGTCTTCGTCGTTTGCAGATGACGGCTTGGCTCTTGAGCAGTTGACGTTGGAGTCTTTTGGTTGTTCATCGGTGGTGGCTCGTGACTTCCAGTTGTCTCGCCGCCCTTCGACCCTTCAGTGCTATGGTCATCATTGGGGTTCTTTTGTTTCTTGGTGTTCTTCTCATGGGGTGGATCCTGTACTGGGGGTTCCTACTTCTGTGTTGGAATTTCTCCGAGATGGTTTTTTGAAAGGCCATTCCCCTTCTGCGCTGTCTTCTCAGTGGGCAACGGTTCGTGCTTGTCGGGGTCCTGGGGCATCCTTGGAGGGTGTTGCCCCTTTGGTTAGTCGGCTTTTTCGGAGCTTTCGGCTTCGTCTGCCGGTTTCTCCTGTTCTCATTCCTTCTTGGGATTTGCCTACTGTTTTGCGTGGTCTGCAGTTGCCCCCTTTTGAGCCTTTGATGGAGGCGGATTTGTTATGGCTGTGGTGGCTTTCCTGTTGGCCATTACCTCCGCTCGCAGGTTGGGTGAGTTGGGTGCCTTGCTCATTTCGTTTCCCTATTTGCAGTTCCTCCCGGATCGGGTCGTTTTGCGGCTTGATCCGCTTTCCTGCCTAAGGTTTCTTCGAGTTTTCATTTGCAGCAGGAGGTGATTCTTCCTGATTTGCCTGCTGAGGGGGATTCCCTTGATCCCCTTCTTTGAATGTTCGCAGAGCTCTCCAAATTTACCTCCAACGTTCCCTGGGGTTCCGGAGTTCTCCTGCCTTGTTTGTCTCCTGTGGGGGTGTGGCTAAAGGGAAGAAGGTTTCCACTTCCACGATCAGTCGGTGGGTTCATTTGGCGGTCTGTCAATCTTACAAGTCTTTGGATTTGCCTCCTCCGTCTCATGTGCAGGGTCGGGCGACGCGTTCTGTGTCTGCTTCCTGGGCTGAGGCGGCGGGGGTCTCTATCCAGGAGATTTGTAGGGCGGCCACCTGGCAGTCTCATCACACATTTGTGCAACAATATCGGCTTGAAGTTTTACATGCCTCTGCTGACAGTTTTTCTGTTGGCGTCTTGAACGCTGTTGTGTATTGATTAAAGTTTTGTAATCTGCATGGATCCCTGGTGTCCTGCGTATTTTCTTTATTGATTCTCTGCTTGTGAGTTCCTCACGTAGTAAGGACTGGGACGGGGAGGACCCATGAGGGGGGGAATGTCTTGTTACTTACCGGTAATCTTCATGACACCAATTAGGGTCCTCCCCATCCCAGTCCTCTTCCCTCCCTCCCTCCCGCTGTGTTTGTGTCGGAGTCTTGTTGATAACAGGCATGGCGGTAGGTGGGTGGGGCTTATGTAGTATGGAAATACTGGCATTGTGATTGGCTGGGTGGAGGCAGGACTGCCTCACGTAGTAAGGACTGGGACGGGGAGGACCCTAATCGGGGTAATGAAGATTACCGGTAAGTAACAAGACATTTCGTATTGTCAGACCTGAAATATTTTCAATTCTAAGTTTTCATCAGAATAGCATTTATTTGATACAGCTAACAAGCACTGGCAACACCAATAGGTCTAAATTGTTGTAGGCGGATGTCTGTTATTGTGTGATGTGTCTGGATACAGAAAGCTCACAGATGGGCACTCCAATGCTAGTCAGATGGCACAGCGGGGCTTTAAGTGGGCCGGGTCTCACCGGTGCTGGGCACTGGCAGTTTTTTAAAAGGGGGCTCAAAACGGGTCTCTATCCGACTCTGTTTTGGGCTCTGGCACAGGCGGTCTGTTTTTTCCCGGACTGCAGTGACAGAAGGCAGCTCACACTGCTCACTAGTGGAGAAGTTACAGCATAACGTTATGCCAGGTGAGTTGTAGGGGAAGGGAAATCCTATATAAGAGTAATTGTCTCTCTGGATTTCCTTTCTATTTTTGAAAATCAGGAGCAGCAACATTGTCGTGGTGTCACCAGGGCTTTAAGTGAAATCTTTTTTAATATTATATACAAACCATAGTTGCTGCGTATTTATCTTATGCAACTAACAACCATTGACAAAGCCAATAGTCCTGACTTGTTTGTAGGGATGATTTTACTTGTATCATATATCTGGATGCAATGGTAGAAACAGCAAAATACAAGTCGGGCGGCACACTATGCTAAGCACAGATTTTTTAGCATACGTGTTTTTAAGCCATGCCCTTAATTAAATTTGTCACGCCCCTTTGTGAGCCCCCAGCTTTTTCATCCCACTTAAAGCCCTGTGGCACAGTGTGTGTGTAACACAGGATTTAGTCAGACCCTACCTCTTGGAAAGGATTACTTTGGCTACACCCCTTCTGCAGACACCCACCTTCTTCATCCCACTCAAAGCTCTGGTAGTGCACGATTCTATTACAAACACAACACACCTGTACAGCATGAACAGTGACAGCGTTCATTGCACACTACTTGCACATATCTGTATACACAACCCTTCTCTCCCCAGCGACTTCCCCAGCCCACAGAACAGGTATAGCGCGACTATTAGCAAGTCAAACTGTGCCCTTCCCCACAAAAAAGAAAAAATAACCCCCCAAACTCTGGAATGACTGACAGTCCTGTCTAGAGTTACACCTCAAGAGTTACCTTCACGCTTCTGGGGCTGCGTGCCTTTCTTTGGTGGAGCTTGTATTTAGTTCCAAGAGGCCCATTAGGGGGTGATAGTGCTTTCTAAAATACCCCAAACAAGCAAATAAAATGTAATAACTCAGCAACTCCTTCTCAGCCTTCCTTCATTACAAGGTCAGTAAATTAGTACCATTAAGAGCACTTAGAAACAGCTGAAGCGCATGCTGAAAAACTTTTTTTTTTTTTTTTAACACCCCTCCCTCCCCAACTGCGGCGACTCTCTATATCCTTTCCTGGTACCTTACCTTTCCCCGCGATCCAAGTCTTGTTCATCCTCAAATATTTCTCCAAAACCCAGTTTTTCGTCTTCATTTTCTCTTCTTTGTATATTTTCTCTCTCGAAAGTGCAGGTATATATCATCATCCCGTCACAGATGTGAAGGATTCAGAAGGGCTGGGAGCTAGGGCATATTCATGGACCGGGCGATCCATACTAATGACAGTCTTTGCCGGCATTGCTAGAATCACGAGGAGGGGAAGGGGAATAGTATAAAATGTCCTGCAGCTGCAGAGTGGGCGATTGGTCAGGATGCCTCGTGGACATAATCAGGAGGAGTTGGATCAAATGTAGAGACAAACAGCATAAATGTAGACACTATACAATGTCGAAAACACAGTCTAATTTAATGCCTAATACCCAGCTGATTGCACATGTTTAACCACATAATAGGATACAAATTAGCACTTGTCATTAGGGCTAGATTTTTAAGGTATTTGATAGTGTGCTACAGATGGGAGACAACATAAAATGTCCTGGTTCTCCTGACAAGAAAAGAGCTACCTTCAAACACACTATTCTTACTATAACAAATCCGGTCTTAGAATCCCAATTATAGTGCACACCAACTGCAAACAGCATGTAGTGTTCATTCTTAGTGGATGTGAACCTAATATGGGATTCTGTAAGGTTCAGCCTTCAGTGACATTGTATGGACTTCTATGTCCATAACAGGGTATGTGGGCACAGGCCTTGTATGTCAGGAATACACAGGGCTCAACTAATTCTCACAGTGCTGGACTCAACTTATGCTGTAAGTATGTAGTACTGTTTGCTCTCCTTGAGGTGCATTAGATTTTTTACGCCTACCACACTCTAAAATAGCAATGGCTCACCTAGAGTCATTACTACACTAAATTGCCAGTGTTCAATTTGAAGCTGCAGGAAATTCAGCAGCATATTCTGAATGTTAGGTTGCCAATGTTTCTTAAAAGGTACTACACTGCTATAAAAACAGGCAGTATGAGCATTTATCAGTGTACTTTTAGTAATTAGGAAATTGCTTCTACCTCCTATTTATGGTGCTTGAAATGGTCAACCATACACAGATATTACAATTTAAAAGTTACTTAACTGAATACGTCAGCAGAAGATATGTATAGTCAACAGTCTAAAGCACCTCTAACAGACCATGCAAGACAGTCCAGCTGGTCCTTAATCATCAGCGAACCTTAGTCTGTTATGAGACGCAGTTAACTAGCCCACAGAAACCGTCTTTTATACTTAAATGCCCCTGTAGCTGACCTTCAGCTAGTTGTTAAACGCCCATAGTGCACTATCATTTACCCTCAGCTCACCTTCAGATGCACCTTCTGGTCTTCAGAGGCTTTAATGTGTCCTCCAGATAGTCTGAGCTGGTGCTTACCTACCCCCATTTGGCCATCAGAGACCCTAACTTGCCTTCAGATACTGGCAGCTTGCCATCAGAAACTTTCATCCCATAGCTATATGGCCTCAGAAAGCCTTTAAACTCCCCCAGTGGGTTCCTAAACACACCCCACTATATCCTGAGAGACCTTCTAGCTTACAATTAGACGCAACCAGTTGTCCCTTTGAAGCCATCAGTCAGGGTCAGAATATACTTATAAGGCGCCTGTCATGCCTCTCTGCTGGCCTTCAGGCATACCTGCAGTCCAGCAACTCTCAAGACCCACACAATCAAGTGCAGGCTATTGAGGTCAATGCTTTTGTCTCCCTATGCATGTCAGCCCACCTCCAATGTGATACATCAGGATAGTGACCGGAATCCATGTGCAAGGTGGAATAGGTCCTTGGGCAGTGAGAGAGAGCAGTAGAAAAGAACATTCCTGCCAGGAGTTAGGTGTTGCAAGACCTGAACTGGTAAAGCAAGACCAACAGAACGGCACAGCACCTTGAACAGGAGTTGAACAACTGGAACTTTCCCTGCCAAAAAGTAAGCAATAATCTAATATAGGTACACATTGAATACATCAAACAATTCAGAAATTAAACTTAACCAGTGAAGAGTACAGGAAGACTGTAACTATCCCCTGGCATAGTAAAGGAAGCTTGGCCAAGAACCGAGTTAGAATGGAAGGACTCTGCAGCACCAGTAGGAAGAAGTCACACAGTAGGGAAGCCAAGCATTAACAATGCAAGTAAATGTAAAAGTCCAAAGAGATTCACACCGAGGAGGAAGAAAACAACGACAGTGCAGGAGTTTAAGGCCAGGTGAGAACTGAAATGAAAATGAAGGAGTCCTAACAACCGCTATTGACATACACACCTGCTTATGTGCATAGGAGGACTTTATACAACTCTGGCTGGATTGATCTCGAAAGAGTGTTTGCTATGGCTGGCCTTATTGTGGCGGATGTGGCGTAATTAAGTATAATGTCTTGAAAGTGTATATATTACATGTTTGTAGTTTACTTTGCCCTGTTTTCCAGGTATGGTGTGATATAGGCATCTTCTAGGTTCATACATCTGGTGACCTGACAGTACCTGCCCCGCCCCTGCAAAGAGCCATTTTCCTGTTGGGTTTTGGGTTACATGGAAATTTCTTGGGAGAAGGAGATTTACCTTGGGTCGTGAACAAAGGATGCTGGCCCCTTGAATTCTGATACCTTGTATCATTTCCTTTCCAATAAATAAGGTAACTGTCCTCTGTGTCTTCTTGAGTCTAAACTCTCCGCTACCACACATTCACGGATACCATTGACTCACAGTAGGTGGTGGTGTTGACGGGATGTGGGGCAGGGGAAATGATTATTGGAAAAGTAATCAGGCAATTTCCATTCCACTGCAACTTGCCCTATTAATTGTAGTGATTTGGAATGTACCTACATACCAAGCAGAAAACTTAGGGGTGAGCAGGGAGTGGATGGGTACCCTATGGAACGGCAACCTGCATCTCCTACGCTGGCTACGATGTTGGTTGGTAAGGGTCTTGTATTTGGCTTTCGTTGATCTCAGATTGGTATGGGTGAAATTTTGGATTTTACTAATCTCACGGAGAAGTGATTGTTCAAAGGGAACAGCAAATGGCAAGACAAGAGGCAAAATGAGAGGGCAAAAATGTCAAGAAAAAAGAAAGAGGGGTATCCAAAGGGGGTATGGAATGTGTTGTTATATGAAAACCCTGCTATAGGGATCAGTCTGACTCACTGACCTGAGTGATGCATGAATAAGTAAGGCAGATATTGCTCTAGTGTTTGACTGACCTTTTCGTAAGTCTGTTCATCTAAGGGTGTTAACTAGACGATAGATAGCGAAGATCCCCTTATCAATGCACTAGGAATTTCCATCATTTATCTATGAACTGTTAACCCCTATGCATATTAATAATGGATTGTAACCCATCAACACAGATACAATAACGTTTGAAGCAAAAACAGTGGCTGTAGGAATCTTCTTCAGGGGAGTAAAATGTGCAGTCTTAATAACTACTAGCAACACAGTGATAAAATCCATGGGTGTTTGCAACCATTGTTATTGTGGTGTGGATAAGGGCTGCAACATTCCTGCAGGTTTCTTTCAAGGTACTTTAGCTTAAGCACAAACACACTTCAAACGTATTTCTCAATATCTCGTCTCATATATGGTTACTAGAACTGACAGGTTTCATTCTATAGACATGCACCAAGATGATCATCCTTTGAAGAATCATGCCCCCTACTTCATGATTTGTCTTTATGAATCGCTAGCAAGACTGAATACTTTCTGTTTGTGCCACAAAAGGGTCTTTATTTGCTTTTGTTGTTCAGGGTCCTTTGATAATCAGCCTGGGACATATACCAATTGATAACTTTCATTTAGTCTCAGTAAGAATCTTTCTGGTACCTTGGGTGTATTTCCTCTAATAACTAGAATACACTGGATTGTTGATAGTTTTAAATTCTCCTCCTTGCCAAGATAAGGCAACCACTTTACCATGTCTGTTTCCTAGACAACAGGTGATCTGATAGTGAAACAGAGAAAAGAAAATAGACCATCTTGAGTGCCTGGGATTCATACACTTCATTGACTTGAAATATGGCAGAAATGTTTCATCCATCCAAATTGAGATTCAATGGTGAGCTCCTTCCATTTAGTGTCTCTAATTCACAAAATTACACCCCCCGGATATTTCGGCATGGATTCGCAAATTTTGCAGCATCAAAACTAAAATTTAGCATTTCACAGTTAGGTTTTTTTGCAACATTTTTGCTTTACTTAATTTTGTTCTATCACTGCCCCACTATTCAAGAGCAAGTCAAACCAGTTTTTTTTTTAATTCTTTCTACTCTAAAAGGACTTATATCCTCCAAATAATTGAAACATTCAAAACCTAAGATTCCTTTGCTGAAGCTGAGTGAGGATGACATACCTCCAATTGGCTCCACAACACGTTCGCCACAGGATCCGGCATGCATGCTTGGGGATTTGGTCTAGAGGAGGATGCAAATATCATTAACTTTCACTGTGCCTGCACCATCCCTTCCTTTCTGGTGGATCCTCTGTCATTTCATTTCATGAAGCTTTATTCGGTTCATAACAGTTAATGACCATAAAAGCACATAGCAAAATGCATCAAGATAAAATACAGGTAAATTACCATAATGTTTAAAAGATCATACTTTTCCTAAAAACCATAGATTTACAAATAAAACTCGCAGTATAAAAACGTATATAGGGGCAGTCCATATTATATAATAAACACATTGCATCCTCCACAGTAAGAATACCATACTTAAGAAATATTGGTTTTAGATATGTGATCCTTACATTCTGGAACAACGTACAAATGAGCATAAAGTGCAAGGTGCTTTGTTTAGAGTGCCCGTCGCAGGCACAAGGGCCAACCGGGTGCTTTTTTTGATGTGGGAAGGCCACCAATGCATGAGCAATTCCAGCCCTTAATCTAGTCAATACAAATCTGTGCGCAGGCCTAGTTACCACGCTCAGGTAATTCTGGAATCCCTCGGTAAAAATATACTTATTATAAAGATTAACAGTGACGAGAGAATTAATCACATCTGAGCGTTTTCGAACTCTATATAACTTAAAATAATTTTTCATGTCCTGCTTGGCAAGACCTCTAGGAGGGCAATGATCTAACAACAGGTTGATATCATAAATACTCTGGTAGCAATCCACAACATATTTAAGCCATGGTATCATCAAACAGTTGTCTAAACCAAGGCAGTCCCTAATTACAAGTTGATTAAACTCGGTCTCTTCCTTGAGCCAAATTGCTCGATAGAGAAGTAGAGACCTAAGTAAAGCAAGGTCGCCCAAATAAGCAAGCCCTACCTCTTTGTGAATCAACTCTGTTGAAGCAGATTTAGGGAGGCACAGTAATTTCTTTAGGAAGTTATTTTCTTCCCTCTGCAGACACTCAATATTACAGTTGCCCCAAAGCCCCGCCCCATAAAGGGCGATGGATACACTACGTGCCGTTTAGATCTCCGTCATATCTTTGATTCGCCTATCCCCCAGCTTAGAGGCAAATTTGAAAATGCCATAGGCGCTTTTGCTCATTTTGCTCCTAACATTGGTTAATTCTTACCCCCAACTGCCATCACTGGAAAAGGTAACCCCCAGGTAGCAAAAACTATTGACATGCTGCACTTTTACCCCTTCTATAAAAAAGGCACGATTGTTCCCCGTCTTTGTACCGCAGGTCATAGTGTGGGTTTTATTTTTATGAATCAGCAGTCTCCTACTCCCAATAAAATCAGTGAACCTGTCCATCAAGCGCTGCAGGCCAACAGGTGTTCGGGACAGGAGCACCGCGTCATCTGCATAAATCAGAACTGGAACACTATTCCCAGCAACCTGTGGGGCATCAGCTTTGACAGTTTTCAGGGCAGATTCAACCTCATTAATAAAAAGAGTAAACAACAGGGGGGCAAGAACACACCCCTGTCTAATTCCCAGTTTGATATTAAAATTTGGGGTGCACTCCCCACTAACCCCATAGCGGACACATGTTTGCATCTTACTATACAATCTAGCAAGGAAAAAGATCATTTCTTTAGGGGCACCCATATCAAGCAAAACTGACCACAGGAGTGAATGGTTTACTAAATCAAAGGCACTGCTAAGGTCGGCAAATCAAAGATAAATATTACCGGGCTTAGCTCTAGTGTACTTGCCAATCAAATATTTCTAGATTCAGGCACTGATCTAAGGTCCCTCGTCCCTTCCTGAATCCGTATTGGGAATTGGCGAGAATCCCGTTCTCATCCGCCCACTCTTCCAATCTATACAGCAATACTCGACTCATGATTTTAACCGATGAGTCGAGCAGACTAATCGGCCGGTAATTACAGGCTGATGCCTTATCCCCCTTTTTATAAATGGGGACAATGATGGAATCACCCCAAGAAGGTGGGATCAAGGTGGTTACTGCCGCATTGAGTGCCAAGGTGAGTATTGGACCCCAAAGCTTCGGTTGAGCCCTAAACACATCAATTGGGACTCCATCTGGCCCCTGGGCCTTACCACCCTTACTGCTTTTAATACTACTTTCCACTTCCTTCAGGGCGATATCTAAAGGCACCACGGGCCAATGCCTTTGCTCTACGGATATCTGGGTATTGTCCTGGAAAATTGCGTAAACGTGTTTCACCCAGTCCTCGCTGCCAACGTTAGAGGAGAGCTGTGGGTTTTTATCATCTTGGAGGAAAGGGGAGTTAACGGTGGACCAGAACAGGCGACTATCAGCGGTTTCTACTGCCTTGGATAGGAGATCCCAGGCTTCCTGCTGTAATTCCTTCTTCCTTTTGGATAGCGCCTTTTTATATTCAATTCTTAAAAGTCTGACTCTATTCTTATCTCTTGGGGTAAGGGCTAAAGCATGTTTAAGTTGCGAGAGGAGGGTCGTGCAGGTATGGTCAAACCATCCAATCCCTTTTCCGCTTCTGCCCAATTTAGTACCCGTAAAGATGTTATTAATAACGTTGTTAATGTTAAGAAAATGAGTCATAACAGAATCGGGCGGACATCCTGGAGTCAAGATAATATCGATGTCCGCCAAGCATTTATTTACAATTATTGGTTCCACAATGGCTGCTTTTTCCCCTTTCCACCTAAGCCTAGTCCCATTAGCCCTGTGTGGCTCAATGTCATCCAAGATTCTTGTAGGCAGTTCTACTCTGCACTTCCACGTAGTTATATGCATTGTGATATAATTATGGTCGCTCAGGGCGGAAGCATCCTTTACCTTGGTCAGGCAGTGAGGTACCAAGCTAGATGAAACCATAATATGGTCGATAGTGGATCCGCTATTCCGCCCAGTAAAGGTTGGAATTGAACTCTCACTACCCCCCAGGTCAGTACTCACTAGCTCTAAATCATAGGAAGCCATGACGTTATTGATAGCTTCCCCATATGCATGATGTGGGAAATGCAACATGCTCTCCCCACTATTGGTTTGAATCCCACCTGCCCTGGGGGAGGACAAACTACAGACAGTTAAATTAAAATCCCCTAACCAAATGTGCATTTTGCCTCAGATGTCAGCTTCATGAGGGCACAGTGTAACTCCTCTATTACTTTGTGCCGTAAGTTGTTAAAAATATTAATTATTAAAAGCACATTAGTCCCATCCTGTGCACGTACCCAAAGAATTTGTGAGTGAGGTTCGACTAGCAAATGTTTAATAATTGTCAACCTTAAATCTACTGAAATGAGAAAAAGTAGTCCTCCCTTCGCTCTGCCATTCCTTGATTCAATTGCTTCTAGACTATAGCATGTGTACCCTTCGAAACTAGGTTTAACAGCACACCATGTCTCCTGTAGGCATAGGATATCATAAGACCTAACAATGTCCTCCCACTCCAATTTGTGTACCTTAGAGGCCCAACCGGCAATATTCCAGCTAACAATAGAAATCCCCATGGTACAGTCACTATTTGGAATGCCAAGTGCATTCGTACGGTAATTGCCTTTACTACTTTGTTCAGTCACAGACCCCACTATGTGACTACCTTCATCCTTCCCTAGGTCCTCGTATATCTCAGTCACACAGTTCTCGATTGAACCACTACTCGTATTACCCATGATATCATTAGTATGTTGGCTCTCAGCGACCACCTTTTCTTCACTAGGATTATTCAGATTAACATCCCCGGTGACGTCCCTCCAAAGCCCAGGTCCCTTATGAAGTCAATCATTCTGGTCCAGAGAGCTTAGGAGTTGATACCTGTTCTGGACCGGGACTTCATAGACCATCCCATGAGTTGGTTGAAAAAATCTGTCACCAATAGGTACAAAGTTAGGGTTAGATGGAAAAAATCTATCACCAGTGGGTGTAAAGTTTGTTGTAGGTAGGGAAAATCTATCACCATTAGGTACATAATTAGGAGTGGGTTGAAAACATCTCTCACTATTTGGTACAGAGTTAGGAGTAGGTTGAAAAAATCTCTCACTATTGGGTACAGAGATGGGGTGAATGCCCTATCTCTGCTAATAGCAGATTAAATCTTATTAAGATGGTTATAAAAATAGCCCAAAGGGCGTGCAGTTACATCGGTCTCATACTGTGTAATAGCAGCAGCTCTTAGTAGGACCGTCGCAACATGCTGGGGGTATTTAAAATTGAATATCACACAGTCTCCCCTGCAGTTCTTTCTAGTATTGCCGATCCAGTTAACCCTTCTGGTAGATAGAATTTGATCCGAAAAATTAACTGGAAACCCACAATGACTATGTAGCCAGGAGACCGTTTTGTTCTTTAACGAGTCCCGCGGCTCTTGGGAGGACAAGGCCTGGCTAGGTGCTAAGGGGGGAACATTGGTTAAAACCACTACGTAGGGTACACACTCGGGTGGGAGATCTACCGAGCGATTATTACCAACAGATGCCCCTACAGCCGGCATTGCTGGTATTTGCACTGCCCCACCTGTCTTAGGAGTTGGTAAAGTTTTTTTACGAATAGGTCCCACTACAGACCCCATAGCTGCAGCCGCAGCCGTCGCAGGTGGTGCCTGCCCTACCCTATCCGGATAGCATGCTGGTAGCATACTCGTACTTGGCAAAGCAGATGGGACCTGCAAACTATCCTTGTTGGAACCAGATGTAGCATTGTTCGTGGAGCAAGGCTTCCCCTTAGCAGGTTTTGGGACAGATTGAATACTAGGGGCATCCTTACTAGCCGGTCCAGTGTTAACTATCTTGGCTGTATACACATCTAGCTGAGACCCCAATCTAGATACTTCAGCTGATAGGGCATCAATTTTAGAAAGTAACAGTTCAACAGTCAACTTCAATTTACCATCTATACAACCCACTAACGAATCAAATTGGTCAGCATTAATAGTAACACAATTGTCTTTAGTTAAAGTCCCTTTGTCACAAACATTTTTCTTAGGTGTGGATTCCCTTTTCCTCCTGGTCATATGGCCTCCCCGCTTGGTAGTTAATTTCCTACATGCTCTCATAGAACGTGTAGCCCTTGTGCAGGGTTGTAGAGTACCATCAGGGTTATCAGATTGGTCTTCCACATGGATAGGATCATCTAACACCTCAACGGGGGGAGTTCCGATGTTACAACTGGTGTCCTTAGGCTCGACTGTCCTAGTGGGAAGAGTGAGAGAAGTGTTATCGATAGTGGGATCCAGTGAAAAATCCGGTGGTGGGTCAGGTAGATTGCCTTGACCTAAGGATTTTCTTCTGTCACTGTTAATCCTACTCACAACTTTAACCAGATAGTTATCCATTAGAGAGGTTTGTTTTGTCATTGTTGGCAGCTATTCAAGGATATAGGGCACAAGTTGCAGGAAAGAATGGCGTTCAGAAATGTCAAACCACACAACACTCAAAAACTTCTCGTTGTCCAACATATATAGTTAATGAAAGTCGGGGCACTTACTCCAAAGAACAGCCAAGGGGGGTGGCCCAGCCCTGCCTACTCCTGCCACGGACGGCCACAGACGGCCCGCCCTCTGCCCGGGCTCAGCCCGGCGCCGCCCGCGCGCGTCCAGCGATGCGGGAGGAGCGCCGCGTCTAAATGCGCCCCCGGGCGCGGGAAAGTGGCGCTGCTGTGGGCGTCTCGTCCTCCCAGCAAGGTGTGGCGGGAAATGTAGTTTGTTGCTTGCTTGCTCGCTCCCCCCTCTCGGCGGCCGCGTGTGACAGCTGCGGCGGCGGGGGAGAGCGGTAGGATGCTGGCGCGGGTCCGAGGTTCAACAGGGCTGCCTGGTGGGGTAAGTCACAGCCACAGCCCCCAGTTAGGAAAATCCCCCGCTCCTCAGCAGGAGCGCCGCGTCTAAATGCGCCTCCGGGCGCGGGAAAGTGGCGCTGCTGTGGGCGTCTCGTCCTCCCAGCAAGGTGCGGCGGGAAATGTAGTTTGTTGCTTGCTTGCTCGCTCCCCCCTCTCGGCGGCCGCGTGTGACAGCTGCGGCGGCGGGGGGAGAGCGGTAGGATGCTGGCGCGGGTCCGGGGTTCAACAGGGCTGCCTGGTGGGGTAAGTCACAGCCACAGCCCCCAGTTAGAAAAATCCCCTGTCATGTTTGTTTCTGGCACACACAGTGAGGCTGGGGAGTGCCAAGTAAGGATGGCAGAGAAGGCTGCCAGCATTGAGGCTGTCTTAAGTCAGAACACATCTCCCTGCTATTGGCGACCTCTCTTTTCGAAACATTTGATGTGCAGCCATAGACCAAAGCAGTGCAATGCATTTGGCAATAGTGTGTAGTCTTCAATAACTAACTCACCAGGGGCTTGATGTACAGATTGGTCACACAAAGTAGTTGAAATTGCACACCAACTTTTTTCAACCAGTCTTTAATTTTGTAATGTGGCATATGTACTAATAGCTTGTGTAGCTTCCTGTTTTGAAAGACATCAGGATGAGTAGCCAGTGGGACCACTCCCTGCATCTTCGACCCACCTGTCGCCCGTCCCAAGGTCTCTGTCCAACAATGAGAGCATCCACCTTTTGACTCTGTTACTATTTCCTTTGAAGAGTAATGTCATGGTACGCTATAACAACTGAGTTCACAAACATATCCACTTTCCTCAAAATACTATCACCCAACAATAAAGTACAACACTGATACCTCCCCTATTTAATTGGCTTGAATTAATTTTATTTATTTATTTAATGCGATTTTCTATAGCGCAAACATTACCAGAAGTTGTCAGAGCGCTTACAAAAGAACCAGTTGCGATACATAAGGATTTAGGATTACATGCGTTACATAAAAGATACAAACAGGAACATTTTTTGCAAATGTACAAGTTGTAAAGTCACACAGGGAAGAGATACAAATAGAAAACATTGCAAATGTACAAGTTGTAAAGTCACTCAAGGAAGAGATACAAATGGAAAAACTCTAAGAATCTCATAGGAATGGTAGTGAGTACAAAGGTTACTACATATACTAGTGGTTAGAGTTATCTCTATATACATATATATACAAATAGTATATTTTTTCAGGAATCCATTTTACCAGCAATTCGGCTTGGACAAGTATATAGCACATATTTACAGAGAGAAAAGAGAAATAAAAATACAAAACATAAATAAATAAAATAAAAATAAAAAGGGGTAGAGAGCAGTATGTGGGGGAGAAGAGTTGGAGGCTGAGATTAGTGAGATGAGAGAGGGGGACCTGAGGGGGAGAAAGAGATAAGGCAGTCCAGCGTAAGTGAAATATCTGAAGGTCAGCAGGATGGAATCCAAGGGACAGACCAAAGGAAAGGACAAGAATCAACAAAATGGGGGACCCGGGTCGTGGGCATCGAAGGAAACCATCTCAACATGGCAAGATGCACCCAGGGCAAGAGCGACAACAGGAGAGGGTCCCAAAATGGCGGGCGCACACTAGTTCCAGTCCAAAAGTTACGAGGGCCAAGTCCAAAGAAAACCAGGGAGCCGACCCAACGGAGGAAGAACAAGAGGGGAAAAGGAGCCAGACAGTCAAAAGGAGGAGCATCTTCAGTATTTGCACCTCCTTTCACCACTGCTGCACACACATGATCCCTGGTCTAAATTCCCCCACGCTCCTGTACTGGGCACCACAGTCCACCCGTGTCATTAGCTGGAGGGGTGTTAAAACAAATCCCCAGGTCTCCACCCAGCTTTCATGCTCGACAAAAAGCTGATGTCTATCTTGGCTCTCCCAGGGCTTCGTCATATGTAGGGGGTGAGCTCTGTAATTGAAATCCTCTCCCGGTCGTGTAACCTGTACCGCCTGTCCGCTGTGGCCACGGCCCCCCATCCAAACTCTGCGGTCGGACCACACAGGCGGATGGAGGCTGCAGATCTGGGGATCACGGGCTGCACCAGCTGCGGGCGCCCACCGGGCACCGCCATTCTCAACGTTCTAAGTTAGATATATTCCTCTTTTTGAGAAAGGTTCTCTTTTTACAATGTGTAGGCTAATTTTTGTGGTCTCAGTTTCTACATCTGTAAATCCTCTCACCTGAACTCTTTTACCAAAGACTTCACAGTTCATCACTAAGAGACCCCCAGAGTGCTCTTTGCTTTGGATGTCAATCAGTGGTAGCAGCTGCGAACCCTGTCTTGCCCAGTGGCAGATCAGAAAGTAAATGGTTTAAAAAATCCTGTTTATTTTCTTACTTTCAAGTATGCTTTCCTCTTGGACGACAGCAGCAACTTGGGGGGCTTA
Organism: Lissotriton helveticus; assembly: GCF_964261635.1. Taxonomy (NCBI): domain Eukaryota; kingdom Metazoa; phylum Chordata; class Amphibia; order Caudata; family Salamandridae; genus Lissotriton; species Lissotriton helveticus. The sequence continues at coordinate 535,959,721 of NC_136070.1, forward strand.
AAGTAAGGGACATGGTTAACCCTGTGAGGTCATATAGGGCTGAAAGGTGTACAATATCACTTTTCATTATACCTAGCAGCTTGGTGAATGGAAGACTATGATCCTTATAAATAAATACTACCAATGGCTTTTGATGCAAAGCTCCTTCTACTAACAATGTTAGATAGGGCTTTATACCAAAAAAGTAAAGTCTCCTTGAGGCAGGTTTGAACTTGAAGAAATCTTCTAATTTCCCAAAACTATTCAACCTTTGCATGTGTTCTGCACAGTACAGGACACATAGGTTTGAGGCAAGTTTTAACTTGAAGAAATCTTCTAATTTCCTCAAACTATTCAAACTTTGCATGAGTTCTGCACAGTACTGCACACATACAATGTTTGAGGCAGGTTTTAACTTGAAGAAATCTAATTTCCCCAAACTATTCAAACTTTGCATGTGTTCTGCACAGTACAGCACACATACAATGTTTGAAAAGTTTTAAACTATGTCGAAGTATTGTTCTTTTGCACTGGAATAGTATCAGTAAAGAACCTATGCTAAACATCAAGCACACAACTTTGCACTTTGGTGCAAAGGTGTATGTGTGGCGCTGGGCACTACTAAAGACAGTGCTTAATTATTATTTTTTTTTAAAGTGCCAGTGCCCTTCTCAAGAGGCCACTGCAGCTTGTACCACCTATTGCCCCTCCCAGTGACAATACCAACGGAACTACTAACCATCGAGCAAGAGTGACAATTCGGAATATTCCAGGCACCCAAAGTTATGAGGATGGCTTAGGCAGCAGGTATTAGTCCCTTTAAATGTTTATTTAGTTAATAAACAACTGTTGTGTGCTCATCTTTAATTTAGACAAACAGCGGCATCATGTGGCAGACTGTCATAAGTATCGGTGTTGGCAATAAGTGCTGGTGCCGAGCACCGGAAACCACCGGCTCAAATTAAGCACTGAAGAGCGCCAGCACTAGAGAGGAGAGCAGCAGCTCCTTATCTAAATAGATATGGTGCTTTCCAGCTCCCTCCTCCTATCGCAATGCAGCACAGTAACCTTGGTGACTGCACTGTGCTATATTTTATTAAATGTCACCTCTGTTGTTCCAAATAACAAATAAATAGAAACTTTTACATATATTCCCACAGGTTAGTGAAATCCTGAAGCAGAAATCTACTGAAATTACTGGAATGTTTTTTTTATTTAGAGAAATTGTATAAATGTGTTTTCTTGAGAAAGTCTTGCTTATGATAGGTTACAATCCAGAATAATAATCCAACAAAAAAGTGAAAAATTAATGAGCCCCACATAAATGTATATTTTTCTTTTGATTTCAAGATGTTAAATGGAACAAACTTAAACTCGCACAGAAGGTCCACTGATGCTCTGCTCTGGAAAGAAAAGACAACACCCAGCTCTGAATTGATAGTTAAAGTATACTCTGTCCGCATGGGCTGTTCTCTGTGGTCTGCTGTCCTACACTATGTCCGTTTATTAAAAAGGAGGGGGTCCCTAGTGACAAGGACAATATGGAATACGTCCAATTACTATGTTAACTATTAGGGGTGTGTGTGTTATCAAAAACAGCATACCATCAAGTGGGCGAGGGAGGCAAAGGCACAATATGGTCTGTTTACAAATACAATAAAGTTGGTGGATTTTTCTTATATACACCTCAGGAATGGAGAAGACACAGTAACATTACATAGAATGTCAGTGGTATTGACTAACTAAAAATAACAATCATCACAATAAGTTGTTCAGTAAAAAAACTCTGTTTAGGTTTTATTTATATAAAAAGTTCATTATGCATAATCATAACATTAAATTATAACATTAAAAAACATTAAAAACAATATATCATTTTATACAATAGGATAAAAAGTTACAGTGAAAACAAAGAATCAAACAAAGTCGACGCGTTTCGGTTTTCTGATTATCACACCTTCCTCAGGACCGATTCTAAACAATTAAAAAACACAGAGTTACCATCCATATTTTGAGTCAAGAACAAGGACATATCTCTATATTCCACATAATACTGTTCCTATTATTAAACTCTACCGTTATCACATAATTCTGGTCTTTATTTTCAAAATTATCACTATCTCCATTGATTCACAGTTTGCTCTACATTTTTTCTGTTATACAAATGACACATCTCCCATGTTATCTTTTTTTTATTAATAGAACAAGCACATTCTCAGTACCAACTCATTAGGTAATATGTTGCTTCAACAGTACCCCATTTTTAACCTCAATGTCTTTGCCTCTCCCTTGGAACCTTTCTCCAATGCTGTGAACCCCTGTTCTTCAAAGCACAAACATTAGGATTATGTCTACAGTGTGCCTACCTTATTCCAGGTGGAGATATCACAACTGGAAAATACTATTATTAAAAGAGAATTCCTGCGGGTTCTTTTTGATGATAGACCCTTCACGAGTTGTCCTTTTACAATTTAGCAAACTCTGTTGTCTCTGTATGAATAAAGGGAGAATTTACTATATTTATTTTTTTAATAATATCCCCAATTGTCGCTGTTTTATGTAAGGTGGACCATATCCTTATTACATACCTTTCCAATGCGGAAATTAAGTTCGTTGTTTTTTGTACAACAAATGGTCACATCAGTAAATATCTGTGGATGTGAAAAACAAAGGTACCCCTTAATTTTGCATCTATGCGGGATAATTATTGTGACCTTCGTCACTACACAATGATCAACTTAATATTATACCTGTGACTCAGATGTGACCTTCACTGTATTTGTCTGCCAGGAGGAGCCACCGTTTTTGTAACTTGCTGTCAGTAAGATATCCTGAAGGATTAAACACATATATCTCAATAATCGAATGTCTCTTGCCCTATATAAATTAATGTATCAATTATTAATTAATATATCGCTCACCCTTTGGGATCTGTATAAGGGTCTATTACTCGCGTCCTGATCCGCTTTCAATTCGGTCAGATCGTTGTGGAAACTGGGCTGATATCATCAGTTTCTTGTTACCTATAAATGTATTTAGGCATTATGATCTTATGACCCCAGTGTCTATATTCAAGCGCATCACAGCTCACTCTCTTGTTGACTATGCTCTGCTTAAGTCAATGAATTACCGGCCACCTAATCCCACAAGTCATGTTTTATTCACTACATAAAAGAATTTTTTAAGACTTCATTTATCTCTATCTTGAGAGTAAGCACCCCTAACTCACACTTCCTTATTCTAATTCAGAATCACGGAATAACTTCTCAAAACATTCTATGTTTCTATGGTACAGTTTTGACTTGACTTGCGCCTCTTTTTATCATCTATTTCTTCATATTAAGCACCCATAACTCTATATTTGTTACTCCGTTTTAAAACAAAATAACTACTCAACAAGTTCTTTGTTTCTAAGATAGGTGCCCTGCATACGATAATTCTTACCCTCTTAGTTTTGCTCGGCCTCCCTGCTCCTGTTTTCCTGGCAGTTCGTCACCTTCCGCTTTCTTCGAACTATGTCGAACAGAAATGGGAGAATGAAGCGGCCTTCCGGGTTTATATGCTTCCCGTTATCTAATTGGGCGCCCGTGTTCTGCAATGCTATTCGCTACTCTCCCACCAATCCGGGAAGTGTAGCTATGGAAACCCAACGCATTTGTCTGTCTATAGTTTCCTCCGTGCACTCTTGTTATTGGCTAGTCCGGTTCCTACACTTGGCCCTCATTTGATCACTACTACAAATGCGTTACCATGGGGAAATATGCCGTTTGTTTATTCAAAGACGGACTAAATCACCAATCATTTAAACAGGACTCAATACCTGTCCTGTATAAATATCAATGCAACATCCCACCAATAAACCCATAATTTTTAATGAGGTAAACGGTATAGTTTTTATTCACTTACAATCAATATGTAATTAGCAAATTCTGATAAACGCATATTTTTGGAAAGGGTAAACAATTTAATATTTATCTATTCACAATCAATGTGTAAATAGTGAATCTCGTGAATTATCGGCATTGCGATTGTAAGTAATAAACGAATAGGACAACAAAACGAGCGGCGGTGATTTAGTCCGTCTTTGAATAAACAAATGGCATATTTCCCCATGGTAACGCATTTGTAGTAGTGATCAAATGAGGGCCAAGTGTAGGAACCGGACTAGCCAATAACAAGAGTGCACGGAGGAAACTATAGACAGACAAATGCGTTGGGTTTCCATAGCTACACTTCCCGGATTGGTGGGAAAGTAGCGAATAGCATTGCAGAACACGGGCGCCCAATTAGATAACGGGAAGCATATAAACCCGGAAGGCCGCTTCATTCTCCCATTTCTGTTCGACATAGTTCGAAGAAAGCGGAAGGTGACGAACTGCCAGGAAAACAGGAGCAGGGAGGCCGAGCAAAACTAAGAGGGTAAGAATTATCGTATGCAGGGCACCTATCTTAGAAACAAAGAACTTGTTGAGTAGTTATTTTGTTTTAAAACGGAGTAACAAATATAGAGTTATGGGTGCTTAATATGAAGAAATAGATGATAAAAAGAGGCGCAAGTCAAGTCAAAACTGTACCATAGAAACATAGAATGTTTTGAGAAGTTATTCCGTGATTCTGAATTAGAATAAGGAAGTGTGAGTTAGGGGTGCTTACTCTCAAGATAGAGATAAATGAAGTCTTAAAAAATTCTTTTATGTAGTGAATAAAACATGACTTGTGGGATTAGGTGGCCGGTAATTCATTGACTTAAGCAGAGCATAGTCAACAAGAGAGTGAGCTGTGATGCGCTTGAATATAGACACTGGGGTCATAAGATCATAATGCCTAAATACATTTATAGGTAACAAGAAACTGATGATATCAGCCCAGTTTCCACAACGATCTGACCGAATTGAAAGCGGATCAGGACGCCAGTAATAGACCCTTATACAGATCCCAAAGGGTGAGTGATATATTAATTAATAATTGATACATTAATTTATATAGGGCAAGAGACATTCGATTATTGAGATATATGTGTTTAACCCTTCAGGATATCTTACTGACAGCAAGTTACAAAAACGGTGGCTCCTCCTGGCAGACAAATACAGTGAAGGTCACATCTGAGTCACAGGTATAATATTAAGTTGATCATTGTGTAGTGACGAAGGTCACAATAATAATCCTGCATAGATGCAAAATTAAGGGGTACCTTTGTTTTTCACATCCACAGATATTTACTGATGTGACCATTTGTTGTACAAAAAACAACGAACTTAATTTCCGCATTGGAAAGGTATGTAATAAGGATATGGTCCACCTTACATAAAACAGCGACAATTGGGGATATTATTAAAAAAATAAATATAGTAAATTCTCCCTTTATTCATACAGAGACAACAGAGTTTGCTAAATTGTAAAAGGACAACTCGTGAAGGGTCTATCATCAAAAAGAACCCGCAGGAATTCTCTTTTAATAATAGTATTTTCCAGTTGTGATATCTCCACCTGGAATAAGGTAGGCACACTGTAGACATAATCCTAATGTTTGTGCTTTGAATAACAGGGGTTCACAGCATTGGAGAAAGGTTCCAAGGGAGAGGCAAAGACATTGAGGTTAAAAATGGGGTACTGTTGAAGCAACATAATACCTAATGAGTTGGTACTGAGAATGTGCTTGTTCTATTAATAAAAAAAAGATAACATGGGAGATGTGTCATTTGTATAACAGAAAAAATGTAGAGCAAACTGTGAATCAATGGAGATAGTGATAATTTTGAAAATAAAGACCAGAATTATGTGATAACGGTAGAGTTTAATAATAGGAACAGTATTATGTGGAATATAGAGATATGTCCTTGTTCTTGACTCAAAATATGGATGGTAACTCTGTGTTTTTTAATTGTTTAGAATCGGTCCTGAGGAAGGTGTGATAATCAGAAAACCGAAACGCGTCGACTTTGTTTGATTCTTTGTTTTCACTGTAACTTTTTATCCTATTGTATAAAATGATATATTGTTTTTAATGTTTTTTAATGTTATAATTTAATGTTATGATTATGCATAATGAACTTTTTATATAAATAAAACCTAAACAGAGTTTTTTTACTGAACAACTTTTTGTGATGATTGTTATTTTTAGTTAGTCAATACCACTGATATTCTATGTAATTTTACTGTGTCTTCTCCATTCCTGAGGTGTATATAAGAAAAATCCACCTACTTTATTGTATTTGTAAACAGACCATATTGTGCCTTTGCCTCCCTCGCCCACTTGATGGTATGCTGTTTTTGATAACACACACACCCCTAATAGTTAACATAGTAATTGGACGTATTCCATATTGTCCTTGTCACTAGGGACCCCCTCCTTTTTAATAAACTCTTCCCCCCAGTCCCTGACAAGCCTTTGTGGGGCCCTCCTTTTCTTTTCTACACTATGTCCGTCCTGTGATATTCTCGCTGATATAATCAACGTTTTCAAAGCGAATGTGTCACAGACGTGAAACCATCGTGGCGCATTTAAGGCGGAGTTGCAGACAAATGTCTGGGGAATGCTTCGACTTCAAAGGCAGCATGAGGGTAAACAATGAATACTTCTTTTAAGTGCTGCAGACCTTCCTTTAATACGGCCCAGTGGAAGTGCGTAGACCAATCTAAGGAGGTGTGAGGGGGTCATGCAGGAAGTAACAATTCTGCGATTATTTAGTGAATCGCAAAATCGCCAAATTATTGGGCGTCTGCCCAAAGTCTCCTTAATAGCAAGGAGTTCTCAGTTGTAGACTGTGCAGATGAATGTCGCCTTCCTGGAAAAACAAGCATTGGCAATGCCAATAGGTCGCGCCTCTACAAGAGTTATTGGCTTTGCCAATATGTTTTAGCCATGTTGCAAACCAGTGTGGCTGATGTTCAGCATTGTTAGTTGGGTAAAGGAGAGTGGCACGGAGTGAAATGTCATAAAGTGAAGTAGAATGGAGTGTTATGGAGTCAAGATTATTAGACATTTACTAAAATGTCACATTTATCAAACGCTAATACCACTTTGATAGAAGAAGCTCTACATGAATATTTTTTGCCACAGAAAGTGTCTCCACCTCCTCCCTGTGGGCCTGTTTTAAGGGTTATGTTACAGCCTTGTAAACAGGAGCATAGGAGGGGCCGGAGAGCGCTCGATGGGGAGAGTAATCTGTATTCTGTTTGCTTTCCTGTAAATGCTCTCACTTTGAAGTCACAGAAAAAAAGTAGAGACCAAACTACCTTGGAAGATGAGCCTGCACATTTGACCTTTGTGTTTAAATGCACAGCAAATATGGCAAGGCAGGAACCAGATTTTAAGGCCTGTTTACAGAAAGTGACCTCTCGGAAGGGTACAGTAAACAAGGTTTGGGCAAGGGAAGGGACAAACTGAAGCTGGACAGCCTAAAACAAATATAGTCAGCAAATAGAAAGCAAGGAATTGTGAGTTACAAAGCCAATGGCAAGCAATGGGCAGAATGCATTCCTAGGGACACTTTCTGAATGTCCCTTGGATGTCTTCAGCAAAGCTTCAACCTAATAAGCCCCAGGATGCACTGATCCTGTCTCAGAATATTTCAAAGTTAGAATAGCTCCAACTGCAAAGGAAGAGGTGTCTGTTTCAACGATGAAAGAAGTTCGCAATTTTAAAGCATCTGTTAATATTTGAAAAGCAGTTTCCTGATGACTTGCCTCTAACTATATCACGACTGATGTTGTGGAAGTTGGCTATGGAATATCTCCCATTGAAGGTATGCACAAGCCTATCTGTGCCTCTGAAATGCCATTGATTTCTTGACATTATCAGTCGTAGTCCAGGACTTTGCCTCTGAAATGCTGCTACAGCAAAGTACCTCACCCATCAACGTATTTGTCACACTTCTCATCTCTCATTTAACGTACCCCCTGCTTTTCTAGTTCTTGTATAAATACCCTAAGTAAATCATTCTCACACTAGCCAATAAATCTATGCTGCACCTTGTAGTTTCAATTTCCTATTGTGTAAATTTGGTTACACAAATCCTCATTTGCTTAGTGTTTCGGCCACCTACACCCAGGCACTACGTGTCTAGATTTAAGTCACCCTCATTTCATCGGGCAGGTTGAATGCCAAGAGCTCACAGATAGTCTAACAGACTGAATCATATGATGGCCTTAGCAGATAAACAAAGACTTGAAAGGGCTCTGCATTTTTACAACGTGAAAAGCCTATCAGCATGATGCTTATATGTTTGTAGAATAGAGAACGTCCACTACAGAGGAATAAAGAATTACGTGCTCATCTCAAACCTGCAATTTATAGCTCCACTGAAATCCCACTTGCACTAAATTTGGTGCTTTCAATTTGTCCTCTTTTTCTATTTTTATCGGCATGCATTTTTGCACTTCGAGGCTTGTATAATTGGTCTGTAATTTGAAATAATTGTATTACTTCTAAACATTTACCAAATAGTTTCTTGGTGCAAGAGACCTGCAGGAGACGAAATTAGCAATACAGAAAGGTCTTAAGAGCCCTGAAGGCTGTGAATTGGTCAATGTGTCTTATATGTAGTGGTTTTTGGTTCCAAAGTTTAGACCCAAGAGGATGCTTGTAGCAGGATTTCAAGGGGGAAGTAAGAATTTAACAGAGGGGTCAAGCCATAATCCTCTATACGGTTATAAGATTTAAGCAGAGAAAGTCAAGCTGAACTCTGCTCCATTGGCAAAAATGCCTTCTGTGAGCCTCTGAGACGATATTGCATTCTTTAAGATGACAAATTAGCTGACCTGCTGAGTTCTGTAGTCTTTGAAGTTTTTGCATAGCAGAAGCATGTAGACCCAGATATAATCTGTTGCAATAATCTACTATGACCATCCCACATGAGGAAACAACAGATGTGTATAAATCCACTGGAATAAAAGAGAGCCCATTTCAGTATACACTTCTTAGTAACTTTCACCGCAGAATGAATTTATTTAGGAATGTATACAAAGCTTCTAGCCCCAAGAGCTACATAAGCCTTTTGCATTAATAGCTGGAGGAGGTACCATTCAAAGCCTACCAGGCCTTAGTGACCCGTGCCAGTGTTCTAATTTCTGCCAATATTTCAAATTGTCTTCTTCTTGGCTGTTTGTCTGGTTGGGTCAGGCTCCAGATGGGAATCTTTAAATCTACACAGAACCTCTAAATGTTATATAGCAAACACAACTTTCAACAATGCTCTAATTAATGTAAGACACATCCACATCAACTACCTGCTACCAGCAACACCCTTTGATGTACTACACACACTTAACATTGTCAATAGCTGCCAAGTGGTCCCATGTCTTGTGTGACAACTTCAGCGTGTCATGTCTTTTTAGTCCTCTGATATGCTTTCTGGGACATTTAATTTCAATAAGAACATCGTAAGCATGGCCTCAAACATCCCAGTATGAAAAGTAGTGTCAACTAAAAAAGGCTAGACTGGTTGAAAAATGAATACCAGATTTTACCACATACAGAAAGTAAGACATTGCTACTTGATCCAGGTATGATGATCTTGAGTCCAATTGCTTTTGCAGATACTCTAAGCAAAACCGCCACCGCTTGAAGGCCTTTGATGAATGATGGGATGATGCTTGGGCTCTTTCATGATGATCATGCAGCCCTCTGATAAATTTAATTGGCAAAACTGCAGATACTCGGTAGCCAGGAGGTCAAGCTCAGCAACTGCAGGTAGGGATGATGAATTTTGCCCGACATCCTGGTAAAAAGGACCACCCTGCAAAGCACCCTCCTGTGAGGGAGCAGTGGCAGATGGAGCCGGTGAGACACCGCTATTGTCTTGGTATATCCGGAGCACTCCGAATCATTAAGCCATAAGTAAACAACAGCCTTATTCATCAACGGGCCGTTTTGCGAGCCCCTAATAGCGATTCATAGCGAATCGCTATTAAGGACTCGCAAAACGGTATTCATGTAGGAATTGCTAAATAAATAGCGATTCCTACACATTCCTTATTTGCGAGTAGCAAATTGCTAATCGCAAATAAGGAATAACTCCCCATTCATTCCTATGGGCCAAAAGGCCCATAGGAATGAATGGGGAGTATCCTTATTTGCGATTAGCAATTTGCTACTCGCAAATAAGATAGCGATTTAAAGGGTGCAAGGGGTGTCTAAAGGACACCCTGTAGCACCCCTTAAATGCAAATTGAAACTGGTGTTGCGCACACACATGTCCAAAGGACATGTGTGTGTGGAACATGCAACTTAGAAAAATGCTTTTAAAAGCATTTTTCTAAGTTTTTGCTATTTACCGAGAGGTCTGACCTCTCGGTAAATAGCGGCCCGAAATTGCGAATTAGCTATTTAAAAATGGTTGATGAATTGCATTTAAGGAATCTCAAATAGAGATTCCTTAAATGTAATTCCTCGCAATTTAGCGAATGAGCAATTACCGAATTTTGCATTTGGGATGATGAATCCCAAATACAAAAATTGCGCTCGCAATGGGCCAGATTCTCAGAATCTGGCCCTTTGCGAGCGCAATTCGGCTTGATGAATCAGGCTGCAAGACTCTTAAATACTCACAAGCCCACGTACTTTTATAGTCGGTAGTCACAGAATATTTGTTCAATATAACCTTAATAATTTGCTTCAGTTTATTGCAATAATTCACACTTTACAAATGTACAAAATCACAGTGCTTTGAGATGTCCTTTTTTACATTACATTTTTAGTCACAAAATGTCTATTTAAGCTATTAATACATGCCTAACATATAACCCCCTTCTCCAAAAGGAAAAGTTATTGATTACCATCCAGCTGGGTAAAGGTCAACATTCATCCGGAAGAGCTGTGTCAACTGTTGATGCTGCATTTCAGTCAACTTAATTCACCCACCATTTCGATCAACTTAATTCACCCAACTCCCATCAGAACAATCAGCCTTCACATATTTCTCGCTCCTGGGCAGTCCTACTGTAGAGGCAACCCACCTACAATTTGAGATCAGCACCTCCCCTCATGGCGACCGGCTGCCTCCAAGGGCGGTCTATTATGACCACAATGGCTCTCCTAAGCCGTCGCTCCACAGCTGTCAGCGGCTGGACCTTCTGCCTGACCATCTTCGCGAGGCTAATTTCACCTTTAGTTCAAGCCCACCGCATCCCTCGCGCCAGAGTGGCCAAATGGTAGGTTACCCTACTCTCCATCTCAATCTCCAGTGTATTGACTTCAACTGCCAGCATCAGCGGAACATCATCTTATTCCTCAGGGGATTATGAACTTCACCAGATGCAGAGCGAAGGCCTGCAGCAAAGGTCACATTCTTTTTGCTGCCATTAGCTGCCTGTTCTAGCCAGACGTCATGTCTACCTGTGGATTTGCCTGGTTACCATGCATTGGGTTCAAAATTTATTCGATGGAGAAGGTAACAACTCCGTATCAAAAGAAGTTCAAGCAAGGTTCATGGGTTTAGAAGTCCTGGCCCCCAATTTGGGGCATATTCTCAAGGAGCTATCACCGAGTTAACGGCACTTTATCGCAGCCAAAGTCGCGATACATTTATCACCCCATTCACAAGCTGGTGCTAACAGCCCATAGCACCAGTTTACCTGCGATAGCAGGCGCAAGAAACATCGCCACAGATAACCCCTGCAACTATCGCTAATGAGATGCAGAGTAGGCGTTCCCGAGCAAAAAGCAGCGACAACACCACTCTGCAACATTCTCAACGACCAGCCAGATAGGCGATAAGATCACAAATCATGCGATAAGGCGCGTTAGCAGCAGGAAACTAACACCTGCTCTGACCTGGTGTAAAGTCGGACCACAGCCTGCACCACAAACGGGAGCCAAGGCCAGAGCGACACCTGAAGAACAACAGATGCCATGGAGCCACTGATTATGCAGGCCCGACACCCAAGGGGGCCACAACACCCACAGCCATCACCCCCAGGACCCCCTTCCCCGCCTCCTCCCTCCCCCCGGACCAAGACATGCCACATCAACTACACGGACTCATGTACCAAATATTCTGCCTGAAGTCACACAGTCACATCTGGTTAAATGCATGTATCGACACAAAAATGAGCAACACACATTCACCTTCGAAGTAACAAATGAAAATGTATTAAAACAAACACAGAACAGAAATGAAAACACATGGCGGTACCCCTCGGGACACTCCGTGGGTCACAGCCTGCAAGACAAAAATCATGATGAGAAGGTGTGTCCTGCACACATCAAAGGCCAGAGAGAGCGAAGGAGAGAGGGAGAGAGAGATAGATGGACAGAGAGGGGGAAAGAGAGATAGACGGACAGAGAGGGGGAGAGAGAGATAGACAGACAGAGAGGGGGAGACACAGAGAAAAGACGAGAGGGACAGGGAGACACTGCTCACCTGCTGCCACCGGTGTGTCATCAACCACGTGCCGGTATGTAGTGCAGTTCACCAAGTCCCACATCTGAGACAGACCCGTAATCTGAAACAGAGTCCAGATACATGAATGGCAAAGTACATACAATTGCACACAACATCATCACCTGTCCGCATCTGCGCACCCAGGCAGCTGAACCCCAGCCCCTCCCGCCGCCCAGTGGTGCATGCCCGCCCCTGCGCACCCAGGCAGCTGCACCCCAGCCCGCCCGCCACCCAGCGGTGCATGCCCGCCCCGGCGCACCCAGGCAGCTACACCCCAGCCCCTTCCGCCACCCAGCGGTGCATGCCCGCCCCTGCGCACCCAGGCAGCTGCACCCCAGCCCCTCCCGCCGCCGAGCGGTGCATGCCGGCACCTGCACAATCAGGCCTCACTGCTCACCTTCCGCCACCGGTGTGTAGAAAAGAGGGCCCACCATGTGCTGCTGCAAGCCACAAGACAGTGGCCCCCGGACATGGCACCCTCCACACCATGCAGCCCTGCTCTGCAGGCCACCAGGTCTCACATTTGGTGCTGGGTCTTGATTTCTCCATGGTAGAGGACACACCAGTGCACTCGGCATCATCGCAGGCTGCACACCCGCTCTGCTTCATAGGTGTCACTAACTCTGTGACTCTGGAGGCGACGCCACGTGACGGTAGGCCTGCGCTGCCCGCTGGCTCAGGTCTACATTGCGGTCCAAGCAGGCACACAAAACCTGAGCCGTCCAGATTGCCAGGACGGGGCATCATCGCAGGCTGCACACCCGCTCAGCACTTAAGGCGCCCCTACCTCAGTGCATGGAAAGGCACCGTCCCGTGGCGGTGTGCCTGTGCCGGCCGCAGTGTATACGGTGCCACCAAGTCTGTGCCCCACTAGTCATGGACCCTCCATGATTGGGTATCGTGGTGCGGATGCCATCATGTCACCTCCAGGCCTGCGGAATGTGATGTTGCAGGCCCCTGGGCCCCTACATGCACACCATACGGATACACACCGAGAGAGAGGTTGGAAATGGAGTCGTGCCCGTCCGCCCAGCCCTTTTTATTGGCAGGGTCACATGAACTGTGACGCGTGTCATGGATATGTGTGGTGTGGGTGTAAACCAGCCGTGAGGGAGTGGCTATGGCATGCTGACAACAAGACCTGTGAGCAGCAGATCACTACAGGGAAGTCCTAGCACATGTAGCGTTGTTGTCCTCCCAGAGCGTAAGCGTAGTGGGCTGACCTGGCATATGCCAGTCCAGCGTAAGGGTTTGAACAATGATCGTGGTTCCATATGGGCCTCGATAAGGAAGTAACTAATGCGTGTGTCACTGTTGTTGCGTCGGCGCCACCCGGACAACATTTGGCAATGTGTCACCCTGTGACCCGAATCCAACTACATGAGCCACATGGACGTAGGGGGAATTCACTGACCCTACATTCATCAATTCTACCACACATGAAAGACCATAGAGATGACACATCTGTGTGATTCGGAATGTTTAATGCACATTCAGTGGAGTGTTGCTTCTGGAGCAGTACAGGGCAGTGCAAACCCCACTTTACAATGTTGGCCTGTGGAGGGCCAGCCAGAGTCCTTCAGGGACTGACAAGTCCAAAGGAAGAGGAAAAGTTCAGTGTGCAGTCTGTTTGCTGTGTCATTGGCGATCAAACAAAATATGGCAGTCCATTGCAAGGTCTAAGGTGAGTGCCGCAGAGTGTATCTGGGGACAGTGGAAGGTGATGATGCAGAGGGCAGAACCAAGCTGAAATTGGCCATATGGCGGAGATGAATGCTCTTCCGTTCTTCTTACTGCGATGGCGCTTTCATCCTCTGCTGTCTGTGTGCCTCATGTTTGGGTGGTGCTGGCCTTTCTCCAGCACTGTGTGGTATTGACACCTCAGGGGCCGAAGGTGGAATGTTGCCGCACTGTGTGGCACTGACACTTCGGGGGCGGAGATGTGGATGTAGTGGTAGCAGCAGCATGCATCAGTGCCAGGATTGTGGCAGCAATGCCATGAGGATGGTTTTGAGGTCATTGAGGAACCCAACTACCACTTGCTGGTGTGCAGCGTGGCAGCGGCTCTTTCCACATTGGCCTGGTCCATGGTCTCCATGAGCCTCAGCATGTTTCCCACCTCTCGGGCGAGCTTGATGGAGTCACTCTGACTAGTCAGTCGTTCTTGTCTCTGAGTCAGGACTCTGGCAATGTCAGCCAGGGTTCATTGAGATCATTGAGCGGACTGTGGGTGTCCGTTAGGGACTGTGAGTGGTCCCTCATGAGACTTAGACACCCACGTATGGCATCTAGTTTGTCTGCCATGCGGTTGAAGCCCACCCGCACCTGTTCTGCCAGCTGGTTCTGGTATCCCAATACGCGACGTTGGAAGACCATGTGTTCTTCGTGGGGGTCCTGGGAGGCAGCCTTGGTGTGGTGGGTACTGCCTGCTGTGTGGTCTGTGCAGGGGGTGGGGTCTCCTCGTTGCAGCTGGGCTGCCCTGCTCCTGGAGGTGGGCTGCGGAGGCTGTCAATGAACTCTTGGAGGGCGTCGGAGTCGAAGCTGTGGTGGTCCTCTTCGTCATCAGAGAAGAGAGGATCGGGCTGCTCTGCAGGAGGCGTTGATTGTCCAATGTGAATGGGAGATGCAATTTAACAATGTGTTCACATGTTTGTTGTCGCATTGTACATGTTTACATACAGACTGCATGACTGTGTACATCATGTCTGTTTGGGAGGAGCTGCCTATTTGATTGGGGACAGTGGACATTTCGACAACAGACGTGTGTGTTTGTACTTGTACGTAGTCATCTCACATTTCCCTGCAATGCCACTTGTGATTGGCCAGTGTCTACAACCAGTCGGCACCAGTTGTGTCCTGTGTTCAGTTGTGAACGTGTTGCGGTTTGTGCCACATTGTTGTCAGTGTTGCTGTGCTCTGCCTGTTATGTGTGTGTGCTGCCTTTCGAGGGTGTGGCCCCTGCTACTCTGTTTTGCTGCCCCTTATCCCTTTTCTGCGATGTGCCTTAGCCTTCTGTACTTATACAGTGCTGAGATGTTGCATACTTGGGTACATTGGTCTCTTGGTGGGAGTTGGTATCTGTGGCATGGTTTGTCCACAAATGTGCTCAGCTCAATTGTGCATGTGTGCCATTGTGACCATCTCCCCCCGTCCCGCAGTCCCTGGTCGTTTCTCACCCTGTTGCTGTTGTGTCCGGTCATGTTGAGCAGTGTCAGGTCCCCCGACTCCAGTCACTGTCTCCCCACTGATGACAGTGGACACCATTTCCTCCACGTCGGTTAGCTCCTCCTGTGGCGCAGGACTCCCACCTCCAGTCTGCGTTGCAGCCTCCTGTTTGTTGGCCAGTTTCAGCTTGGTTTTGCGCGTGACGTCATTCCAGCGCCTCTTGACCTCTTCCATTGTCCTCTTCAGCACTCCCACTGCATTCACCTTGTCCACGATGGACTGCCATAGTCCATTTTTGGTTGCCAATGACACAGTGGAGGTGACGAACAGTTGTTGATGGTGTTCTACCATCTCTGTTATCAGGATCATGTTTTCCTGCGGACTGAAGCGCTTCTTCCTACTCTTCTCCTTGGCCTTCCCTGACCCTGAGGTCCCAGGCAGGTCCTCCGGGGGGCTTGTGGTGTTCTGGTTCTCCTCCATACCTGCTCTGGCAACATCCATTGTGCTTTGCTGTTGTTTGGCATTTGTTTGTCAGTTTTTTTTCTACTTTTATGGTGATTTTTCCCGCTTGACGCGTGTGGATTGCAGGCCAGTTGCTGGTTTTCGCTGATTTTAGTATCGCAATTGGCCTCATCGCAACTTTTTTTGCATTTGCGTTTTGCATTTTTGGGGCGTGGCGTTGATTTTAACGCGGTCAGTTGGCGCATTATCTGGAGACTATCACATGGTACCGCCGTGTTGAGAATGCTTGGTTAACACAGCGTAATTGTCCTGCGATACACTGCGATGTTGGAAGTTCCATTAAGTAACTTTTGCGATGGTTATCACACGTTCTTGAAAATATGCCCCTTAGTCTCTACCAAGTGCTCGTCCAGTTTTTAAATAAAAAAAAAACGAACATTATGGAATGCCAGGCCAGCAGTTGAGCATAAACAAGAACTGCACGATCTGATTTAAGCATACAAACCAGATATTTGCTATTTAAGGGTATCTTGGCAATGACCAGAGTGGAGTTGCCATCTGATACACAGTTGTTCCTGGTTATTTGATTCTTTACCAGGACTGATTGAGTGGGAGCGAGGGAGAAAATGCCATTATGTATAAAAACGCATTCCAATCTCATCTGCAGTGGTTAGTTACAGAAAACCTAATAGGTTGCGAGACATTGTGTGGTCAAAGCCACATTTCACCCAAAATACTTTAGGTCCAATACTTAGCTAATATGCTAGCGCCCACTGGCGTGAAGATGATCCAGGTGGAAAACGTTCTTGATGTACAGGCATACTCGTGGTTAAATGCTTCTTCATAGCTGTCATGGGCATTTCAACTTAAGCCTTTTGACCAACTGGGGTCTCATTTTTGTATGCAATGTCAGCAATGGGTTTTTGGTCAGGCAGTTCAGGGCCAAAAACACCGGCTAGGTAACACTTTGGATAACATAGTGTGTCAAAATTCAACTCATTACTGTGCAATCAATCACTACTATCATATAACTATAGCTTGAATGTTCTTTCAGCTAGCCCATCTGCCTTTCACATAATTAGTCACCCAACCAATATGCTTTAGACAAAAAGATGCCGCACTTACTGCAAATGCACCATGTGGCATTATCATACCCGTGTTACCAGTTGTGTAGGTTGGCTGGATCTTTCCTTTCAGCTTCTAACAGGTTCTTGGAGTCAATGATTCACCTTTGGGAAACTACTGTGCCCTCCTCGGAGTCCAGGGCCCAAACTCATAATGTTCCATTGTACAATGCTCAATTAAAACACATGAAAAAGGCCAAACAGAAATGTGTTAGTGGAAACCCTATAAACAAGGGGACAAAACAGTGCCTGTAGGTTATGACCGGAAAGAAGTGACCCGAAATGGGTCACCCGGGTCAAACGCGACCACCTCTCAGCCTTCCAAGAAATGAAGAGTCGGTCAGACAGTAGAGAATACAAACCAAGTCATTTATTAGTAATTGCACTGCAGCGGAGCCCAGTCTGACCAGCCTCATGAGATAGCTGCCAAAGGACAAACTTCAGAACACTTTGTAAAACATAATATGCATTTTCCAACACCCTAAAAGTCCCGCCCAGGCTGGAATTTTCCAGCCTGAGCACTGATGTACAAAGGAGGTACAGAAGGATGAGCTACCACCTGCAGAATGGGTACATATTATCACACTTTCAAGGTCGTCTTGTTCGAGCTCAGCGCTCTCTAGTGTGGGAGCAGGGCTACGAAGGAAGAAAGGCATGCAAAAACAGAGTAAGCTAGTCATTAGTACATTAGGATCCAACCTTGAATACGATAGGAAGAAGTAACTCGAAGCAACTTTTTGTTGAGGCAGACAGTTAATATGGCAGAAGCGTACTTTCTATCACAGTACAAAATGGAGGCTAAAGACAAAATGGTGCCGCAAATAATAACTTAACTTGGATAAGGATAGGAGTCGACTAGACGCATTTGCAGTCCAACAGACCTAATGTTATTTTTGACCGAACCATCATACTTAACTGCCAACAGCCGTAAACCTGTACACATTTCAACATGTTATGGCTTATATAAGCAATAATTTTATATGGATGTAAAATATCTTAAGAGTTTAATGATGGATATAAAATAGTGCCAACAATTGTACAATGATTTGGATGTATGTAAGAATACTTATTGTAGGAAGCTGGCTTTGTATATACTATACCAACATGAGGTATAGTGTGCACAAAGTCCAGTGGAACCCCAAAGGTAGGCAGAGGTAAAAGTAGGTAGCACCTTACTCTCTATTTGTGGTAGTGTGGGCGAGCAGTAAGGCTTTATCAGAGGGTAGTGTTAAGCATTTGTTGTACCCACCCAATCAGCAAATTATGTCACACACTCAAAGACTGAGCTCAGACCAATTTAGTTTGTATAAAAATATTATCAAGTTATTTTATTTCTAGAACCAAACCAAGCCTGGCACAAGTAAGTGAAATAAATGCTTTGCAGAATATTATGCAGTGTTTACAAGTGAATGCAAGTTCAAATGCAGTTGTTTGAAATACAGGTAAGTCAAGGTATTGAAATTACTGTACAGATTACTTTTTAGTTACTTTTCAGATTTCTTTTTTAGTTACTTTTTCTACTCAGAGTGATATGCCTGGATATAACACTGGGACATTTCCTAGAGAAAAGGTAAGTCAAATTAGTTTTACACAGTTGTAGTTTTTCAGGTTTTCATACAAATCAACTCCACACAGAGAAAACATTTCAAGGAAAAACAGTCAATGTATTCCTATGGAGAGAAATTAAGTTATCGGCTAACAGGTAGTACTTGGTCTTTGGGTTTGAGTTTCTGGGGTTAGAACAAGGGTTGCCCAGGGTCAAGGATGTACTCTCAAATACCCTCAGAGGCACTAGGGCGGCCGGGAGCAGAGTGCCGAGGTCCAATGATATCCAATGAGGGATAAGGGGCCTACGGTTGGTGGCTGCTCACGAGTAGGCCACAAGGTTGTGGGAGGAAAGCGCCTGGTGTTAGGTTCAGGGCAAAGGGGGATTCGAGTTAGCACCCAAAGTACACCCGCAGCGGCGCAGGGGCGGCTGGGTGCAAGGTGCTGTTTTGGCGTTGGGTGCCCTGTTGTTTTCAATGGGGATTGCCGGTTTTGGTTTTTAGCTGCAGGCTCAATCCAGGAAGTCTTCTGGAAGGAACCAACAGCTGGGCAGGTAAGGTGGAGGGCTCGGGGACGTAGGTTCACCTCGGGTTCTCTTCTCGAGGGCGCAGGGCAGCTGGATGCAGGGGTGTCTTTTGAGGTCGGATTTCACCTTACCGGGCCACTTGCGGTTTTGGGGGGGGCTCTGTGCAGAGGCTGCAGGTGACGTCGGGGAGTCCTGGAGGGGTCAAACCATACTTGACTCGGACTCTGGAGCGCTGGGGGACCTCACTGGGACCAGTGGGCCACCCGGATTTGGGCCGTAGGAGTCGGGTGCAGTGGTGGTTCCTGGCGTCAGGTTTCTTTGTTTTCAGCTGGCTCAGAGTCTCTTTACAGACTTTTTTTAACAGAGCTGCTGTTCACAGGAGATCAAGTCTTTGTTGAAGGCAGTCAGTCTTCCCAGGGTTATGGAGGTTGCTGGCTGCAGGACAAGGTGACTTTTGGCTCAGGATCACTGGAAACTGCTTACGGGCCGTGCGTCTTCTTTCTTCCTTCTTCTTAGGTTGCGGAAATCTGTCTTCATGGTTCAGTGCTGCCCCCTAAAAACTGTGTTTAGGGGGCATTTTAGGGGTCTTTAGGTTAGTAGCCAATGGGCTACTGATGTCAGGGTGACCATACCCTTTGTGTGCTCACCCCACATGGGTGAGTGGGCACTACCCCTAGTCCTGATTGGGGAGTGCCTGCCATCTGCAAGATGGCGGACACCGAAGAGTGGGCTTCACCTCGCCTCCCCCACCTGAGGAGTGGGGTTGGCAGAGGTGGGCACACCTTCTGGGCTGTGCTAATTTTTCCCACCTGTCTTCCTGCCGAAAAGGAGGGGAGACAGGAAAGGGGCCTGCTCTTGATATCAGGAGAGGCTGGAGGTCGCATTACAAAGGCGGCAAGCCTTTGAAGCTCCCTTGCCACAGATGGTTCTTCGTGGCCTGGTGGAGGTGGAGTTACATATCGACAACACAACAGGCGGTTTACCGATAATAATACATGGAACGAGCTTCATCAACGAACGGTGATTTCTTTACACAGATGGCCCCTGATGAAGGTACTCTCAGTACCGAAATGCATTGGGCATGAATAAGAAACTGTTGTGAAATGACAAAGTAAAGCATATTGTATATGTAAAGTTAGATAAAGAAATGTATTAGGAGAATCATATGCTGACAATATGAAATCATTTGCACTGAAGTAAGAGTGTATGTTCAACCATACAAATGAGAATTAAGCGTTAAAATAAAGAAATGTTTTCTGGTATATTGATTTGCATAACAGTTTTTCAAGACTTATAAGGTGCAACACACCGAGTGAACAGTGCACGGCTAGATGGGTTCATAACCCGTCATAACGCACACTGGGGGAGGTGTGGCCACCTCCGCCCAGGAAAGGCTTTGCTCCTGGTCTCAGAGAGTAAAGGCACCCACCCCAGGGGTCCAGAGACGTGCCTGGTGGTGGCAGGCTGGTGTGTACCCGCCAGGGAACCCACCAGAGGCTTTTTGTTTTTCAGGGGGCATCTCTAAGATGCCGTCTGAGTGCATTTTTCAGTAATTTCCCACGCTGGCATCGGTGTGGGCTTAATGTGCTGAGAAGTTTGATATCAAAGTTCCCAGTTTTCAGTAAAGCCATTATGGTGCTGTTGAGTTCGTAATGACAAACTCCCAGCACCATATACTCTTAATTGCATTATTGCACTTACAGTGTCTAAGAATTGGTCTAGGCACTGTAGAGGTGCAGGGCTCATGCACCTGTACCATCACCACCGGTATAGTTCACCCAGCTAGAGGGATGGCTGACCTATGTCAGGGCAGTGGGTTGTCATGCCATGTCGAGGGATGGGTGCCATGTCGACTCTTTACGTTGCTCTGCACCAAAACACGCAACCTGCAACGGGAGTGTGTGTGTGTGTGTAAAGGTACATGGCATCTAAGGGTAGCACAATAAGTGTTGCAGCCCTATTAGGGGTACAAGGTGCAGTATTGAGAAAGAACACAGGCCCTGGGAACTTGATTGGCAGGGACCCAGGGCACATCAAGTCAAAGTACATCAGTAGTCTGGCAAAAAGTGGGGGGTTCCTGCAACAGAATCCCAGCTTCCTACACTTATTATATTTAAATATGCTTCAGTGCTTATTTTACATATCTTTCCAAGAGGACTGACTGTCCATCCAACATGACTGGACTAGAGCGAGAAAAATTGTAATTATAGGATAAAGTAAACTTTGTCATGTAGCATTTTCTGTGTGCAAAAACACTAATGTTTGAAATCGACTTTTTGGGCTAAAACTCAAATAAAAAATATAAAAAGAGGGCTATCTTAAACTGTAATAGTGTGCGATTTCATAAACTGAAGGAACTGTGAATTACTATTCTAATCTACTGTAAAAGAAGTGATTAACAATATATTTGCCAAATATCTGATATGGTTCCAGGCTACAAGAAAGTGTAAAGATGTAAGACAGGTTTGTTTCGCTTTGCTTGTTTAATTATCCTCTAATCCTTTGGTTAGGTAGGAGTACACTTTGTTGGATTAGGCAGTCAAAATTACTGTCATTTTACAACGTTTCATCTTAGCATTCACCTAGGGAAGCAATGGAATCGGAAGAAAAATGTGTGCAAATTTATTATAAAGGCATTGCCAAAAGGTCCCGGCTACAAGAACCTGGATGTAAAGCATTTAGGGGCATATTACCAACGAGTTTTGATAATTATCGTAAAGTACCCTTAGCGTTGTTTTTCTTATTGCCGACTATCTCTGGATTTCATCTCTGTGATAGCACGGTATTATCAACTCTTATCTTAAAGGCGATAAGAAATCCAGCAATAGCGGGGAAAACACCCATTATCATGAGAAATCCAGAGATAACTGTGCAGCGATAATAGAAAAGCTCGCTGAGACGATAGTGTGTACTTAACCATACAATCCACCTCCCATAGGCAATAAGGCTAAGTCAGTTTTTTTGCAAGCATTGGAATCATGCAATAATGAGGGCTTAGCGCGCCTTTTGTTATCACTTCGCTGTTCAGGGGTCCCGTTGTTAGTACAGCGATGTTGGTTTTGCGATCATTTCTCATGTTGTCTTAGGAGGTAATGCTACTTTGCATCTCATTAGTGATAGCTATCGCTGTCATGAGATGCATTACAAAATCGGCTGCTAACATGCGCTAATGCATGTTAGCGACGCCTTGATAATATTAAGATAAAAAATCGATGTTTTTTCGGGGCCGAAAAAGCGGCGATATATCTCTTGATATTATGCCACTTTGTGTTTTTCCTGTGGCAAATAATTAATTTGGAGGAGCACACTAGGATGCCTTCAAGATCAAGACTATTTAGTACTCACTGATCTGAAAGATGTCTGCTGAGCGTATCCCCGTTTCAGTACTGGATACCTGGTGAATGCTCAGATTACTTACTGGTGAGGTTCATTATGTCAAGTCATTGTTTTGATACTCACAGGTATACTGAATGAGCAACCATCTTCTCACCAGAGGAAAAACAACCATATATTTGGAAAAAGGATTAGTTACTTACCTGTAATCCTAGTTCTCTTCCAGGGGAATCCTCATCAAAGTCATTAGCATTAGAATAGTCCCGCCCATAATTGGGAACCCTGGACCACATGTTAAATATATCATATATTTGATGGACATGCACTGAACTAAAATAAAACTTTTTCACTTGGCACCAGCAATCAGAGTTGTCCATATCCTTGTTTGTGCGGGAATGCACGTGGAGTGTTACCTGGATATATATATATATATTCACTGAAAAAACCATAGGTTATAGACCATATATAGTTAGGAATTAGCATTTAAAAAACCTTATTTTACTCACACAAAACCATTGAAATTCCATATATAGTTAGTTGCACTAACTATATATTGCGCACCCGCAATCCACTGCTGATGATGTCACATATTACATCATTCATGACATGGTCAGTGACATCACTGATGACATCACTGATGACATCTCAAATGACATCACTGATGACATCTCACTTGACATCAATGATCACATCACTGATGATATCATTCATGTGACAATACAATGCATCTCCTCACATTTTAATATAACCTCTGTTTTACCCAGTGTTAAAAACAGAGTATAATTTTTGAAACCATTGACACACCAATACTAGTTACTACATACGTACTCACTGATTCCTACGTCTACACACACATTCACTCATTCACCCATACAATCATTCATACATACAATCACTCATCTTTACAACACTATCATATGCACTCATACACCTATACAGACACTCACACTCTGCCACTCATCCATGGAGTTACTCACACACCTAGTCAGTCCTGTAAAGAATCAATCACACTTCCATTTTCTACTCTATACAGTTAAACATAGAGCACCTTACGTTTTCAACCATATACTAACACATACTTACTCTCTTATACAATCATTGATACAAGTACACATTGATCTGTACAGAGTCACACACCTCCCATCCAGCCACACACACACTCAGTCTCCCATGCAAATACTTGGGCAATCAATCAATAACCCATATAGTTACTCATATAGCTACTGATCAACACATGCAGCAGTTTACAGAACAACAGACATAATGATGCACAAATTAAGACAGTTTAGTCACTAACCCATGCACTCAGTGAGACACATTTAATCACTCACTCATACATTCAGTCATGCACCTACTAAATCCTTCGTCCAGACACTTATACATCCACTCATTCTTCAATATGTAAGACATATTTTAACTTTACAGAAACATAGTCACTGGATGTTGTCATCAGTGATGTCATCAGTGATGTCATTTGAGATGTCATCAGTGATGTCATCAGTGATGTCACTGACCATGTCATGAATGATGTAATATGTGACATCATCAGCAGTGGATTGCGGGTGCGCAATATATAGTTAGTGCAACTAACTATATATGGAATTTCAATGGTTTTGTGTGAGTAAAATAAGGTTTTTTAAATGCTAATTCCTAACTATATATGGTCTATAACCTATGGTTTTTTCAGTGAATTTTCAAGGTTTTGTAAATGCTAATTCCTAACTATATATGGTCTATAACCTATGGTTTTTTCAGTGAATTTCAATGGTTTTTTAATAGCAAATATCATAAGCTGTCGAATGTCAAGTACGTGGTAAGAATTTTTTTTTTCGTGTTTATGCACACTGATCTGCTTTGATTGCTGCCCCCCACCCCTCATTTCTATTAGGAGTACTCTCTCTTTGCAGATAGTGAAGGGTAGTTAACGCAGCCCTTTCCCCCTTTGTAATCCGTCGTGCCTGCTTCTCTCTCCATTTGATTGATTGTTCTCTTTGGTTCATTCTCTATTTACAAACAAGCACAGAGTCGCAATACTCTGTTTAGTCTTTGCAGATAGCGAAAAATCGTGTAAAAAAACAAAAGGAATCGAGCAAAATCAGTAGGCCACTAATGGGATCTCTTTTGACCTCGCTAAAATAGAAACATTAGGAACAACCTGTTGAAAATAGCAATGCGTATGTATATAAGCGGCGTTCATTTGTGTTCACAGTACCCCTTGTTGATTGTTTCAATCGAGCATTGAATTGTTCGAAGTTAATTCTCTTAACGATCTTCTCTACCTGCAAACGAGGAAGAATAGGAATATTCTATCTCCCTTTGCAGATAGTGAAGGGTAGGTAACGCAAGCCTTTAACACGTCGTACCTATTTCATTCCTCATTGATTGATTGATTGTCCGAACATTGACTGTTTGGGAATTAGTTCTTTTTGGAGGTATTCCCTGTTTGCAAATAAACGTAGGAAAATCTTTGCAAGTAGTGAAAGGGTACGTAATGCGGACCGTTCTCCCCCGTTGTAATCTGTCATGCCTATCTACTCCCCACTGATTGATGCACCTTTTTCACCCGGACCATTTACTAGAGATACGTCATCTGGCCCGACCAGAGAGCACCCCTAGTGAAAAGGACATATGCAATAATAACGAAGTGATCACTGTATCCTGTTAACAGAAACTTTACCATGAAACAACCTGGAAAGAAAAAAATAGGAAAACGAAAATCAGTAGGCCACTGATGAACATGAACTTTTATTAAACAACGAACAAAGAAACGATAACATAACGTAATGATAAAACCTATTAATGTCCTAGAAACAAGAAAACGTTAAAATATGCCAGTGGTGAGAGACCAGAAAAACAGTAAGAGAAACCAAATCACCCCTCGCTGTCCCACCGCCTGCCACGCCAAAAAAATCGATAGACTAGGGAAAATGCAAGTCAGTAGAACATCCACCCCCACTCTGGAAACTTCCAAGGTGGGGCAGGGTTCCGGCTACGCCCAGCCGGGAGCAGCCCATATAAGGCAGGTCCTGCTGCCACGCCTCGGCCAGGAGATCCTAACGTAGGGTGTAGCCGGAGGAGAGGCCGAGACCAGCGGGACCCGGCCAGGGGATTGCCTTTACAACGCTGAACAGTTGCAGGGGGGGGGAATGTCTCCTCGACCCTCCCCTCTCTCTCCCAGTCCGGCCGCGGTGGCCCTTGAGAGTTGCAGGTAGTCCCGCCACATGCTCTTCCGGTCCGACCACCAACGGTCGGGGGGCCGAGGCCGACGGGATCCGGCTGCAGCCGATAAACCAAGAAACCCGTTCATGGGGCCAGAGCCAGGGGCGTCCGGCCGACATCCACCGGAAGCCCGGCCCGAAGACGGACGGGACACTTCTTTCTTTTATAATGGCTGCGACAACACTGGAGGGGGATGTCTTGCACATGCCTCCGACCCCCCCCTCGTCCTCATCGCCTGGTCCGGCCATAACAAATCTCAAGCGAGACGCCGTGGGGTGCACTGGGAGGGAGAGACGGTGCGAACAGGCCTCTCCCGCCTCCCCAGGTGGAGGCTTCCCAGCTGCACCCTCAGCGCTCCAGGCGGTGGCATCCTAACAACTACAGTGCTGCACAGTTTCGGAACGACCTAGATAACGGTTCTTCCACTGTGGCCATGCTGCAACGTCTCGCCCGGCAGGGTGGAGCCCGTCCGCTCATGTGACCCCGCGATCGCCGGTAGCTGCCGAACTCTCAAAATGGCGGTCGACCTGGCAAGAGCGGGCCCAACATAAAGAAATGGCCCGGTCACTGGTTGACTCCACCACCGTAGTCCTCCACGACCTTGAAGATTCTAGAGGAGCCGCGGGAGTCTCCGACCCCCGATGGGGAATGACTGCCATGATCGCCCGTGGAGTGACGAAACTGTATCCGCGGGACGTCGGCGCTCCCATGCTGGCGCCAGCCTCACTTTGAATTACTACAATCCTGCAGACCTTACTTCCGGTGAAAGCACAGTGTGACCCGGTAGGAAAAATTATTGCACCCCCTCCCCTTTTTGACTGATAGTTCAAACCACCGATCCTTTCCTTTGCCCTTTTAACGGAACTTTGGACTGCCTCCCCCTCTTTTACATTTTCTAGAGAAAACAAAACATTAACCACTACATTAGCATAGCAGTTGACACCAGAACTGTTTTCAAATTGAAAACCAACAACATCTTCAACAGAATCCTTTTTGTTTCTGCTGTGACCCTGCTACAGCACAGGCATTGTCCCCAGCAGTAATTCTGCAATGCCGGTAAGAATAGCTGTGGTGCCTACTGGACTCACTCACCCCCGCGGCGCCCCACGCCGTTTTTTGCTGGGCGGCAACTTACTAGACATCACTTTCGTGCCATCTAGATTTCAGCGCGTTCTGCTGCCTTGGAACTATTCGCACAACAGACCGCTACTGACAAGAATATTTCATTATTAGTGCTGTCAATTTCAATAAATCTATTGGATAATTAAAAAGAAATTGCCACGGTCTCTTCGTTGTTTAAATGTTTTTACTGTTTTTGTTTTGTTGTATATATTTATATGTTATTAAAGTTTTATATTCCTACTACTTTGTTGGAGTGCTATATATTTTTAATGTGACACATAATTGTAAAAACTTTGATGTACAAAGAGTCATTCCTGGAATCTTCCGCTTCAGGCTCGGTCCCCTCCCCAATCACAATACAGGATGGTTTTCAGATAGTAGGAACGCGTGTGCTGTGACGGATCACATCGGGTGTGGGCCTTGATCTACTATAACTCCTTTGAAGAGGGGTGATTCTTTACAGCTGGGGCCATAAACTACATCTGCAGGGCTAGCTGATAGCCTAGGACCGGCCTGGACATTCGGACACAGAGGAAGAGGAGTGTCAGAGGGTGCGGTAGTGAATAGGGCGAAAGGGAGGTGTCGGGCGGGCACAGAGTGTGATTCTCAGGGAAGAGCAGCGCAGATGGGGGAAGGTTTATTGCCCATGCATAAGACAGAGAGCGGTGGTGACCAGTGCCTGGGGGAGATGCTTACGAGGGTGAGGAGCCATGCTACGAATCGACAGCGTGCAGAGAGTGGGTCTGGTCAAGACATCTAAAATGGCTGCCGTGCACGACAAAAGTGTGGCATTTCAAAAGAGGCAAGATGGCGCAGACAATGTTTTTCAACACTTCCTCATTTCCTTCGAATCGAACGTTAACAGACGTTGGGGCATATTACCAAAGTTAAGCGATATTTATCGCTAACGATGCTTACCAACCAATTTTTTACCACTAAGCATCGTCAGAAATTATCGAAGATAAACCTTACTATTATCAAGGTTTATCGCAAATGCGATAATAAACGGCCGCAATGCATGAATATCGCTAAAAAGTCAGCGATATTCATGCATTACCGAGCTAATACTCTTAGCCATGTTATCCACCTCCCATTGGATAACATGGCTAAGAACTGCTCAGGGCAGGTGTTACTTTTTGGAGATATTCGCGCTTAGCGCGAATATCTCCAAAAGTTGGTAATAGGAGATAGATATCTTGCATGTTGTAATGCAAGTTATTGTGGTATATGGAACTCATACCATAATCTCTCAGGAAAGCAGAAACTGATCCTTTTGGGACCGCCTAAAAAGGCCTAGGGGGTGAGGAGTACTCTACTTTGCCCCCTTTTCACGTTCCGAACTATTTTATTTTACTCTCTTCTGTAATTACACAAAATACCAGCGATAAGATGCATCGGAGACACACAGTGAGAGAAAGGAGGCCGGAGATGAAGAAGACATGTCAAATACACATTGGAGATAATATAGTGGCAGAAGGGAAGTAAATATGAGTAAACTTACCATGTAACATAAAAATGTTGCACTCTATACTATAAGTCTCATTTTATACTACAATCACTTCGCTACAACCTCATAAATTAAAAATAAAAATAAATAATGTCTCAAACAATTTTTGATTTCTAAATATAAATTTATTCTTCAGAATTTTCTAAATTTGAAACAACTAGTAACATGTCCTCATCAGTAATTTCCTCTTCAATCATCCCATCTGGAATCTCCTCATTAAAAGTCTGCAATGATGATTCTTGTAACTCTATGGTCTCCAAACACTCGATAAATTCGCCATCAAGAGATTGATCAAAAAAATCATTCAAGTCATCTCCTCCTTCTGACAATATTTCATTATTGGTGCTGTCCATTTCAATCAATGTAGTGGAATCATTCAAGTCATCTCCTCGTGACAATATTTCATTATTGGTGCTCTCAATTTCAATCAATGTAGTGGAATCATTCAAGTCATCTCCTCCTTGTGACAATATTTCATTATTGGTGCTGTCCATTTCAATCAATCTAATGGAATCATACAAGCCATCTCCTCCTTGTGACAATATTTCATTATTGGTGCTCTCAATTTCAATCAATGTAGTGGAATCATTCAAGTCATCTCCTTGTGACAATATTTCATTCTTGGTGCTGTCCATTTCAATCAATCTAATGGAATCATACAAGTCATGTCCTCCTTGTGACAATATTTCATTATTGGTGCTCTCAATTTCAATCAATGTAGTGGACAATTCAAAAGAAATTGCCACGGTCTCTTCATTGTGAGCCATTTTATTTTGAAATTGCTTGCTGTAAATTGCAGAAAAAAATAATCACTTTCATTTATCGTTTTTAGTAATACATAATATAAAACTAACTTCATCAAGTATTTAGTATAACAGAAGGACTGCAAATAAATAACAGAAAACATTTTTCAAATTATCTTCAAGTGTACAACATAGTTCCCCTTACAAATTAACAACTCACCTTTTTAAAAGTAGCAGAAGTGTTAGTACTGTGTAAATCAAACACCAGAAATTCACCACCAAAAATTCCTCACAAATGTACCTCAGACAGTAGTATCACAAAATGGCTGTGGTTTCCTCTCATTTGACATATATACATAACCAATTAACTTTCATCACACACAAATACAAAACCAAAGTAACATTTTAATTGGTTCTAAATTTCAACACTTTCAAATGTGTTTTCCCCATGCAATTTTCCATAGGACATTTACATACGTCTACAGCCTGAATGGCTGAACGGAATTACACCAAACTTGGCAAAATGGTACATCAAACCTAAGAGGTCAGGAATGATCTACTATGCCCCCTTATGGTCATTTCCCCCTTCGCTTTGGCCTCCTCTTGTCTCTCAATCCTACCGAGGGACAAGATGGCGGCCGCTACGGACTGTTTGGAATGTTGACAGACGCCGGAGAACCAATCAGCTTCGCAAAGCTCCGTAACGCGAAAAGTACGCGAAGCGGAGCGCTGTTACAGATATATATCTTTTTTTCAACGTTAATTTCTCAAAATCCACTGGAGCACATATATTGAGACCTAGCAAAGGCACATCGGGCTACCAGTCCCTAATATTTTGCCAAGTTTCGTGCAAATCCATTCAGCCGTTCGATTATTATTATTTTGTTTTTTTTTTGCCCCGCGGGGCCCTTTTAAAACCTCCACATCAAACCTAGGGGGTCAGCGAGGATCTACTATGCCCCCTTATAGTTATTTCCCCCTTTGTTTTGACCTCCTCTTGTCTCTCGATCCTACCGAGAGACAAGATGGCGGCCGCTACGGACTGTTTGGAATGTTGACAGACGCCGGAGAACCAATCAGCTTCGCTTCACAAAGCTCCGTTGCGCGAAAAGTCCGCGAACCAGAGCGCTAACCGGTCCGCTGTTACAGATATATATCTTTTTTTAAACGTTAATTTCTCAAAATCCACTGGAGCACATATATTGAGACCTACAAAAGGCACATCGGGCTACCAGTCCCTACAATTTTGCCAAGTTTCGTGCAAATCCATTCAGCCGTTCGGGCTAAAAGTGAGGCCAACCGCCCTATGGAAAACTCAATGTTAAAAACACGTTTTGGGACCCCCCTTTTTTCTCGGCCCCCACTGGACGAACCCCCCCCAAATTTTCAAGGGCTGCTCAGAAACAAAATGTGCCATTTTCCTGAAAATTTCAGCCGATTCCGTCCACAAACGCCAAAGTTATTAGACATAGAATTTTCAAAAAACCCATAGAGAAAAAATCCTAACTATATATACCTACTGGCGACCGCCAGTAGGTAATATATATATATATATATATATATATATATATATATATCCAAGCTCAATCCCTCCCGGTCCCGGGTGAGAAATAAGGACTGCACACAAGGGGATCTCTGATCTTAAACAGCAACTTTACTCGCACATCCCCCCCACACACAGCCCCGGGGACCGCCACCTCCGCGGGGCAAGATAATTGAGTTGCTGGGGGCACGCAGCCCCGGGGGCCGCCATCCCCCGGGTCTTTTTTTTTAATCTGTGGGGGCCCTCCAAAATATTTGCAGGGGGCACATGGCCCCCGTTGCCCCGGGAACTACCACCCCCCGTTGCTTGTTTTTTATTTAATAAAACAACCTGCAGGAACCTGCTTTCTCTTCCAAAATCTAAACCAGATTGCTTTTCCACACGGGGAGCTGCATGTTAGCAGCTCCCCGTGTGGAAAAGCAATGCCGGCTCCTGCAGGGGGCGGTGAGCCTGCAGGGACCGTGGGGGCATTGGGGCTCCCCCCGCGGTCCCCAACGAAGTGACCAGGCCCAGGGGATGGGGTCCCCGGGTCCTGAAGTGGCCCGGGAGGGGGGCCAAGCGGGCCCCCTCCCCTATGAATATATATATTTTTTAAAGGGTAAAGGGAGGGACCAGGCCCCGGGGGATGGGGTCCCCGTGGTCATATTTGGCCCAGGCCAGCGCCGGTGGATGGGGTCCCCGGGGCCTATAGAGGCCACGGGAGGGGGGCCCACGCGGTCCTCCTCCTGTTTACATTTTCATTTTTGAAAAAAGGGGGCCAGGCCCTGGTGGATGGGGACAACAGGGCCTGAAAAAAGGCAACAGAAGGGGGGCCACACAGCCCCCCTTCCTAAAATTGTTTTTTTTGTTTAACCCGGCATCGCGGCTAGGCCCCGCCCCCTTCCTGCAGCACTCAGTTGGGAAATTAATTCCCTTTGAATACTGAGGCCCTGGGGGCCAACTCACCCACCAGGAACCTCCACTATGCGCCAAGGAGCTGCGTTGCAGAGAGGTGTTCAGAGGCCATGCTCCTTTTTACAGCTCTCTGCAACACAGCTCTGTGGCGCTTACTGTAGGTAACTGGTGGGCTAGTTGGACCCTAGGGACCCTTAGCATTCAAGGGGACTTTATCCCCCAACTTAAAACGTGCCACGGGCGCGTATGCACAGTCCTGAAGGGAGGGGGCGGGGCCTGAGGTGACATATGTGCAAACATGCCCTGTGGTGCGTTGTAAGTTAGGGAATTAATTCCCCTTCAATCCTGAGGGCCCCTAGGGGCCAACTAGCCCACCAGGTGCCTCCAGTAAGTGCCACAGGCCAGCGTTTCAAAGAGGTGGTCCAGGCCACGCCCCATTTTTTCACCTCTCAGCAATGCAGCTCTGTGGCACTTACTGGAGGTACCTAGTGGGCTAGTTGGACCCCAGGGACACTCAGGATTCAAGGGGACTTAATCCCTCAACTTACAACATGCCAGGGGGCGTGTTTGCAGAGTGGTTGAGAAAGGGGGCATGGCCTTTGTCTACCTCTCACCAATCCCACTGCGTGGGTCTTACTGGAGGTAAAAGGTAGGCTAGTTGGCCCCTAATGGACCTCCAGCAGTTAAGGGGACTTCATTCCCCATCAAAGAGCGTGCCAGGGAGCACGTTTGTAGAGTGGTGGGCAAAGTGGGCATGGCCTGGTACGAGTACTTACCAATGGTGCTGTGTGGGACTGACTGAAGTTAATAGTTTGGGAAGTTGGCCCCAAAGGATGTCCTTGGGGGCCAACTACCCCTCTTGTTACCTCCAGTAAGTCCCACACAGTGGAATTGCTGAGACATCTTCGGAGGCCATGTCCCCCTTACTCTACCACTCTGCAAATGTGCTTAGTGGGAGACTACGGGATGGGGATAAAGTCCAATTTAGTCCTGAGGGAGTTTGGGGGCCAAAAATCCCTGCTGGTACCTCCCGTAAGTCCGACACAATGGAATTCCTGAGCTTTGATTGGACGCCCGGCACCCTTTCTCCACCACTCTGCAAACATTACTACTAGTTAAAGTAGCATATTTCTGCACTTCTGACTTAGAGGTAGTTTTAATCCCCCTGCCCTATTATGTACTCAGGCATTACAGAGGAGGACCTGCTTATCACAGGGGTACTCCAACACATAGTGTTCCCTAGTGTATGTAGGTGTTTTCACTGCATTCTAAGTGTCTTTTAGCATTGCACTGGCTCTAGGCCTTATTAGTCAGAGTCAGTTACCACCAGTCCCGTCTGAAAAAGTTGTGGGCACAGGATGATTTTGCAACAAGGCCTCTGTCTGCTCCTCTGTTCTCTTCTACTTCCTGCACTTTTCTTTGTCTTTCTGGACTTCTGTTCCCTCTTTCTGCATTTCTTTTGCTTCTTTCTGTGTGTTTTTTCTTCTTTCTTCACATGTCCTACATAGATTTAGGCATAGTTAGAAATGAGCATTTTAAAAAACTTTTGAAATTCACTGAAAAAACAATAGGCTTCAGGTAAGTTATAGTAAGAAATTAGCATTTAAAAAACCTTAGAAATTCACTAAAAAAACATAGGTTTCAGGGACGTTATAGTTAGTTGGACATTTCACTCGTACAAAACCATAGAAATACCCCTGTTATAGTTAGTTGAACTAACTATAACTCGCACCCCTGCCATGCACTGCTGATGATGTCACATATTACATCATTCATTATATGGTCAGTGACATCACAGATGACATCTCAAATTACATCACTGATGACATCATCCACGTGAAAATCTGATCCACCTCCTGACACTGTAATATAAGCTTTCATACACCCACTGTACCAGTTATTATATATACACTTACTGATTCCTAAGTCTACATACACATCCACTCATTCTCCCATAGAATCGCTCATAGATGTTGTCACTCATCAATACAATACTATCATAAGCACTCATGCATGTATACGGAGACTCACACACCACCATTCAGCCAAACTTACTCACACACCTACTCAGCCATGCAAAGAATCAATCACAAATCCATTTAATGACCTAGACAGTTATACACACACAACATCAGTTATTCAAACAGAAACAAATCCATACTTACTCTTACCTACAATCACTGATACAAGTATACACTCATCCATGCAGCGACTTGCACAATTACTGACTCTCATGTATAGACATTTGTATACTTCAACTTTCACATACAGAGGGGCATATTATCAACGGGTAGCGATAAATATCGCAATTCGAGCTTAGCGCGAATTTGAATATCGCTGTCTATCACTGGTTTATATCGCCGAGTTAGTGCGCTATCATCAACGTCTAACTCCAAGGCGATAAAAAAACTGCGATAGTGGAAAAATGTGCGATTATCGCTGGAAATCCAGCGATAAAAGCACAGCGATAGGAAAATTCTTGTGGATAGGGGAGGTTGGGCTTATCCTTACAATCTACCTCCCATAGGATATAATGGCTAAGTAAGATTCAAAGCAGGCTTAATAAAACCTGCGATAAGCGTGGTTAGCACTACTTTTCTCATCACTACATGGGTTAGTGGCCAGATTGATAATAGGAGAAAGTTTTGTTAGCGACACCTTCCACGTTATTTTAGTAAAGTACACCTACTTTGCATATCATTAGCATTGCGACGCTGGGCAGTAAGAAAACGGTTGCTGAGGCATGGGATCTCGCTCTAGCGTGTCCTTGCTGATAGTGCAATAAAATTATCGCCGCTTTTCGTCCAAAAACAGACGGTAAAGCGGCAATAATTTTCATGATAATATGCCCCACAGCCTTTTATATATGTAGTTACTTGGACATGTAACATTCAGACATCCATTCTCTCACCAACACACCATACACACACTTACACTCATATAGCTATTCCACATGCACTCTTGAACCCGTACACACAGTGAATCAACCACTCAAACATCTATGCACAGACTCACACACCTCCCACACACTCACACATAGGCACCCATACAGATACTCAGACAACCAATCAATAACCCATATATATCCTCATTTAGCTACTCACCAACTCATGAAACCGCTTTCACACCAACTGTCAAACTAAACTGTGTGAATGTCTGTATCAGTCACCCATGCATTCAGTATGACACATGTAAATCACTCACTTAAACAGTCAGTCACATACCTACTAAATCCTCCATCCAGACACTTATACACCCACTCAATCTTCAATACACCTTGGCATATATATTACCTACTGGCGGTCGCCAGTAGGTAGTTATAGTTAGGATTGATTTCCATAGGGAAATCGTAACATTCTATTTGGAATAACTTTGGCGCCGGTGGAGGAATCTGCCTGAAAGTTTCAGCAACTTTGCTTCGCGGCGCTCCGGTCCTTCCCTGAAAGTTTGGGGGGGATTCGTCAAGCGGGGGCCGAGATAAAAGGGGGTCCCAAAACGTGTTTTCCCCATGTTAATTTCCATAGGGCGGTCGGTCGCACTTTTAGCTCGAATGGCTGAATGGATTTTCACCAAACTTGGCAAAATTGTAGGGACTGGTAGCCCGATGTGCCTTTGCTATGTCTCAAGATATGTGCTCCAGAGGATTTTGAGTAATTTAGGTTCAAAAAAATTTATATATCTATAGCCGCGCCCCGGTACGCGCACCGGGGAGCGCTCCGGGCGCGCCACGCGACTTGCGCACGGAAAGCTGATTGGCTCTCGGGTGTCTGTAAACATTCGAAACAGTCCGGAGCGGCCGCCATCTTGTGTCTCGGTAGGATCGAGACACAAGAGGTGGTAAAAACAAAGGGGGAAATAACCAAAAGGGGGCAGGGTAGACCCCCCTGACCCCCTAGGTTTGATGTGGGGGCCATAAAAGGGTCCCTCGGGTAAAAAAAAATAAAAAATAAAAAAATCGGTTTTCGCGGGGGGAGCGCCCGGTTCGCGTACCGGGGAGCGTAGCATGGGGAAAACATCGTTCATTCACTGCGTCACCTTTACGACCCTTTCTTGCGTCAATATACCCATTTTGCATACATTACACCTGACGTAGGTATAATGTGGCGCAGGGGTTTACAAAGTGACATATCTACCCAGAAGCGTCACTTTGTAAATATAACTCAATAAGGTGCATTTTTAACAGCACTGGTGCGTCACAAAAAGTGACGCACCGGTGGCGTAAAAGTGACGCATGGCCTCATAAATGAGGCCTTCAGTCTTCTACTCATGCGTCATATTAAATATATGACGTATTATGTCGCAAGTACTTTTAGATACGTCAGTATTTCAGACGTATCTGTAAGCGCAAAAGTGATGCATTGATGGAGTCTGTCACAAAAATGATGCAACTCCAGGAATGCATCCTTTCACATGGGGCCAGGCCCCATGTGAAAGGGCCTGCATCAGTCTTACGCCTGCTGTGAAACAGGCGCAAGATTTGGACGCAACAGCGTCATAAAAGTGACGTCGTGATATCTCATAGATTTTACTGCGTCACCTCTACGACCCTTTCTTGCGTCAATACGTCCCTTTTGCATACATTACACCTGACGTAGGTATAATGTGGCGCAGGGGTTTACAAAGTGATGCATCTACCTAGATGGGTCACTTTGTAAATATGACTGAATAAGGTGCATTTTTAACAGCACTGGTGCGTCACAAAAAGTGACGCACCGGTGGCGTAAAAGTGACGCATGGCCTCATAAATGAAGCCTTCATTCTTCTACTCATGCGTCATATTAAATATATGACGTATTATGTCGCAAGTACTTTTAGATACGTCAGTATTTCAGACGTATCTGTAAGCGCAAAAGTGATGCATTACTGGAGTGTGTCACAAAAATGATGCAACTCCAGCAATGCATCCTTTCACATGGGGCCAGGCCCCATGTGAAAGGGCCTGCACCAGTCTTACGCCTGCTGCGAAACAGGCGCAAGATTTGGACGCAACAGCGTCATAAAAGTGACGTATTGATATCTCATAGATTTTACTGCGTCACCTCTACGACCCTTTCTTGCGTCAATACGTCCCTTTTGCATACATTACACCTGACGTAGGTATAATGTGGCGCAGGGGTTTACAAAGTGATGCTTCTACCTAGATGCGTCACTTTGTAAATATGACTGAATAAGGTGCATTTTTAACAGCACTGGTGCGTCACAAAAAGTGACGCACCGGTGGTGTAAAAGTGACGCATGGCCTCATAAATGAGGCCTTCAGTCTTCTACTCATGCGTCATATTAAATATCTGACGTATTATGTTGCAAGTACTTTTAGATACGTCAGTATTTCAGACGTATCTGTAAGCGCAAAAGTGATGCATTGCTGGAGAGTGTCACAAAAATGATGCAACTCCAGCAATGCATCTTTTCGTACCCTTCCACACCCCCGTTCCTTTTCTACATTTTGTTTGAATAACCACATTCCCCATGTTCACTCTCCTTCTCCTTACTTTCGTTCCCAACACTCACCTTCTTTCAGTCCCCCTACTTCACTTTCTTTCTCCTCTCATACTTTTCTGTTCTTTCTTACTCATTTTCC
The DNA here is from genome assembly GCF_964261635.1 of Lissotriton helveticus. Classification (NCBI taxonomy): domain Eukaryota; kingdom Metazoa; phylum Chordata; class Amphibia; order Caudata; family Salamandridae; genus Lissotriton; species Lissotriton helveticus. Next base: position 535,996,847 of record NC_136070.1, read on the forward strand.
TTTCATTTATCAATGCACTCCACTTCACTTACTCTTTTTCATTTTTTTAAGAATATAGCTCTTTGATGAGAATTGGAGGTAGTTCTGAAAAGAACTTTTTTTTCCTTCTTTTTTCTTTTTTTAGAACTACAAAAAAAACAGGGAATGGAAACTGCTCAACAGGAGCACAAAAAAAAAAATTAGGGCTGGTAACGGCAGTGATGGTTCTCCAATGCTCGAACCATGAGCAGAACACTTTGCTCCCCACAGGAAAGTAGCTGATCACAGTATCTGCATTTAAGGGCGCCTTTGTTAAATGCAGGCTGAATGTTCGGAACCTGCTCTTGTGATCTCCCCCTCACCGATGGTGTTCGTCCTCCGGTTGATGTAGAGGCCCCATCACTGGGAACCTTTTGTGCCAGAGCCCTGACACTTTCCCGGGCAAAATTCTGGGGGTGCCTTCTCTCCACATGGCGAATCATTGTGTAGTTCCCAAAAGAATATTTTTTATTGGGGTTACCCCGCGACAGGTCTGTGTGACAGATCCTGCACTCCACTTTTGGAGCATTTACCTTCTTCTGGTGAGCAGGTATGGAGAAAAAATTCCAGATGAAATGTTCTTTGTATTTTGGCTGAGGAGTCTCTTCATCGATTAATTCATTGGAGTCATCTTCACTGCTGGATGGTCTGGCAGCCATGATAATCCAAGATATCCAACAAAGAACCGACAGCAAAACAGGCAGGTCTTTCAGTCACAAAAGTGAAAGAAGAAGTGAAGGAAATGGGTGGGGATTTCATTCTTTATAAAACAAATGTTAGCAACCAATGAAAAGTGTTATTTTTAGGTCACATGACCCGACGCGCTTACGCTACGCGCCCCGGGATGCGCCCATAGTCGCGCTCCAGGGCGCGCCCTGGGGCGCGCGGCGTAAGCGCGTCAGGACGTTGCGCGATCGTATGCGCTCGCGTTCTTCCGGGTGCGCTTACGCAATGCGTCATATGACGCATTACGCGGTTACGCGAAACGTCACGATGTTGTTTTCGCTCGCGAGATTAGCGCTAACGGGACGCTCCCCGGTACGCGCCCCGGTGCGCACCGTAACATTGCGCTTACCCGTGCGTTCACCGGTACGCGCCCCGGGAGCGCTCCGGGCAAAAAATATTAAAAAAAATAAAAATTTGACATAATTATACAATATAAAATTCGTTTTAAAATGTATTCTTTTTTATACCTATAAAGATTTGCTATTAAAAAACCATTGAAATTCACTGAAAAAAACATAGGTTTCACACCAGTTATAGTTAGGAATTAGCATTAAAACAAACTATTAAATTCACTGAAAAACCATAGGTTTTACACCAGTTATAGTTAGCTGGAAGTTTTACTCGCATAAAACCATTGAAATTCCCACGTTATAGTTAGTTGGACTCACTATAACTTGCGCGTGCAATGCACTGCTGATGACGTCACATATTACATCACTCATGACATGGTCAGTGACATCACTCATGACATAACTGATGACACCATCCTTGTGACAGAGTGACAGACCTCCTTTCAGTGTAATGTAACCCTTGAAACACATATTCAAAAATAGAAACTAAAATTTTCAAAAAAATTGAGAGACCCATACCAGTTACAACAACCAATTCAGTAATTCCACCATCTATATACACATCCATTCATTCACCAACAGTTCTATGTAGTCACTCATACATATACTCACTCATCATATGTAGTGCTACACCTATACATCCTGTTACACACCGACAGTCATCCAAAAGATACTCTCACACATACTCACACATGCAAAAAAACTATTGAACATCCATTTATTTGCATATACAGCTATACACACACTACCACCTTACGTCTAAGGAACCTTACACATACTTACTCTCCTAAACAATCACTTATAGAAACACACACTTATTTAAACAGGAACTCTTACAATCCCTTACTCTCACATATAGTCACTTATATACATGAAAATTCACATATACTACATTAACCTCTTCGATGCTAATGACAAGGTCAGCTCGTCATGCAGTACACTGAACGTGTGCTTATGACGAGTTGACCTTGTCATGAATAATGGGAAATAAGGATCTTCAGCGTAGGAGAAAAATCTCCATAGCATTGAAGGTGTTAAAACATATGTAGTTACTGGTAAAGACACTAGTGAGACAGTCATTCACTCACTAACATACACATATACACACTCATCAACCCATACAGTCCTGCACATGTGCTGTATTCAAAACACATACAAACAGAGAGTCAGTCATTCATGCATCTATGTGCTAAGTAATACCCCCACCAAACCATACAAACACTTATACTGATACTAAGAAAAACATCTAATAACCCATATACCTACACATGTAGCTACTCACCAACCCATGCAGCCACTTATACACAAAGTGAAACATTAATACATATATTTAAATATTTAAACATTACTCACTAATATTTATTTTTCAGAAAGACACACATTCACTGGATGGTGTCATCAGTGATGTCATGAGTGATGTAACTGACCATGTCATGAGTGATGTAATATGTGACGTCATCAGCAGTGCATTGCACGCGCAAGTTATAGTGAGTCCAACTAACTGTAACGTGGGAATTTCAATGGTTTTATGCGAGAAAAACTTCCAGCTAACTATAACTGGTGTAAAACCTATGGTTTTTTCAGTGAATATATATATATATATATATATATATATATATATATATATATATATATATATATATATATATATATATATATATATATATATATATATATAAAACATATTTAAACTTTATACAAACACACATTCACTGGATGATGTCATCAGTGATGTCACTTGAGATGTCATCAGTGATGTCACTGACCATGTCATGAATGATGTAATATGTGACGTCATCAGCAGTGCATGGCGGGGGTGCGAGTTATAGTTAGTTAAAATAACTACAACGGGGGAATTTCTATGGTTTTGTACGAGTGAAATGTCCAACTAACTATAATGTCCCTGAAACCTATGGTTTTTTCAGTGAATTTCTAAGGTTTTGTAAATGCTAATTTCTAACTATAACAGGCCTGAAACCTGTTTTTTCCAGTGAATATATATACATATTTATATATATATATATATATATATAAAACAAAACAAAACCCTTTCAGGCATAGAGTGACGCATAAATTATGCAAAAAAGAAGGAGAGAACTCTGGGTAGGTCTCAGTTTAGGTGGAAAGCAGCTCCTTTTAGAGCACTCTCAACACCAGCGACACTCTAGATCTGCTCACCTCAAATGTCTGTTTTTCTATCAAAGTTTTTAAGCATAGGATTAGACAGTGCTATCCATGCCGAGATAGAAAATGACAAAGTCTTTCGCCATTTAAACAGCAAAGTCTTTAAGCATAGGACTAGTACAGTGCAGTCCTTGCCGAGCTGTCAAATAACAAAAGCCATTTATCACTCCAGGCACAATATTACAGCTTTGAATTGGTAAAATACCAACTCAAGCCAACCTGAAATGATTAAAAGCAACCCCTGACACAGTGTTTCGCTCTAATTAGAGCTCTTCAGAGAGGTATAGCTTTGTCCAGACACAAGGGAGCACCCAGTATTAAGTCAAAACAAAACCCTTTCAGGCATAGAGTGACGCATAAATTATGCAAAAAAGAAGGAGAGAACTCTGGGTAGGTCTCAGTTTAGGTGGAAAGCAGCTCCTTTTAGAGCACTCTCAACACCAGCGACACTCTAGATCTGCTCACCTCAAATGTCTGTTTTTCTATCAAAGTTTTTAAGCATAGGATTAGACAGTGCTATCCATGCCGAGATAGAAAATGACAAAGTCTTTCGCCATTTAAACAGCAAAGTCTTTAAGCATAGGACTAGTACAGTGCAGTCCTTGCCGAGCTGTCAAATAACAAAAGCCATTTATCACTCCAGGCACAATATTACAGCTTTGAATTGGTAAAATACCAACTCAAGCCAACCTGAAATGATTAAAAGCAACCCCTGACACAGTGTTTCGCTCTAATTAGAGCTCTTCAGAGAGGTATAGCTTTGTCCAGACACAAGGGAGCACCCAGTATTAAGTCAAAACAAAACCCTTTCAGGCATAGAGTGACGCATAAATTATGCAAAAAAGAAGGAGAGAACTCTGGGTAGGTCTCAGTTTAGGTGGAAAGCAGCTCCTTTTAGAGCACTCTCAACACCAGCGACACTCTAGATCTGCTCACCTCAAATGTCTGTTTTTCTATCAAAGTTTTTAAGCATAGGATTAGACAGTGCTATCCATGCCGAGATAGAAAATGACAAAGTCTTTCGCCATTTAAACAGCAAAGTCTTTAAGCATAGGACTAGTACAGTGCAGTCCTTGCCGAGCTGTCAAATAACAAAAGCCATTTATCACTCCAGGCACAATATTACAGCTTTGAATTGGTAAAATACCAACTCAAGCCAACCTGAAATGATTAAAAGCAACCCCTGACACAGTGTTTCGCTCTAATTAGAGCTCTTCAGAGAGGTATAGCTTTGTCCAGACACAAGGGAGCACCCAGTATTAAGTCAAAACAAAACCCTTTCAGGCATAGAGTGACGCATAAATTATGCAAAAAAGAAGGAGAGAACTCTGGGTAGGTCTCAGTTTAGGTGGAAAGCAGCTCCTTTTAGAGCACTCTCAACACCAGCGACACTCTAGATCTGCTCACCTCAAATGTCTGTTTTTCTATCAAAGTTTTTAAGCATAGGATTAGACAGTGCTATCCATGCCGAGATAGAAAATGACAAAGTCTTTCGCCATTTAAACAGCAAAGTCTTTAAGCATAGGACTAGTACAGTGCAGTCCTTGCCGAGCTGTCAAATAACAAAAGCCATTTATCACTCCAGGCACAATATTACAGCTTTGAATTGGTAAAATACCAACTCAAGCCAACCTGAAATGATTAAAAGCAACCCCTGACACAGTGTTTCGCTCTAATTAGAGCTCTTCAGAGAGGTATAGCTTTGTCCAGACACAAGGGAGCACCCAGTATTAAGTCAAAACAAAACCCTTTCAGGCATAGAGTGACGCATAAATTATGCAAAAAAGAAGGAGAGAACTCTGGGTAGGTCTCAGTTTAGGTGGAAAGCAGCTCCTTTTAGAGCACTCTCAACACCAGCGACACTCTAGATCTGCTCACCTCAAATGTCTGTTTTTCTATCAAAGTTTTTAAGCATAGGATTAGACAGTGCTATCCATGCCGAGATAGAAAATGACAAAGTCTTTCGCCATTTAAACAGCAAAGTCTTTAAGCATAGGACTAGTACAGTGCAGTCCTTGCCGAGCTGTCAAATAACAAAAGCCATTTATCACTCCAGGCACAATATTACAGCTTTGAATTGGTAAAATACCAACTCAAGCCAACCTGAAATGATTAAAAGCAACCCCTGACACAGTGTTTCGCTCTAATTAGAGCTCTTCAGAGAGGTATAGCTTTGTCCAGACACAAGGGAGCACCCAGTATTAAGTCAAAACAAAACCCTTTCAGGCATAGAGTGACGCATAAATTATGCAAAAAAGAAGGAGAGAACTCTGGGTAGGTCTCAGTTTAGGTGGAAAGCAGCTCCTTTTAGAGCACTCTCAACACCAGCGACACTCTAGATCTGCTCACCTCAAATGTCTGTTTTTCTATCAAAGTTTTTAAGCATAGGATTAGACAGTGCTATCCATGCCGAGATAGAAAATGACAAAGTCTTTCGCCATTTAAACAGCAAAGTCTTTAAGCATAGGACTAGTACAGTGCAGTCCTTGCCGAGCTGTCAAATAACAAAAGCCATTTATCACTCCAGGCACAATATTACAGCTTTGAATTGGTAAAATACCAACTCAAGCCAACCTGAAATGATTAAAAGCAACCCCTGACACAGTGTTTCGCTCTAATTAGAGCTCTTCAGAGAGGTATAGCTTTGTCCAGACACAAGGGAGCACCCAGTATTAAGTCAAAACAAAACCCTTTCAGGCATAGAGTGACGCATAAATTATGCAAAAAAGAAGGAGAGAACTCTGGGTAGGTCTCAGTTTAGGTGGAAAGCAGCTCCTTTTAGAGCACTCTCAACACCAGCGACACTCTAGATCTGCTCACCTCAAATGTCTGTTTTTCTATCAAAGTTTTTAAGCATAGGATTAGACAGTGCTATCCATGCCGAGATAGAAAATGACAAAGTCTTTCGCCATTTAAACAGCAAAGTCTTTAAGCATAGGACTAGTACAGTGCAGTCCTTGCCGAGCTGTCAAATAACAAAAGCCATTTATCACTCCAGGCACAATATTACAGCTTTGAATTGGTAAAATACCAACTCAAGCCAACCTGAAATGATTAAAAGCAACCCCTGACACAGTGTTTCGCTCTAATTAGAGCTCTTCAGAGAGGTATAGCTTTGTCCAGACACAAGGGAGCACCCAGTATTAAGTCAAAACAAAACCCTTTCAGGCATAGAGTGACGCATAAATTATGCAAAAAAGAAGGAGAGAACTCTGGGTAGGTCTCAGTTTAGGTGGAAAGCAGCTCCTTTTAGAGCACTCTCAACACCAGCGACACTCTAGATCTGCTCACCTCAAATGTCTGTTTTTCTATCAAAGTTTTTAAGCATAGGATTAGACAGTGCTATCCATGCCGAGATAGAAAATGACAAAGTCTTTCGCCATTTAAACAGCAAAGTCTTTAAGCATAGGACTAGTACAGTGCAGTCCTTGCCGAGCTGTCAAATAACAAAAGCCATTTATCACTCCAGGCACAATATTACAGCTTTGAATTGGTAAAATACCAACTCAAGCCAACCTGAAATGATTAAAAGCAACCCCTGACACAGTGTTTCGCTCTAATTAGAGCTCTTCAGAGAGGTATAGCTTTGTCCAGACACAAGGGAGCACCCAGTATTAAGTCAAAACAAAACCCTTTCAGGCATAGAGTGACGCATAAATTATGCAAAAAAGAAGGAGAGAACTCTGGGTAGGTCTCAGTTTAGGTGGAAAGCAGCTCCTTTTAGAGCACTCTCAACACCAGCGACACTCTAGATCTGCTCACCTCAAATGTCTGTTTTTCTATCAAAGTTTTTAAGCATAGGATTAGACAGTGCTATCCATGCCGAGATAGAAAATGACAAAGTCTTTCGCCATTTAAACAGCAAAGTCTTTAAGCATAGGACTAGTACAGTGCAGTCCTTGCCGAGCTGTCAAATAACAAAAGCCATTTATCACTCCAGGCACAATATTACAGCTTTGAATTGGTAAAATACCAACTCAAGCCAACCTGAAATGATTAAAAGCAACCCCTGACACAGTGTTTCGCTCTAATTAGAGCTCTTCAGAGAGGTATAGCTTTGTCCAGACACAAGGGAGCACCCAGTATTAAGTCAAAACAAAACCCTTTCAGGCATAGAGTGACGCATAAATTATGCAAAAAAGAAGGAGAGAACTCTGGGTAGGTCTCAGTTTAGGTGGAAAGCAGCTCCTTTTAGAGCACTCTCAACACCAGCGACACTCTAGATCTGCTCACCTCAAATGTCTGTTTTTCTATCAAAGTTTTTAAGCATAGGATTAGACAGTGCTATCCATGCCGAGATAGAAAATGACAAAGTCTTTCGCCATTTAAACAGCAAAGTCTTTAAGCATAGGACTAGTACAGTGCAGTCCTTGCCGAGCTGTCAAATAACAAAAGCCATTTATCACTCCAGGCACAATATTACAGCTTTGAATTGGTAAAATACCAACTCAAGCCAACCTGAAATGATTAAAAGCAACCCCTGACACAGTGTTTCGCTCTAATTAGAGCTCTTCAGAGAGGTATAGCTTTGTCCAGACACAAGGGAGCACCCAGTATTAAGTCAAAACAAAACCCTTTCAGGCATAGAGTGACGCATAAATTATGCAAAAAAGAAGGAGAGAACTCTGGGTAGGTCTCAGTTTAGGTGGAAAGCAGCTCCTTTTAGAGCACTCTCAACACCAGCGACACTCTAGATCTGCTCACCTCAAATGTCTGTTTTTCTATCAAAGTTTTTAAGCATAGGATTAGACAGTGCTATCCATGCCGAGATAGAAAATGACAAAGTCTTTCGCCATTTAAACAGCAAAGTCTTTAAGCATAGGACTAGTACAGTGCAGTCCTTGCCGAGCTGTCAAATAACAAAAGCCATTTATCACTCCAGGCACAATATTACAGCTTTGAATTGGTAAAATACCAACTCAAGCCAACCTGAAATGATTAAAAGCAACCCCTGACACAGTGTTTCGCTCTAATTAGAGCTCTTCAGAGAGGTATAGCTTTGTCCAGACACAAGGGAGCACCCAGTATTAAGTCAAAACAAAACCCTTTCAGGCATAGAGTGACGCATAAATTATGCAAAAAAGAAGGAGAGAACTCTGGGTAGGTCTCAGTTTAGGTGGAAAGCAGCTCCTTTTAGAGCACTCTCAACACCAGCGACACTCTAGATCTGCTCACCTCAAATGTCTGTTTTTCTATCAAAGTTTTTAAGCATAGGATTAGACAGTGCTATCCATGCCGAGATAGAAAATGACAAAGTCTTTCGCCATTTAAACAGCAAAGTCTTTAAGCATAGGACTAGTACAGTGCAGTCCTTGCCGAGCTGTCAAATAACAAAAGCCATTTATCACTCCAGGCACAATATTACAGCTTTGAATTGGTAAAATACCAACTCAAGCCAACCTGAAATGATTAAAAGCAACCCCTGACACAGTGTTTCGCTCTAATTAGAGCTCTTCAGAGAGGTATAGCTTTGTCCAGACTGCACTGCACTAGTCCTATGCTTAAAGACTTTGCTGTTTAAATGGCGAAAGACTTTGTCATTTTCTATCTCGGCATGGATAGCACTGTCTAATCCTATGCTTAAAAACTTTGATAGAAAAACAGACATTTGTCATGTTCAAATAACAAAAGCCATTTATCACTCCAGGCACAATATTACAGCTTTGAATTGGTAAAATACCAACTCAAGCCAACCTGCTAATCCCAAACGGTGCCTTCTGAAGTATGCGCCCAACGCGTTTCGTGCTCCCCGAGCACTTGGTCACGGGCATGCAGTTCAAGAGTCTATTGCCAGCACCTGTATTTCAATGACGTTCGCCCCAGAGGGCGTGGCGGCAGGCACTGCCTGCTGGTACTTGAAGTGCGTGGCTAATCTTCCTCAAGTGAGAGTCTCGTGAAGTGCAAAAATGAAGAAACATTAAAACCCCAGTGGGTTGAAAAACACAGTCCTGAGCCTTGCGGGCTGTTCAGTGTCATTCACGTCCATGCTCCTCTGGCTCCCAAAATGCCGTCGTTTTTAGGCGTCAGCTGAGATCCGCTACGCGGCGGGGCTCCATTCGCGACCGGACACAGCCGCTATTAATCCAAAACACTAGAGTTGCCCCCTTGAATGAAGCCGCACAGCCACAGGTAAGTTTCAGCAATTTATTGGAGGTGAAATCAGCAGCCTGCTAATCCCAAACGGTGCCTTCTGAAGTATGCGCCCAACGCGTTTCGTGCTCCCCGAGCACTTGGTCACGGGCATGCAGTTCAAGAGTCTATTGCCAGCACCTGTATTTCAATGACGTTCGCCCCAGAGGGCGTGGCGGCAGGCACTGCCTGCTGGTACTTGAAGTGCGTGGCTAATCTTCCTCAAGTGAGAGTCTCGTGAAGTGCAAAAATGAAGAAACATATATTCACTGAAAAAAACACAGGTTTCAGGGGTGTTATAGTTAGTTGGACATTTCACTCTTACAAAACCATTGAAATTCCCCCGTTATAGTTAGTTGTACTAACTATAACTCCTGCGCCCATAATCCTCTGCTGATGATGTCACATGTTACATCATTCATTACATGGTCATTGACATCACTGATGACATCTCAAATAACATTACTGATGACATCATCCATGTGACAAACTGATACAGCTCATCATACAGTAGCATAACCTTTCAACACTCATTATAAAATATGAAGTAACATATTTGAAACCATTCACACACCAGTACAAGTTTCTAAAAACCCACTCAGCGATCCCTAGATCTACACACACATCTAAATACTTACCTGTAGATTCACTCATACATGCTAACAAAGATCAAAAGAACACTATTAAATATACTTATACACCTACATCAACATTACACACCAGCACATATCCTATTCACTTATGCAGACATCCTACTCACTTATGCAAATAATTGATCATACTTATATTTACTAAGCTACACACTTACACAAACACCACTTTATTTATTCATATTGATAGTAACTCATACTTAGTGTGTTATAAAATCACTATTACACGTATACAGTTATCCATATCTCACTCATACAATCACTGAGCCTTATGTATACTTATTTATATAAAACAATTGTCGCATGCACTGCCTTTTATATTTTTAGTTTGTTGGACATATATCATTGAGAAATATATTTACTCATCACCACACCCATAAAGAGATTCACTCACCCAAACAACTGTTTCCACATACAGTCTTAACCTCATATACCTACTAAATCAACTATTTACACATCTTTCGACAGTCACACACGTCCCACCCAACCACACACGCATTCATTCACTATCCCATACAAATACTCACTTAACTAATTAATAACTAATGCAGACTTTCACATAGCTAGTAACCAACTTATGTAGTAGTTTACACAACAAGAGATAGAGTGATACAGGTATTCACAAAGTTTATTCACTATCCCATATATTTAGTGAGGCACTTTAAATTCGTCACTTAGACACTCAATCACATTGGTACTAAATCCTCCATTCAGACACTTATACATCCACTCAGTGTTCAAGGCAGATTCCTATATATATATATAGAAATGCATTCGCCGAGAGTGGGAAGTAGTTTTTGGCTCTCTTACCTCTGTAACAAGGAATAAAGGTGTTTCCTCGCATTCCCCTGCTGTGGCCTCGCACTTTGTCTTCGGAGGAGGTGTGGATTTTCATATATATATATATATAATACTTATTTTATTATCAAAGCAAACCACATTCACTGGATGATGTGATCAGTGATGTCATCAGTGATGTCATTTGAGATGTCATCAGTGATGTCATCAATGATGTCACTGACCATGTCATACTATGTGACATCATCAGCAGTGGAGTGCAGGCGCGCGAGTTATGGGAATTTCAATGGTTTTGTAAGAGTGAAATGTCCAACTAACTAAAACACCCCTGAAACCTGTGTTTTTTTCAGTGAATTTCAAAGGTTTTTCAAATGCTAATTCCTAATCTAAATTTATTCATTTTTTTTTATAGGAATGGGATTCCTATGGAACGAAATACAAGTTACTTGTAAGTATGCTTGGAACTACTTTTCAGGGTCAGTGCTGGGCTAAAAGATGCAGCACTGGTTTCTCTCCTGATAACAAATGAATAAATCTGAATTCCTTGTTCGGATGACTTAAGGTGCAAACTGCACACTTAGAAGAATTTGCAACTGAAACCAGTCAATGTCAGCCTATGAAAGGAAATTCATTTAGCAGGTAAAGTGTTATTATTACTTTTTCTTACTCAGGGGTGGATCCTGGATCCAGCACTGCTGCATCACCTCTAAACAGTTGAAAGAATGCAAATTACCAAAGACGCGCAGAAGCCCACGTCTCTTTTTTTTTTATATCGCTAGAATGCGCGGCTCCTATGCGCACCCCACGATTTTACCCCAGAAAAATTAATAATTTGTGGCCATGGGGGACCTTGTGGAACCACCTGAGAAGACCTAGAGGGTCAGGGTGTGTCTACCCTCCCCCTTTTCACGTTTTAAACTCACATTTCACACGCTTCTTCAGCCTCGCTTCTACCGAGGCTCAAAATCACCCCCAAACTTTCAGGGAAGGAGCGGAACTGAGCTGGCCAAATGTTTGGAAATTTCAAGAAGATTCATCAATCGACACCAAAGTTATTGCCAATAGAATGTTGCGGATTTCCTATGGATAATAGGTACTAACTATAACTAGGTACTGAGGACTACCTCTCTGCCAAATTTGGTGTAATTCTGTTCAGCCGTTCGAGCTGTAGACGTAGCTAAAGGACCTATGGGAAATTGCATAGGGAAAACACGTTTTGGAACCCCCATTTTTTTTTCCGCGCTTCGTTTTTTAAATTTTTCTGCGGCGAAATGCGCGGATCCTACACGCACCCGGGATTTTTAAACAACAAAAAACAAAACTTTTTTGCTCTAGAGGTCCTTCTGCGACCCCTGAGCAGACCTAGGGGGTCAGGGTGTGTCTACCCTGCCCCTTTTTCACACGTTCCACACATATTTCAATGACTTCCTCAGCCTCGCTTCAACCGAGGCACAAAATGGCTGTCAACAGTTCCTGATTTCGAATGTTTACAACAACTTGACAGCCAATTAGAATTGAGCGCGGGATCGGGACAGTGTGCTTATCCTACGAGGCCAATCCTCGCAAAATCCGCGGATCCTCCGCGCCCATAGATATATATATGACTTTAAACGTAATTTTCAAAGAAACTACTGAACAGATTGACACCAGATATGCAAAAGGCACAAGTCAGAACTGAGCACTACCTCTCTGCCAAATTTGGTGTAATTCTGTTCAGCCGTTCGAGCTGTAGACGTAGCTAAAGGACCTATGGGAAATTGCATAGGCAAAACACGTTTTGGAACCCCCTTTTTTTTTTTCCTCGCTTCGTTTTTTTTATTTTTCTGCGGCGAAATGCGCGGATCCTACACGCACCCGCGATTTTTAAACAACAAAAAACAAAACTTTTTTGCCCTAGAGGTCCTTCTGCGACCCCAGAGCAGACCAAGGGGGTCAGGGTGTGTCTACCCTGCCCCTTTTTCACACATTCCACACATATTTCAATGACTTCCTCAGCCTCGCTTCAACCGAGGCACAAAATGGCTGCCAACAGTTTCTGATTTCGAATGTTTACAACAACTTGACAGCCAATTAGAATTGAGCGCGGGATCGGGACGGTGCGCTTATCCTACGAGGCCAATCCTTGCACAATCCGCGGATCCTCCGCGCCCATAGGTATATATATGACTTTAAACGTAATTTTCAAAGAAACGACTGAACAGATTGACACCAGATATGCAAAAGGCACAAGTCAGAACTGAGGACTACCTATCTGCCAAATTTGGTGTAATTCCGTTCAGCCGTTCAAACTGTAGCCCTGGCTAAAGGTCCTATGGGAAATTGTATGGGGAAAACACCTTTTGGGACCCCTTTTTTCTCGGCCCCTGCTTCACCAGTCACCCTCAAACTTTCAGGGAAGGAGCGGAACTGAGCTGGCCAAATGTTTGGAAATTTCAAGAAGATTCATCAATTGACACCAAAGTTATTGTCAATAGAATGTTGCGGGTTTCCTATGGATAATAGGTACTAACTATAACTAGGTACTGAGGACTACCTCTCTGGCAAATTTGGTGTAATTCCGTTCAGCCGTTTGAGCTGTATACGTAGCTAAAGGACCTATAGGAAATTGCATAGGGAAAACACGTTTTGGAACCCCCTCTTTTTTTCCCCCCGCGCTTCGTTTTTTTTATTTTTCTGCGGCGAAATGCGCGGATCCTACACGCACCCGTGTTTTTAAAACAACAAAAAACAAAACTTTTTTGCCCTAGAGGTCCTTCTGCGACCCCCTGAGCAGACCTAGGGGGTCAGGGTGTGTCTACCCTGCCCTTTTTCACACGTTCCACACATATTTCAATGACTTCCTCAGCCTCGCTTCAACCGAGGCACAAAATGGCTGTCAACAGTTCCTGATTTCGAATGTTTACAACAACTTGACAGCCAATTAGAATTGAGCGCAGAATCGGGACGGTGCGCTTATCCTACGAGGCCAATCCTCGCAAAATCCGCGGATCCTCCGCGCCCATAGATATGTATATGACTTTAAACGTAATTGTCAAAGAAACTACTGAACAGATTGACACCAGATATGCAAAAGGCACAAGTCAGAACTGAGCACTACCTATCTGCCAAATTTGGTGTAATTCCGTTCAGCCGTTCAAGCTGTAGCCCTGGCTAAAGGTCCTATGGGAAATTGCATGGGGAAAACACCTTTTGGGACCCCTTTTTTCTTGGCCCCTGCTTCACCAGTCACCGTCAAACTTTCAGGGAAGGAGCGGAACTGAGCTGGCCAAATGTTTGGAAATTTCAAGAAGATTCATCAATCGACACCAAAGTTATTGCCAATAGAATGTTGCGGGTTTCCTATGGATAATAGGTACTAACTATAACTAGGTACTGAGGACTACCTCTCTGCCAAATTTGGTGTAATTCCGTTCAGCCGTTCGAACTGTAGACGTAGCTAAAGGACCTATGGGAAATTGCATAGGGAAAACACGTTTTGGAACCCCCCCTTTTTTTTTCCCCCGCGCTTCGTTTTTTAAAATTTTTCTGCAGCGAAATGCGCGGATCCTACACGCACCCGCGATTTCTAAACAACAAAAAACAAAACTTTTTTGCCCTAGAGGTCCTTCTGCGACCCCCTGAGCAGACCTAGGGGGTCAGGGTGTGTCTACCCTGCCCCCTTTTCACATGTTCCACATATATTTCAATGACTTCCTCAGCCTCGCTTCTACCGAGGCACAAAATGGCTGCCAACAGTTCCTGATTTCAAATGTTTACAACAACTTGACAGCCAATTAGAATTGAGTACGGGATCGGGACGGTGCGCTTATCCTACGAGCCCAATCCTCGCACAATCCGCGGATCCTCCGCGCCCATAGATATATATATGACTTTAACCGTAGTTTTCAAAGAAACTACTGAACAGATTGACACAAGATAAGCAAAAGGCACAAGTCAGAACTGAGGACTACCTATCTGCCAAATTTGGTGTAAATCCGTTCAGCCGTTCAAGCTGTAGCCCTGGCTAAAGGTCCTATGGGAAATTGCATTGAGAAAACACCTTTTGGGACCCCATTTTTTCTCGGCCCCTGCTTCACCAATCACCTAGAGGGTCAGGGTGTGTCTACCCTCCCCTTTTCACGTTTTAAACTCACATTTCACACGCTTCTTCAGCCTCGCTTCTACCGAGCCTCAAAATCACCCCCAAACTTTCAGGGAAGGAGCGGAACTGAGCTGGCCAAATGTTTTGAAAATTTCAAGAAGATTCATCAATCGACGCCAAAGTTATTGCCAATAGAATGGCGCGGATTTCCTATGGATAATAAGTCCTAACTATAACTACCTACTGGCGACCGCCAGTAGGTAATATATATTTATATATATATATATATTTATATATATATTTATAGATATATATTCCTTCCATTCCTTCTCCGAATAAAAACGCAGGACCGACAAACCGCAGCATCTTCTGGTATTCATTTATTCAAATTAACAGCTTGCCAAGTATATATTCATGTACTCTAAAAACATGTAGGTAGTACTTAAAAAGACATTTGTAAATAGTTACATATAATTATGCAGCCTATGTAAAAGGCTAAAAATGCCATGTGTACGCTGAATTTTCTCTTAATACACGTCTTACCACACTCAAGTGTTTGTGTAAATCAGAAAAGGAGAGGAAAAGGTTAATAAACAGCCTTTATTGAAGAGAAAACTGCAAGGAAATGCAAAAGGCATTGTTAGCCAATATGCTGAATTAAAAATATAACAAGTGAAATCTGGTACCGTGCCTTTAAGGACCCCAGGATCTCCTGTATCTCATCTGTCTCCAAGGGTGACAGGTGAGTTCTTTTTTACAGTGACATGAACAAAACAGAATGCATTGGCCTGTATGAACTGCTGTATGAAATGATTCATCTGGGGAGGAAGGAGGGTTGCTTATGACTTTGATGAATCCCCTGGGAGAGAGATGGGATTACAAGTAAGTAACTAATCCTTCTCTTCAAGTGGATCCTCATCAATCGTTATAAGCCTTAGAATAAACTGGCAAGCCCATCCCATCTCCCTGCGGATGAATCAGGCATAAGGCATAAAAAGGAAGCAGTAATCAGCATCACTGAAACAGATTTCTGAAGGAGGCCTGCCCTACTTGGCTATCTGCCCTTGTGTCGGAATCTAGGCAGTAATGTCTTGTGGAATTATGCACTGATCTCCAAGTGGCAGTTTTGCATATTTCGGAGATGGGGACACTAAATAGGGCTGCTGTTGGCACTTTGCCCCTTGTAGAGTGGGCTTTGGGTTTAGCAAGCAACTGTTTGTTGGCCAGATGATAGGAAAACAGAATGCTAGAAACTATTCACCTAGAGATGGATTGTTTAGAAGAAGCTGGGCCTATTCTCATCGGACCGTTATCAACAAACAGATGGTCCGTTTGCATGATATATTTAGTTTGGTCTATGTAGAATTTGAACCCTCGTTTGAAGTCTAAAGAATATAAAGCCCTTACTGCTGGAGTGGAAGGATTTGGAAAAACTACAGGAAGAGAAATTATTTGGTTAATGTGGAACTCAGATACAACTTTGGCGAGGAAACTGGGATGATTTCTCATGACCACTCTGTTAGCGTGGAACACCATGTAAGGCTTTTTTGGAGCAGAGAGACTGAATCCCGTTGACACTGCATGCTGAAGTGATAGCTACCAGAAAGGCAGTTTTCCATGTAATGTGTTGTAGGGCAGCCCTATGTATGGGTTCAAATGGTGGAACCATTAGTTTTGAAGGAACCACATTAAGTTTCCAAAGAGAGGAAGGAGAGCGTACTGGTGGGAACACCGTTTTCAATTCCATCAAGAAATCCTTTACCACAGGAATTTGAAAGAATGACCTTTGTGTAGGGGACTTTCAGTAAGCTGTTATGGCTGCAAAATGAACCCTAATGGACGAAAATTGCAGGCCAAACTTAGCCAAATGGAAAAGGTAAAACAAAATGACATTCTCTTGTGCAGAAATCAAATGGTAATGATTTTAAACACACACTACATATAAAATCTCTTCCATTTGAAGGTGTAAGATCGTCTGGTGAACCGTCTCCTGGATTCCCAAAGAATGTCCATGCATTCCTGCAACAGACCTAAATGTCCATACTGCAGGAATTCAGGGGCCATGCTGTCAAGTTTAGCGAGGGATGGAAAATCTCCTTGCCTAGCTTGTGGAGGAGATCCTGTCTGCATGGCTGTGTCATGGATGGTTGCTCTGACAGGTGAAGGGGATCTGGATACCACCATTGGCGAGGCCATTTTGGAGTGTCCTGGACCAGTCGATGAAATTCCCCTCCGTTCTTGGTTGGTAGAATCTGCACGCGAAGTCTGGGCATTTTTTTTGTCCTTGTTCGCAAACAGGTCTATGTGTGGATGCCCCCATTCCTGAAAAATATCCTGCATGATGTTGTCGTGTAGTATCCAATCGTGTTGTCAGCGAAGTTTTGGATGAGAGAGTCTGTGTGTTGTGGACTCCTGGCAGGTGAATCGCTGAGATTGTCAACCTCCTCGCTATGAGCCAGATCCAGAAGACCTGCACTTCCCCTTGTTTGTTCAAATAGTGCATTGTGGTGGTGTTGACTGTTTGCACTAAGATCTCGGATTGGATGGGGGGGGGAAAGAACTTGAGGGCTAGATTGACAGCCTGCAGCTCCAGTATATTAATATGATACATCTGTTCCTTGGCTGACCACAGGCCCTGTGTTTGTAGGGTGCCTATGTGATCTCCCCAGCCCTGGAGAGACGCATCAGTAAAGAGTGTTTGCTTGGGCGTGCCCTGATGACACAAGACACCAATGAGCAGGTTTCTCCGTTGGCTCCACCATGGTGCGAACGTCTCGTCTCTGGTGACAGGGTGAGCCTGTTGTCCCAGTGGTCTGTGTATTGGCTTTGTTGATCCTTCAGATTCTGCTTAAGAAGCCTCATCTGCAATCTGGCATTGGAGACCAGAATATGCATGAGGCCATCTAGCAATAGAGGATAGTCTCTCTGCCAAAGGACACACTTTTGAGATTTTTGTGTCTAGGGTTGCCCCTAGGTAGTGCAGCCTTTGTGTGTGAATGTGAATGGACTTTTCGGTGTTGACATGAAGACCTAAGGATTGAAGAGTCTTGAGACTAAGATTGTATTGTTCTCTTGCTTGCTCTGGAGAGGAGCTTTTTCATCAGCCAATCGTCCAGATATGGGTAGACGAATATGCGTTTCCTTCTCAAGGCTGATGCTATGACCGCCATGCACTTGAAAAATGTGCAAGGAGCTGATTTCAGGTTGAATGGCAGCACCTTGAACTGGTAATGCTTAGATGCTACTTTCAACCTGAGAATTTTTCAATGTTTACTGGCAATTGGGATGTGAAAATAGGCATCCTAAAGGTCTATAAGCACATCCAGTCCCCCAGATGGAGTGGAGGGTAAATCTGGGGAGAGCGAGCATTCTGAATTTTTGCTTTCTTATGAATTCTTTTAGGATGCATAAGGCTAGAATGGGTCTGTAGTCTCTGTTGGGACCTTTTTTCTTTACTAGGAACTATTGAGAATACACTCCCACCCCTCTCTGAGAAGAGGGAAAGATCTCTATGGCCTCTTTGCAAAGCAGATTTAAACTTCGGTTTCCAAAACTATAGTTGGTGACAAGAGGTTTTTGATGGTGAGACAGAGGCGGAGGTGGAGATTTGAAATGCAGCATATACCCATTCTCTATAATATTGAGCACCCATATGTCACTGGTGATGTTTCACCACTCGTTTAGATGGTTTACAATACTTCCCCCCACCGGAGTGGGTAACAGCGACAGGGGAAGCAGTGACTCATTGTTTGCCTGGGGTCTTGGAGGAGGCTGATTGTTGTCAACTTGCTCCTCATCCACTGGTAGATCTGCGATGTTGATACTGGGATCTGGGTTGTTGGTGTTGAGATACAACTCAGTGAGGGGTTTGAACTCTCTGCTGAAACGGACACTTGTCATAAGATCGGTACCTTCTACGATAATCTTTCTTTTTTTCCAGGCCTACGGCTTTAAGTGTATCCAACTCAGACTTTAATTTCCACATTATTTTCCACATTTCGTCATCTGTATGTGAGGAAAATAATGAAGTGCCCGTGAATAGAAGGTTAAGGATGCTCTGCTGCACTTCAGGTTTAAGTCCAGTCAATCTGAGCCATGAAGAGCGCCTTGCACATACCCCAAGGGCATAGCCGTGAGGTGCTGGATAAGATCGTCTGCTGCTGCACTGATAATTTCATTAGCAACCAGACCACCATTTTGTAGAAGTTAATTGAAGTCCTGTCTGTCCTCCTGGGGGAGCTGCTCTGAGAACCTGCAGAGGGAATTCCAGAGGGATCGATAGTACCTGCCCAACAATGTTGTAGCGCTTGACACATTCATGAATGAGGTGGATGTGCCACACATTTTTCTGCCCAGGCAATCTATGCCCTTACTGTCCATGTCAGGTGGGACTGATGAAGAGGCCGCAACTGAGTGTGACTTCTTGGCGGCAGCTATGATGACTAAGTCTGGCGGAGGATCGGTTCTTAGGAATAAAGGATCTTGGTCTGGAGCCATATATTTTTCAAAATCCTTGGTGGATACGCACGAAGGGCGGCTGGTGTCAGGAAAAGTCCATAGGCTGTTGTAGAAGACCCAGAACTAGAGGAAGCAATGGTCTTGAAGAAGGCCTGTGACACAAGGTCTCAAAGATGACTAATGAGGTGGCAGCGGGTGCTGACATATCAATATCCAATGTGGTCGCTCCTCTGCTCAGTACCTCATTGAATGTATTGAGGTCATCTATGGGAGATACTTGGATTGGTGGAGTATCTGTGAGTGTGGGTGAATAGTCCCTCTTTGATGACGTAGAGGGAGGAGATCATGTTGGGGACACTGTGCAGCCATCTAGGAGACATGTGAATGGAGGCCTCTGATTGATGGCGGGATGAAACAGAAGAGGTTGTTGAAGCTCTTCCCTGAGACCTTTGTTGAAGGGTTGAGGCAGATGAAGGTCTCGAAGCCGAACAATCTTTTTTCATGATGGCGTAGACTGTGCCTGTCTCTGCGTTGATTAGCGTTCGATGTCGTATGGGCAGTCGGCGGGGACATCTGCCTTGATGCTGAGTTACGACCTGCCACTGGAAATGCCTGCCTCAACATCAAGCGGCACTGTCCTGCCGCCAACGGAGATGTCTGTCTGGACATTGAGAGGCACCTTGTTGCAGCCGATGGAGATGCGTGTCTGGACGACAAGTGGTGCCGGGCTGGAGGAGATCTCAACGTCAAATGGCACCTTGTTGCCACCGACGGAGAGGTGTGTCTGGATGCTGAGCGTCGTCTGGCAGATGAAGAGGTGTGTCTCGAGGACGATCAGTGCCTGCTTGCTGCAGATGGAGATGTGTTCCTCAACGGTGAGTGGTGCCGGGTTCTCCCCAGTGGAAGTGACTGTTTAGACATCAAGTGTCTCACAGATAGAGATGCCTGTCTTGACTTTGAACGTATTGCCGCCGATGGAGATGACTGGCTCGACGACGATCAGCACTGTGTTGTCACCGACAGAGACTTGTGTTGGTGTGTTGCGGAAAGCAGAGAACCCTGCCTCGACGTCGAATGAGGTCTGGTTGCCGTCCACAGGGGCTTCGACGTTGAACAATGGTGAGAGATAGGCAATGTCGTATCTGTCAGCATAAGTATAAATGGCGAGTGGCAATGGCGTACTTGCCCTGACATCAGGTGTCGAGCCGACTTCTTCTTCTGCTCGTTGATCTAGTAGGAGTAGGAGTCGAGTCTCTTGATGCAGTTTGTCATCGTTTTGTCGTCACCGATGGGACTCTCAACGTCGATCCCAACGCCAACGGAGAACAAGTAGGGATTTTTCTCAACCTTGTTCTCCTTTTTTCTTGCCTACCTGGTGATCTACCTCTGGAAGGAGAGAGGAAGACTTGGAAGTATTAGGATTAGTTTTCTTCCTGTCCAGCTGACCATGTAGACGTATTCTTTCTCTATCTTTAAGAGTTCTTCTGAACAGTTTTGGTTGCATGACTCAGGTTGATGAGAGTCAGGAAGGCAAAGTATGCGGACTGAATGTGTGTCATTCTGGGCTTTCTTTTTGCCATAGGAGGGACAGGTATTAAAAAGATATAGCAATTTTAACAGGAAAAAATTAAAATCCCTGTCAGAAAAATGGTTATGTTCACTCAAAATGTCAAAAGATGTCAAGTGAAAGTAAAAATAGCAAAGTTGAGAAGCAATTTCTGAAAAAAAGAGCCAAAAACTGAGAGCACTCAGTACTCCTGGATCTTCACTGAAGGAGCCGTAAAAAAGAACTGACCTAACTGTCACTCTTGGGGCATGATGGATATAGGAGGTCCTGGGGTCCTTAAAGGCACAGTGCCAGATTTCACTTGTTGTGTTTTTAATGTAGCCTATTGGCTAACATTGCCTATTGCATTTCCTTGCAGTTTTCCCTTCAATAAAGGCTGTTTGTGAACCATTTCCTCTCTTTTTCTGATTTACAGAAAGGCTTGAGTGTGGTAAGAGGTGTAGTAAATGAACATTCAATGTTCACATGGCATTTTAAGCCTTTTACATTGGCTGCATATTTATTTGTAAATATGTATATGTGTGTGTGTGTGTGTGTGTGTGTATATATATATATATATATATATATATATATCTTGTTAAGTACTACATGCATGTTTTTAGAGTATACATGGGTATATATGAAGGATATATTATGTGCTCCAGGGTCCCCGCACGTGGGTGGGACTATTCAAATGCTTATGACTATCGATGAGGATCCCTTGGGAGAGAAAAAAGCGTCACCCTTCCTAATATGGCCGAAACCATCACTTCCTCTGTCAAGCTATGTAGGAGGGGAAAAGGAGAGACTTCCTGAAATAGCACAGCAAGATAACCACCACATGGAAAGGCAATTTTATCTCTCACCCCAACCTGGGAGAGTGGACTCCAATCATGACTGTGAGGAGTAAGACCATGACTCAGAGAAATGAGGCTTATCAGTAAGTAATCAGAACAGTACCTCCTCCACAGTCTTCCTCCTCACAGTTCACACAGAATGAGTATATACCAAAGCTAGATAAAATTGTCCTCGTTAGAAATAACAACAATAACCAATAGGTTTCGCCTTTGCAAGAACTATTGTGTTTGCCAATGTCTTTTGGCCATAATGTCCTGCAGGATAGGGTGGAGTAGAGTGGAGTGGCATGGAGTGGAGTGGCATGGAGTGGAGTGGTGTGGAGTGGAGTACATTGGAGTGGCATAGAGAGGCTTGGAATGGCGTAGATTGGCATAGAGTGGAGTGGCGTAGAGTGGTGTACAGTAGAGTGGCTTAGAGTGGAGTGGACTGGTGTAGAGTGGATTGGCATAGAGCTGAGTAGAGTGGCGTTGAGTGGAGTGGGTTAGACTACAGTGCGTGGAGTGGCGTAGAGTGGAATTGCATGGTGTACAGTGGTGTGGAGTAGAGTGGCTTGGAATGGCGTAGAGTAGAGTTGCATTAGGTGTAGTGTGGTAGACTGGCGTAGAATAGAAGAGTGAAGTGGCATAGAGTTTCTTGGAGTGGTATAGAGTAGAAGTGGCCTGTCACAGTAGAGTGGACTGGCATAGAGTACAGCGGCGTAGAGCAGAGCGTGGAGTAGAGTGGTGCAGAGTCTAGTGTTGCAGAGTGCAGTGGTGAAGAGTAGCGTGGCATATAGTGCACTGGGGGAAGAGTGCAGTGGAGTTCATTGGTGCAGAGTACAGTAGAGTGGCGCAGAGTGAGAGTGGCATGGAATAGATTGGTGTACAGTGCAGTGGTGTGGAGTGCAGTGGCATGGAGTAGAGTGGTGCAGAGTAGAGTGGGGTAGAGCAGAGTTGTGCAGAGTAAGAGTGGCGTAGAGTGTAGTGTTATAGAGTAGAGAGGCATAGAGTGCAGTTGCGCAGAGTAGAGTGGCGTAGAGTGCAGAGATGCAGAGTAGAGTGCTGTGGCATAGAGTGAAATGGCATCAAGTACAGTGATGCAAAGTAGAGTACAGTGGCAAAGAGTAAAGTGGCATAGATTAGCGTGGCTTATAGCACACTGGGGTAGCACGTAGTGGGGTAAAGTGGTCAAGAGTACAGTAGAGTGGTGCAGGGTGCAGTGGCATAGAGTAGGGAGGTGTACGGCAGTGGCGTAGAGTGCAGTGGCATAGAGTAGAGTGGTGCAAAGTAGAGGAGAGTGGCGTAGAGTAGAGTGGTGCAGAGTGCAGTTGCATAGAGGTGTGTAGATTACAGTGGCGTAGAGTTGTGTAGAGTGGCATAGAGTGCAGTGTCATAGAGAAGAGGGGTGGATAGTGCAATGACATAGAGATACTGGTGCAGAGTAGAGTAGAGTCCTGTAGAGTGCAGTGATGCAGAGTGCAGTGCAATGCAGTGATGTCTAGTATAGTGGTGCAGAGTAGAGTGCAGTGGCACAGAGTAGAGTGGCGTAGCGTGAGTTGGCGCAGAGTAGAGTGGCGTAGAGTGCATTGGTGCAGAGTAGAGTGCAGTGGCATTGAGTGTTCAGAGAAGAGTTCAGTGGCATAGTGCAGAGTAGAGTAGAGTAGAGTGCAGTGGCATAGAGTGCAGTGGTGCAGAGTTGAGTGGCGTGAAGTGCAGTAGCATAGAGTGACACTGAGTACAGCGGCCTAGAGCAGAGTGGTGCCGTGAACAGCAGAGTGGCATACAGTAGAGTGGTGCAGAGGAGAGTGCAATGGCGTAAAGTAAGGGGAGGTGGGTGGGAGGGCAAAGAAGCAACATGGAAGGGGTATGGGTGGGAGGGAAAAGCAGCTACATGGACGAGGATATGTGAGTCGGATGGGAGATGAACTAAAAACACAAGCACTCATAACCCAAACAAAAATGTAGCTCCAAAATCGGGTGCAGTGGATGGACACAAGTACTTGGTCCATGCTCCAGGGGAGGGCCAAACACAAGAGGAGGACATGACACCTGCATGCTGTGACAAACAGGGATGAAGGAAATGAGAGGGACATTGAAGCTAAGAAATGGTAAGATATGGGAGGGCTGTAACCCCACTGAATGTAAACAACATATCTCGTAGAGACAGCGCATGCGCTGTCTAGGCAAAACCTAAAAAAATATCATTAATTACTGCTACACCCAGTGCATTTATTTGTCAAAAAATAATCAAGCAATGGTAGATAGCAACACCTCATCAAAAGAAGAAGACAGAATGTCTCCCATATTTATATGAAGTGAAGAAAGCAGGATGAGGGGAAGGGAGATAGCTGCCGTTACTCACC
Organism: Lissotriton helveticus; assembly: GCF_964261635.1. Taxonomy (NCBI): domain Eukaryota; kingdom Metazoa; phylum Chordata; class Amphibia; order Caudata; family Salamandridae; genus Lissotriton; species Lissotriton helveticus. Next base: position 536,020,986 of record NC_136070.1, read on the forward strand.
TACTAAAGGAATAGGTAGTAGGTTTATGAACACGACTAGCAAGACCGAAGGTAACAAGCATTGGGAAAGCCAATAGGTCTCGCCTATGCAAAAGCTTTTAGCTGTGCCAATGTGTTTGGCTGTGTTGTACACCAGCATGGGTGCTGTTTGGCATGACTAACAGTTTGTGGTGTAGAGAAGAGTGGCTTGGAGTGGAGTGGCATAGAGTGCGGTAGTAGAGTGTCGTAGAGTGGCGTGGAGTGTCGTAATGAAGAAGTGTAGAGTGGAGAAGCGTAGAGTGTCGTGGAGAGAGCAGATAATAGTGGAGTGTTGAGGAGTGGTGCAGGGTGTCATGGAGTGGTGCAGAGTGGAGTGTCATGTCATGGAGTAGAGTGTTGCGGAGTGGCATAGAGTGTGTCAGAGTTGAGTGGCATGGAGTGACATTGAGGTAGTTGAATAGAGTGTCAGAGTGGTGTAAAGGGAGTTGAGTAGAGTGTTGTAGAGTGGCATGGAGTGTTGTAGGGTGGAGTGGCATTAAGTGGAGTAGAGTGTCATAGAGTGGAGGCATGTAGAGTGGAGTAAAGTGTCGTAGAGTGGAGTGGAGTTGAGTGACTGAGTGGAGTAAAGTGTCATAGAGTGGAGTAGAGTGTTGTGTTGTAGAGTGTTGTGGTGCAGAGTGGAAGGGAGTGGAAGGGAGTGGAATTGATTGGCCTAGACTGGAGTGGAGTGACGTTAAGTTTAGCAGAGTGGAATGTCGTGTCATAGAGTGGAGTGGTGTGGTGTGGTGTGGCGTGGCATAGAATGGAGTGGCTTAGAGTGTCGGCATAGAGTGGAGAAAAGTGTTGTAGAGTGGTGTGGTATAGAGTGGAGTAGAGTGTTGTAGATTGGAGTGGCTAAGTGTGGAGTATGGATAGTGTGGTAGTGCACTGTGATTACAGTGTGGAGATCTGGAGAAGTGTGGCTCAATGGTTAGAGCAGGCAGACCTTGATGCAGAGCTCTGGCCAGGGACCAGGGTTCGATTCCCGCCTCGGCGGGTCTCCGGCTCATTAATTCCCCTGACTGGATATTCTCGCCTCAGTGCCTGTTCTGATCATGGGTCGCACGCTGCAACTCTGGGCAATAGCTTGCTTAGTCTCCACAACGGCCCCAAAAGCGCTGGGATGCCTGGCTGCACCTGGGGGGTGCCCAGGAGTGGACATTTCCCAGGAAAGCCAGGAAGGGTTCCTAAGCGGTATACGGACAGCGCCGGGACACCTCCGGTGGAGGTAGCTGTGCGCTTTACAAATTCCGACATTTACATTTTACAGACAACACATTTTCAATTGAAATGACCATTACATTTGCACAGATATACAGTTTTACTGATAAAACTATACAGAGCAGAAACGATAATGTTTGGAAATTCATCACCTAGTGTATTGATTGGTTCTGTTCGTATTAAAGATTTTATTTCCACCACACTTCGGAATTAGACAATATGTGCTTTGCTAATTCTGATATATTCCGAAATATCTGCACAGTTCATTTACAAACATTTAAATGTTGTTGTGTGCTAAAGCCTTTCCTTCCACAGCACGATTGTCACATGAATCTTCTCACTTTAAAGACCAAGCACCCTTGGAAGACAGAGCCTGACATTTCATCTCTGTCTTTGAATGCACAGCAAATGTGACAAGATAAGAACAAGATGTAAAGGCCTGTTTACAAAAAATGAGCATTCATGGGAGAATACAGTAAATAGGAAATGCTCCAAGGGAGGGACAAACTCAAGCTGGCCAGCCTAAAAGAAATAAAGCCTGCAAATCGAAAGCTAGCAAAGGTGAGTTACAAAACACAAAGCCAATGATAAGCAATGGGTGGAATGCATTCCCAGGGAAGCATTCAGAATGTCCCCAAGAAGTTGTTAGCAAACCAAGCTTCATCCTAAAAAGGGCACCTCTCTGTCTGAAAGATAAGGTTCTGTCCAGATAGTTTTTTTTGCCCTCCTCCATGTGTGAACCATGTGTACCATGAGTAGTGGATGGAATAAAAAGAAAGAACAAATGGAACGTGACGGTTGTTCAGAACAAGAATGACAACCGGGCCAATTTATTGGAATTGGAAACTGTGCCCATGAAATGCAGCAGCTCAATTTTGAAGGCAAGGTATGATATGTAAGTAAGGTCACTAATTTTGTGCCAGCATAGTACCAACTTATGTAAGTGGGGTGACCAATTCTGAAGCACTGAAAGACGAAATATGCTGCTATTATATAATGAAGATTAAATTATGCAGCTTCTTGTGCGCTGTTATTTTCCTTGCTAATATGACATTTTACCATGCGTGGTATTCAAACCTATACCTATCATGATGAAACAGTGCAATAAATGTTCTTTGTGGAGTGTAAACTGCAGGTCATGCGTTCTAATCCCAACCAGGCCAAATTGGCCTTTCATCATTTTTTGATCGATACTTTGATAACCATTAAGTGGGGTGATAGTAACTCTGTTATTTACAGTGGTGAAAACTGCAGGATTGAAATATGGAGCAGTATATGGAAAACATTTTTCTCATTTAATAAAATTAATTCCAATGGTTAATAAAATAGTATTCATGTATAGCAATTATACACAATCAGCAGATGTACAGAGAGTGATTGCCCAACAATTAATGTTGTTTTTCTTGCATGGAAGATGAAACAAAGCATTTATACTTATGGCTCACGAAGAGTGGCAGATCTGTTCTTGCCAGCCAAGGCAGTCCTTTGTTATTCTACAGTATTATATTTGTGAGCTGGTGATTATCATTGATGTTGACAAGCTATCCCCTTTAGGCCCTAGTTTTCAAAGGGCAGTGGGGGAAATTTTTCAAAGCTTGAAGGGGAATGGATTTCAAACTAACATTTAGTTTGACCTTAAATAACACTCAATGGCCTCTTTACATTGCAACAAGAAAAGCAGGTTCTCTGGGCTGAGATCTGACACCACCAACACCGGCCACAAATACCACAACACAACACTTATTCACCCGTTGCACAATTTAGAGACTTAAAACATGACCCAAATGTTCCATCCCTACACCCATACACCTTCCACCCTAACAGACGCAAACAAAATAAACAGCATGCCACTATTCACAACTTTGCATCTCCTTGTCTATTACACAACAAGACTACTCTACAAAAACAAAACAGCTCACCAACTCACTGTCATCCACCAGCTCCACCATCTACACACACACATCTAACAAAATGCCTTCTACGCCTGCTGGATGAGGATTCTGATATAGACAAACAACGCTATTGTTATCCTGATACAGTTAATGACAACACTGCTACAAGTTCTAAGAATACTATTCACTCTTCTAGAAAACAAAGTCACACCACCACCAAAACACAATCTCTAGTCTGCCTACTAATGAATGTTCGATCACTCCCCAAAAACAAGCACCTCATCTACGACCTACTCACTGACACACAACTTGACTTACTCTTCATCACTGAATCATGGTTAGGAGATGACATGGCTCCAGTGTTGCATGAAGCTGTTCCTCCAGGCTATCAAACTGTCACACAAAATCGAATAGACAAAAGAGGAGATGGACTTGCTGTTATATTCAAGAAAACAATACATCTCAATAAAGTTGATGACATTTCCATAGAAGACAGTGAGGCCCTTATAACCAGAAGCAACCCTACGCCAAGTTTCTCCTGTAACTTCCTTCTTCTTCTTTACAGACCACCACCTAGCAATACAACATTCCAAGACACATTTCTAGACACAGTTTCAAACCTTATGACACTACACTCCAACCTATGCATCCTTGTTACCTAGACATATGGTTTGACAGACCCAATGTGCCCCATCCAAGAACCATCATCACTAGTCTAAACACACTGAACCTACATCAGATCATTCACAAACCCACACACATCGCTAGAGCCACCCTATATGTCATTTTTGCAAATCCAGAACTAGTTACCTTTCAAAGCCTTACACCAGTCCCATGGTCAGGCCACCATGTGGTAGCTGCTTTCCAATATAAAACACCACACCTAAGGCCATCTTACATGCAAACATATATCGACCGTGGAACAAAATCAATTTTGAATTCATAGAACACAACTAACATCCAGCACAGATCTAGACACAATAAATCCAGTACATAAACTCTATGTGTGGCTTCAGGAAGCTTTTGATATCCGAATCCCACTAAGAAGAAGCAAAACAGGACAAAAGAAAACAAGCACCTTGGATGAATACATAACAAAAAAGATAACACAGCAATTTGCAAAGCCACAATACGCCTGGCTCAAATAAATAACAATCAAGACAAGCTCCACGTACAAAAACTTAACGGTCAAGAAATATAAAAAGGTACTAGTCAAACAGAATTTAAAATGCTAACTGGCACATGCATCAACCAAAATTGCCCTCAGTAAAATAGCGAATCGATAAAACAGGCCGTTACCAAACTCAAAACATAATTTCCCAATTCATCAACCCCAATCCCGAAAAAAAATAAAGAATCGCAAATGAACCCACGCACTAAATTACCGAATTGCAAAATAGCGATTTGTTAATACCGAGAAATACAATTGTTCCCGGAAATAGAGAATCGCAATTAAATAATCGCAAAGGAATGCATCAAACTTCGCAAATACTGAAAATCCCCAAACTTGCTATTTAGTATGAGCAGAATAAGGGGAATCTCAACCAGGAGGTAAAGTTGGTGGAAGGAAAAAAAAGAAATTCTAACAGGTGGATACAATCAGAAACCCTTAAAAAATGCCACTGGAGACCCCGTATGTTATCTAAAATGGCTGCCCTCTACGTGCTTGCAAGGAGGATGGGAATCAATGCAGCAGCACAGCGCAGGAGGAGGATCCAGGAAAGGGTATTCAGGGTGAGCATCACATTGCTGGGCCAGAATGAGGATGACATTTATGACAAGTACAGACTGAATCGTGCCATGATCATGTGCTAATTGCTGACCTGGAACCACTACTGCAGCACCAGACCCGTAGGACCAATGCCATCCCTGCGCACGTCCAGGTCCTATGCAGCCTGCACCTGCTGATGTCTGGAAGTTTCCAGGGGGTCGTAGCGGATGCCGGAGGCGTATCGCAAAGCGCACTTTCATGCTTCTTCAGCAAAGTCCTTGATGCCATGCTGACAATGATACATACCCACATCACCTTTCCCACAACCCCACAGCAGTTAAACTGGACCAAACAGGACTTCTACCAAGTGGCACAATTTCCCCATGTCATAGGATGCGTTGACTGCACGCATGTCCCCATCTGTCCCCCCTCAGCCAACGAGTACATATTCTGTAACCGGAAGTCCTATCGCTCTATAAACAAGCAGGTCGTGTGCAATGCCAAGCACATCATTACGGACATTGTAGCGCAATTTCCCGGGAGCACACACGACGCCTACATATTCAGATACAGTGGCATCCACAGGCGTCTGCTCAATGGTGAATTCGGAGAGGGACAACTACTAGGTACATACATATACCTATTTGTTACGCCATCATCACATATGTAATTGTATTTATGCCGCTAATTCTTTGCTCCCCACCCTGTAGGTGACAGCGCATATGCCTTGCGTGAATATCGCCTCACTCCCTACCTCAACCCAGCAACACCTCAGGAGCAACGCTACAACGCAGCACATATCAGTACCACGAACATGGTAGAGGGAACCTTTGGTATCCTTAAAAGTCGCATCAGGATCCAACACAAGACGGGAGGTGCATTGCAGTATGACCAACGGCCCCCAACAGCGCTAGGGATGCCTGGTTGCACCCTGGGGATGCCCAGGAGTGGACATTTCACAGGGAAAAACCAGGAAGGGTTCCCTAGCGGTATGAGTACAGCCCCAGGACACTCAGGAGTATCAGTGCGCTTTACAAGTACGTCTACATTTACATTTACATTTACTCAACACATTGTGAAAGATACATATCCGTTGGCATCACAGGAGTGCGATCCCGACATGTAAGTGGCCCATGGTTACATCACCATGGCCAAATAGCCGGTAGTACATGTCTATTTGCGCTTTCCACGTACCCCCAGCCTCCTGTTGCGTGGCTCCTCTACATCACCGCAATGTGTGTCGTGGCTGTAGAGCTGCGCAAACTGCCCCTCCTGTTACTGCTCTCCGGCTCAGAGATGCTGCTGACTCTCAATGCCGCCTCACTTCCCTCTTCCACTCCCAAGTTGCTGGCACTAAATGTGCCAGACTGCAGATGTTCTACTGCAGTGGTCACCTAGCCTAATGCCTTGGCCACATCACCGCAGTAATGACCTAGGTCTATCTGCAGTGACTCTGATCTGCATGACAATACAGCAGTGCTGTTGCAGAGCTTGGTGATGGCTTGAGTCGATGCAGTTGAACGGAGCAAGTTCTGACGATGCCTCCTGCGCTCGCTGTGTTGTCATGCTAGGACAGCACGGGTTAGCTCCTGTAGGCACTGCTTGATGTCAGGATTCCCCTCTGCTATGACTATGGTCAGTTGACGCACAGTGTCTGTCATTGTGCACATGTTTGCCAATTTGGAGATGTTCAGGTTCATTGTTCCCATGTGTCTCCCCTGCAGGCGCTGAACACACAGCATCTGGGACTCTACCCCACCGTAGACATGTGTAGGCTGTTCGGATCCCTCAGCAAGTCTTCCCAGGGGCCTGCGCCGCTGTCTGACTCGGACACGTGTTGGTGTTGGAGCTGGCGGAGTGACACGTGACTGGCAGGGAACACTTGTGGGTGCTGGGCTCTGCTCCGTCTCTATTACCTGCAAGGAGGGGACATGTGCCCTGCGTCTTGGTGGTGTTGTCAGTAGTGGTGGTGATGGTGTTGATGGCGGTGGTGGCGGTGGTGGTGGTGTGGATTGACGTCCCTGCGGAGTCTCTCCATCAGTCTCTGCCGGTGTTTCGGATATGATGAGGCGTTCGCTGTCATCAGAGTCCACGGGAGATGCATCTGTGTGTGAAACAGTGCTTTGTTATTTTGATTTCTAACTGTATCTGTTTTTCATTTTGCATACTTTGAACATAATAAATGACATATTTAGACAGACTGTTAGACCTGTGCTGCTGATCTAATTTCTTGCGCATTGGGGATCATACATGCACACTTGGATGACATGAATACAACTCCCATGATGCAAAACTTCTGTGAGGGTATATGTGTTATGCACTTCTTCCTGAACACTGTGATGGGATGGGCATGGGTATACAACATGCAGCGTATCAGCACAGGCATGCATTTTACTTTGTTCTATGGTCGCTGCACCGGAAGTGTCCATTTGGGTGACTCCCACGACTGCTTCGGGCTCAATGATCCCCTCGACGAGGTCCTCCAGGGCTGTGTTGGCAGTTACTCTGGATGTCCTCCCTCCTGTGGCAGCTGCCTCCTTCACGCTTTTAGCGATTCGCTCCTTCGCCCTTTTTCTGAGGTCATACCACCTTTTTTAAGATTGTCTATGCTGAGGTGCGTGACTCCTACCGCATTTACCCTCTCCTTGATGGGCAGCCCAATCTTGCGCTTCTCTGCTTCAGGCACCTTCAGTGACAGCTTTCCAAAAAGCTTGTCATGCTTGCTGCTCATCCCCTCTATCAAAAGTTCAAGTTCGTTGTCAGAGAACTTTCTCTTCCTCTTTCTGGGCGTGTCTGAAGGTTGGGATGCATCCTTGTCCATCCTGGATTGGTGTGGCTGGTTTGTGAGAATGAAGTAGCTCAGCTCCTGTGCTCTGCCTCCTCCGCTGAGCTCCTCAGGGCACTGTATGAAGCATGGGCTGGATGACTTCCTAGTTGTGATGTAATAAGCCTGCTTCCAAAGCTACCCTTTTTTTGTGAATTTGCTATTACCGAAATCGCTAATACCGATTTCGGTAATAGCTAATTCGGTAATAGCTAATCTTTATTTTTAGCTCTCGCTATCGTGCTTTTGGAGTTTCTTAGCGATTTTGACCGAATCGGTAAAATATACCGAATCTGTTGGTGCATCCCGGAAAACTAATCCTTATTTGCGATTCCTTATTTATTGCTAATAAGGACTAGTTTTAACGATTTTTGATGCATGGGCCCCTAACTGAGTAAATAAAGAATTTTACAAAATGATCACTGAATTTTGTAAATCTATATGCACAAAAGGAACTCATCCAATTTCTCAAGAATTTACTGACAAAGTGGCTAAACATTACACAACCAAAGCAGACGTTGAACTCCTATTTAAAATAAAGGAAAACCACCAGCACCAACCCATTTCCAACAATCCCCTCCAGGGGTAGGCTAACCCAGCCTAAAGATTCCTTCAAACAACTATCAGAAAATGAATTTGTGGATCTTGTCAAAGCAAGTAGGCCAGCTAGATGCCTTTCTCACCCTTGTCCACCACACATCTTCAAGAACATTCTTTTAACTACCTCTGCTGCCACACCAGTCAGAACAATCATCAATAATTCTTTGACTATGAGAATCTTTCCAAAGGACTTAAACAAAGCATGTATACGTACATTATTAAAGGAAACAAACCTAGACCCAAGCAACCACAAAGAGATTACAAATGCACAAACTGGGCAAACTGATAGAAAGAAGAGCATTTATCCAGATGTCACAATTCATTGACGATAACGCCATACTTTCCTACTTCAAAAAAGGATTCTGTCCAGGAAGAGGCATATAATCTGCCCTCATTGCCATCTTGGATGACCTTAAAAACACAGTAGAACTGAACAGGGTCTCTGCACTCCTTCTTTTGGATCTTTCAGCTGCCTTCCACGCAGTTGATCATGATACATAGAGGGGACTGCTCTCGGCTGGATCCCATTATAACTTCAAACCATAACAAATGCCATCCATACCCCCTTTCTCATCCAAACCATACTACACAAAAGCTGGGGTACCTCGAGACTATTTTCTCACCTATGCTTTTCAACATCTACATGAAGTCATTACCGTCAATGATCAATGAATTTCAGGTCATGTGCTATAAGTACACAAATGACACACAAAAACTTAATAAACTGGAAAGCCCAAAAGACATTGGCAACTCAAACATTTTCAGTTGCCTTAGAGCTGTTTGTCAGTGGATGACATGGAGCCATCTCAAATTGAATGCATCCAAACTGAAATACTCACATGAGGGTGTTTTGAAAAATTATGACTCACTCTGTGCCTGGCCTGACAACCTGGAACCACCTCCTAAAGTATCCAATGAAGTAAGAAACCTTGGAATTAGTATGGACTCCAAGCTATCAATGAATGCCCAAGTGGGAAAATTAGAAAGATCAAGCTTCATTACTATTAAAACTCTGTGACACATCTTCCACCACCTAGGATTTCCACACACGGTCCAAGCTATTATCTCTCTTGTACTGTCTAAACTTGATTACGTCAATGGCCTCTACCACAGATCATCTTTATCAGCTATGAAAAGACTCCAGAAGATTCAGAACTCTGCTGCCAGACTACTCCTACATGTAAAGTCACAAGCCCACATCCACCCTGCCTTGAGGGCCCTGCATTGGTTACTTGTTGCCAGAAGATTCACCTTCAAGCTGCTTTGTATCATCCACAAAGCAGTACACGGAATACAACCACTTTTAGTCAGGAATAAAATCACCAAATACATACAAAAAAGAAACCTCTGCTCCAGGTTGGCACATTGCCCCAAAACCCCAGCATATAAGAAAAAAAACATGAGTGGTACATCTTTTTCTGTTCAAGCATACTGTGGAATCCATTACCCCTAAACATAGGATCCACAGATAACTATCTTATCTTCAGAAGCCTACTCAAGAGTTGGCTCTTTCGTACCCACCATACTGAATACACAAATGTACTGCATATGCTGGTGTATGAAAAAATGTATAATTTGATTATATGTATGTATTTATATATGTGAATTTCTTTGTACAAATATATGTACTACCTCTGTTTTAAAAATATATAGGTATTCTTATACGTCTGCTTAGCAAATGTATATATTATTCATGGTTAATATCTATATAAATAAAAATGTCAATGTTCATTAGTTCAAAATCTTAAATCTCCGAAAGTTCTTCGCTGATTGATTTGAAATTTTGACACAACGTTGGATTCGATTAAACGCGTGTTTTTTTATATACACACGTGGGATTCAAATACGCGCGTGTCCAATACGCGCGTGTTTTTAATTGAAAGGCCGGACAGATCTTATTGATTTGGTTGCTGCGCAACAACTACAAGGGACGCATAGAGACAATAGTCTACATGTATTAGGATGGACAGTTGGTGTCAGGATGGCAGACCAGGAAGTGGGTGGAGGGAGGGGGGAGGAGTTGGTTAACTTTGCAACATTAAGAAAGGACGCATAGAGACAATAGTCTACATATATTAGGATGGACAGTCAGGATGGCTGACTGACAAGTGGGTGGAGGGAGGGGTGAGGAGTTGGTTCACTTAGTAACATTAGCGAGTGTTTATATATACACAACGATGTATTTGAATACACGCATGTCCAATACGCGCATGTTTTTAATCGAAAGGCCGAACAGACCCCATCAATTTGGTTGCTGCGCAACAACTACAAGGGATGCATAGAGACAATAGTCTACATATATTAGGATGGACAGTTGGTGTCAGGATGGCAGACCGGGAAGTAGGTGGAGGGAGCGGGGAGGAATTGGTTCACTTTGCAACATTAGCGCGTGTTTATATATACACAACGTTGGATTCGAATACGCGCGTGTACAATACGCGCATGTTTTTAATCGAAAGGCCGAACAGACCCTATCGATTTGCTTGCTGCGCAACAACTACAAGGGACGCATACAGACAATAGTCACAAAAACATATTGTGTACCCACAAGCATTGTGAAATTATAAATGTGCGCTTACTCTTTTCTTTCTCTTCTATTTCTCTTTCTTTCTCTTCCAGACTGAGCCACAGCAATGCGTGGCAGGGTACAGCTAGTATATATATAATGTTATAATTAACATGTATATAGGTAATTTCACAGTTTACATATGAGTTATTTGATTATATGCTTATGGGTCTCCGCTTTATTTATTTTATCTTTCACAATGTGTGATCAGCTAGTCTATCCGCCTCTGACTCGATAATAGGAGAGGCTGGAGCGAGCGCGCACCGTGATGTCCTCCTGAGGCTTGAGCTGGGTGCGACCTTGTCGTACTGCTTTTTTGCACATTTCTTGAATGGCACATTACTAGAATTGATTTTAAATTGTTTTTAAAACTGTGATGACTTTCACTCTTATTGCTTTTTAGCTTTCTTAGTTTTAACACTCTCTTTTAGTCACGGGGGCCGCACTTTACTCAGTGGGGACGCCATTGTAGGGGAGAGTTAGTTCAGCGGCTTGTCTTTCCGCCCCTGACTCGATAATAGGAGAGGCTGACACAAGCGTGCACTGTGATGTCCTCCTGAGGCTTGAGCCGGGAGCGACCTTGTCATACTGCTTTTTGCACATTACTTAAACTGCACATTATTAGAATTGCTTTTAAATTGTTTTTAAAACTGTGATGACTTTCGCTCTTATTGCTTTTTAGCATTCCTAGTTTTAACACTCTCTTTTAGTCCCGGGGGCCGCACTTTGCTCAGTGGAGACGCCATTTTAGGGGAGTGTTGGGTCAGCGGGCTAGTCTTTCCACGCCTGACTCGATAATAGGAGAGGCTGGCGTGAACACGTGCAGCGGGCGCACCATCTGCGCACAGTGCCAGACCCCCTACCCATTTGGGACCCGGTAAGCACAATACCATACAATATTTTGGTAATGCCCTTCACAGACTCAATGTGAAGGGTAGAGACAATGGTTTTCTATGTTTTATTCCCAGTATCAGGCCATCAGACACTTTAGTGACATGCCCAAATTGTAATACGAAGCTACCAGATCAAGTGTAGAGGCAAGGTCTTTCACTTAATCACAGGTTTAAGTGTATATTGCTAAATGCAAGATTATTGGTGAAGAATAGTGTGGAGTGTGCTACACTTATTGAGGAAGAGAAAGTTAAGGTGGCATTCATCACGAAAACATGGACAGACAAGGCCTCTGATCCAGATCTGGTTAAAGCCACACTTCCTGGCTATGTATGCCACACCGTAAGTAGGCCCCACAGAAAAGGGTGGGTCTAGCTGTTATCTATCACAATACACTAAAAATGACCTTTAGTATAGCATCAAATGCAGAGTGTGAGTTTTTTTTTAGTTTTTTTTTTATTTCAACTAACTTTATTGTAACCAAGTCAGTGGTACACAGCTTCAGGCCTACAACCCGGAGGCCGGCCGCGGTCACAATCAGGGTCAGAAAATAATGACAAGCAAGCGAAACACAGCCATAGGACCGACAACCCTGAGGTCCGGCGGCAAAGCAGTATTCACAAAGCAGCTGACTCTAAACAGTTCCCCTAAAAAGGTGACAATCCACTCTAATGTGTAAATAAAAGTTCCCTCTCCGTCTGTCCCATCCCAGAACTAAAAGAAGCAATAGGTATATTGAGCAGCGCTCTGGAACATAAATGAACGCAGACTCAGTAATAATTAAAAAAACTCCACCCCCTCCCTTCCCGCCCCCCACCCTGCCACTACTGTCCTAACCATTCCTGTAAGTTATGTAGCCTTTACACGCTCCAGATGCCTCAGCTGGATCAATCATGGGCCCACGCTGCCATAGTCCGCTCACAGTCGCCCGTCACCTCCGCAAAGGGGAAATAGAGAGCAACTCCCCAGCACCGGGAGTCACCGCCACAGTCTCAGTCCCAGGAAATATGACTAGTCCGCTCCCTGCCGTGATGCAATCTCCAAATCTACTAGTGTGCTATCTTCCGCCTCCCTCCGCTCTACCTCTGCGTTCCTCGTGCTCAAGTGTGTCCGGTATAAAAATGCAGAGTGTGAGTTCTGTCTATATTATTCCCATCATCATACCTTTAGGGGTATTGTGGTTCTGAAAATCTGGACCCTGTTGTTATCCCGATATCGAGGTCCAATACCCGTGTCACAAAATATCAACGTACCATGACGAATTTGGTATCGACGAACCGATAATGATTAGGACATCATTCCTATGCATTTACATCATGATCGAGACATGCTAACACCCCCGAATCGCAGTTTCCGTCCCGATCCCTTAGACTCCATTTTGTGAACGACATCCATCTTGTGTCTTGCCCTCATGATAAGTCAATTAAAGGTCGAGCTTGATCTAAAAGGACACGTCCACCTTCCCTGACTTCCCCCTGACCTGTCCCAACTGACTCCATTGCCTTTAGCCAAACCTGTTTGGGCAGCCCCTCGCCCAGTGGCCAAGTACGATAGCATCAATACATAACATTCCTCAAACCATTCACTACATACAGACCATGCTTTCTACAAACATGCACCTGTCCATACTCCTTGTTTATGGCCAGTTTTATGACTGGGTGGTACCTTCCTTTATTGATGTTTCATCGATATCTGATGGGAGTTCCGGGCCTGGCTAGGTAATCTATCACGAATTGGACATCTAAAATACGGGCTTGCCTACATGACTTCGCTCTTTCGTATTATTGTAGAAATATGTGTATAGCCATATCATAAACTCAAGAATTCTTGCTTGCATCTATTATTTTTGTATATAAGGAGAAGGCTGGTTCTGTAAAAACAAACAGTCTCCTGAGAACACATGACCCGTGTTTGTCGTGCTTCTAGGACACGTGTTACTTGGTAGCTATCAATAAAACTTGATCTCTGACTGCGACTAGAAGACTCCGTGTTTCTGTGGTCCGAAACAAGGGGAACTCAGAGGTCTTCGGGTGTTATTCCCTGGCACCACCGGGTTCCTAAAAACCCGGCACCTCAGTTGGCGCCCAACTCGGGCGGTATCAAGCGGCGACGGTCCAAGCCAGATGTTCGTGAGGAGCTTCGTGTAAAAATTCCGGAGGACGGCCAGCCACTTCAGCGACCCCTGTATGTCGACGTGGTTCCAAAGGTCTTTGCTGCAAGGTTCCCCGCGTCCCGACGGCTACGAAGGACTGCTGCCCTGACTATCGCCTTGTTTTGGACCCAGTGATCCTTGGTAGAGCGAAACGATAGACGAGTCTTCTAGCGACGTCACAGATCTTCAAATACTTCAGTTAAGTATAAGTGGAGCGTCTCCCAGTCCTTAGTTTGTCCTTAGTTTTTGGTATCCTTGAGATACGACTTGATTTGGTACTTGCAAGCCCCAAAGCCGAAGGACTCGTGTTTTCACGAGAAATATCGTAATAGATAATCTTTTGAAGTTTGAAGCTAGACTAGTGAGCGAAGATGCCTGGTTTTAGCAGACTTGGAAACTTGTTTTGTCTTGGTTATAGTAAGGACTCCCGATTAGAGGATTCCTGTCCGGTTCCTCCGATTGGAACTCCAACGTATGAGCTCTATGTAAAGCACGGCGTAGGTCCTATCGCATATAATGAAGTGTGGATAAAATACACCTGCAAGGATGGTGTTTTAAAATGGCCCCAATATGGTAGTTTCGACGCAGAAATTTTAGATAATCTAGAGGTCAAATTGTTCAAGAAGAAAGCCCGGCCGGCGATGTTTGACTCTTTCCGCTTATGGCGTAAAGAGGCCAAACAAAAGGAAATTAAATTAGAAAAGAAAAATAAGAGAGAAAGAGGTATTTCAGTAATGCAAGCCGCGATAAAATTTAAAGACAATGAAGAAGAACAAATAAGTGAGCAGTTGCACAGGCAACGTAAAATGGCAATAGATAAATGCTATCCTGTTTTACAACCTCCTCTGCAAGAAACAATAAAAGAGCGTGAAAAAGATCCATTAATGGCACATCTGCTAAGTTCACCGCCGCCCTATGCACAAAATGCCACAGCACCTCCGCAACCTTTAGTTGCACCTCTGGTAGCTGTTATGCCGGCTCCTTTATAGCACTCACCAGCTGCTCTTCAACTGGCTTCTATTTCTCTGGTGCAGCCTCCTCAAGGCTCACCGATTACATCTATGTCTCCTACTGTTCCTCCTACAACTTCGCCTAGCACACCTTCTATTTCTTCTGATACTCGCTCTACGAATGCTTCTGTTCCTCCTTTGCGTGACTCTGTTCTGCCACCAGTTATTCCTCCGCTTTCACCTTTCGTCTGGCATAAAATGGCCAGCATTGCTACTAACATTCCTTCACCACTTTTTCGGTCGCCTAAAACGACCCCTAATACGGGACCAAGACAATTACGAAGCCAAATGCCTGATTATCAAGAGAGGGAATCACTGAATAAGTTAGCACGGAATTGGGCTATGGATACAGCGAGATATGATGTAGAGTCTGTCGTGAACGTCTTCCGTCAATGGGATGAACCGACGCAAAGATATGTTTTTGAACAGATGTGTGTTTTTCTGTGTGAAGATTTGGAAGATAATGGTCAAGAGAGCAACGCTCGAGAGTTGTGCAATGTAGGATTTAAATTTGGGGAAGGCATGATCATAGGTCCCGATGTCGAAAAAGCAGTTGGGATATTATTATCATATCGAAGTACGGGTGGTAATTCTGGGTCATCATCTGAATGTGGTACGTCTAGTAGGAAGAGAGCGAGACAGTACCCCATGAGAGAGGTTCCTCCGGTTTGGAGGGAAGGTGATGCGAATGCAGTACCGCCAATTCTGCCCCATTTCCAGCGTGTATGGGTACATGTCCCCTGGAAAAGATCGGAAGTGTTGGCACTCAAGCAGTCACTACCTGACCCTCGTAAAAACCCGACTGGGTATTATAAGGAGTTATCGCAAACTGCAAGCTCATGTATAATGAATTTAGCGGATGTAGACATGTTGTTTGGGAACGTTGTTCCACATCCTTTATGGAGCAAAATCCGTCATACGGATCACGATCAGGAACTAGGTGACTCGTGGGCGAACATTGCGACTACAGATGCTAGACAAGTCGGTGGTTTTAAACCTGAGCCGTTAATAGCTGAACTTCCCGGTAGGATTATAGCGTACATGAAAACAATAATGCCTGAAGTGCGCGTAAACTGGGACAAGCTATCCGCATGTAAGCAAAAGAAAGATGAGAATGTGTCTGACTTCTTCACGAGATTTGAGGAAACTTTCACCGATCATAGTGGTCAAGATATGGCTACCGAGGGTGGCCAAAGATTGTTTGTAGACAAGTTCGTACATAATTTGCTTCCTGAACTATGTAACAAACTGAAAGATTCGGAGAGTGCTTGGGCTGTCTCTACGTCGGCGCAGATTTTAGCTACAGCCCAGTACTATGAAAATAGGCGTAAAGACGAGCTAGATAAAGCAGATAAGAAGATGAAAGATTTGAAAACTAAAGTTCTTCTCCAGCAAGCTTATCCGCCTCGCACGGCTAGTCAGCCCAATTATCAACAACAACAGCAGTATTCGAGAAACGCGCAAGGAAACAAGTTTTCCCATCAACGTCCTACGTATGGCCCGAATCAATGTGCGTTTTGCAAGGAAGAGGGTCATTTTAAAGGTAATTGTCCGGCCCTTGCGCGACGTTTAAACGGTTCTCCAGGTGTAAGGGGAAGAGGTGTTCAGCATGCCCCTAGAGGTAGGGGCCGTGGAAATCTCACTCAGAATACGACTTCTTTTCCGCCTCAGAATTCGATGAACAGCTTTGACCAACAGAATAATGCGTCGTCCAGGTCAGCTCAGTACTATGCTGACGACTATTACACCGAACACGAAAATGAGGGTAATGATTGCTAGGACAGCCATGGACAAAGAGAGGGAGTTGTTTCAGTTCCAGTAGATCAGAATGGACCTTATGTCGAGGTGATTACCTCAGGAGTGTCAGAGCCATTTCTGCTGGATACTGGTGCTACAAAAAGTTCTATTATGCACTCGAAACTTCCTGGCGCACCTTTGTCTGGCGAAATGAATGTCTCAGTAGGTTTCTCTGGCGCCCCTGTTAGAAACCCGATCTCTAGTCCTATATCCCTTTCTGTTGGCCCATGCAAATTAGAAGCACCCCTCATTTTGACGACAGGTTGCGGTGAAAACTTGTTAGGTTTGGATTTACTAAAAAGGTTGTATGCGACTTTGTACTGTTCCCCCTTTGGAGTTCAACTCACTTTAGGCAAGAAGGTCGTTTCTCAAATGTATTTGTCAAAGGAAAATACTCCAACTGAATTGTTATCACTTCCTGATATACTTTGGGCTAATGGTTCTAATGATGTAGGTCGTTTGGAGATAGCACCGTATGTCATAACTTTGAAAGCCAACGTTAGGTTGCCACGTATTCCCCAATATAAGATATCTGGTGAATGTGAAAGAGCGTTATTGACGATTGTTTATGACCTGATTGATAAAGACGTCATCGAACAAACAACAGGAAATGTTTGTAACAGTCCAGTTTTGCCCGTCTTAAAACGTACTGATCCTTCACAACTGCCTGTATACAGGTTCGTGATCGACCTCAGAGAAGTGAATAAGGTAGTTATCCCACAGTTTCCAGTTGTCCCCGACATTACTGCTTTATTGACAATTGTTCCAGCTTCAGCAAATTGGTTCTCGGTGATCGACTTGAAGAACGCTTTCTTCAGCATCCCGATTGCTGAGGAAAGTAGAGATCTTTTCGGTTTCAATTTAGGAGGACGAAGCTTCCGCTTCAAGTGCGCTCCTCAAGGCTACTGCGAAAGCCCATCGATATTCAGTCAGGCCCTGAAAACACAACTAGACACCATTGTTCTACCAGATGGGTCAACTCTGATTCAGTATGTCGACGATCTGCTGATCGCTGCAGACACTGAAGAGATTTGCAAGAAAGCTACGTTATCATTATTGCATCACTTATGTGACATGAAGCACAAAGTCTCTCTCTCCAAACTACAATTTTGCCGACAAGAAGTAACCTACCTAGGTCACATCTTGTCGAAGGAGGGAAGGAGACTGACACCAGAAAGAATACAGGCAATTGCAGAACTGAGTGCCCCAAAGACACAGAGAGAGGTTCGAGCCTTCTTGGGCATTACATCGTACTGTAGACAATGGATACCGAATTTCTCACTACTAGCTAAACCCTTGCTGGCGCTACTCTGTAAAGACACGCCCAATCCTATGCCCTGGTCTGAAGATTGTCAGACGAGTTTCCACGAGTTGCGTGATGCATTGTGTTCGGCTCCTGTGTTGGGAAACCCCAACTACAGTAAGCCTTTTACATTATACGTCCATGAGAAGGAAGGTTGTGCATTATCAGTCTTAACACAACACTTTGGGGACAAACAGCGCCCATGCGCGTATTTTTCGGCAACTCTAGACCCTGTGGCTAAAGCCCTACCAAGTTGTCTGAGGGCTACCGCAGCAGCAGCTGTCTGCATTCGACAGTCTGCTGGATTAGTCATGAATAATACTCTGATCGTTATGGTTCCACATGCAGTAGACATTTTGCTAAACAGGACAAAGACACAACATCTTACTAGCGCTCGACTATCGAGTTACGAACTTACACTGTTAGCAAGTCACATCCACATAAAGAGGTGTGATACACTCAACCCCGCCACGCTATTACCCATTCCGACAGAAACAGACAAGATTGATAACCATGACTGCTGCTTTAGGACAGAAGAAGAGACAAAAGGGAGAGTAGACTTACAGGACACTCCCCTTCTTGAATGCAACGATACTTTATGGGTTGATGGTTCATGTTTCAAGCTGCCGAATGGTGATACGACTGCCGCATATGCCGTAACGACATTGCACACCATTATAGAGACCGCACGTATTTCCCACCATTCTGCACAAGCGGCAGAACTTATTGCACTTACCAGAGCATGTGTGTTAGCAAAAGGAAAGCGAGTGAATGTCTACACTGACAGCCAGTACGCCTTTGGTGTGGCTCACAGTTTTGGGAGATTGTGGCGAGAACGTGGTTTCCTTACATCACATGGTGCAAAGATACAACATGGTCAGCTAGTTAATGAACTCCTTGAGTCACTGACCTTGCCCCTACAAGTTGCCGTTATGAAATGCAGTGCACACAAAAAGATTCAGGACGATGTTGGCCGCGGGAATGCATTTGCAGACGAGGTTGCGAAAGAGACTGCAAGGAACACAATGAGTCGGATGTATGTTGCGGGTCCCGCTAGATGGATTGCTGATGTGGGAATGTGTGAAGACACCATTGAAAGCGTGAAATCCATACAAGCCGAGGCAACTGAGAAAGAGTTGAATGAGTGGAGGGAAAGTAAGGGTAGACTAGATGTGAATGGTTGTTGGGTCGAATTGTCGGAACACCAGCGATGGCTATTACCTAATGCATACGTACTTGCAGTAGTAACGATGGCTCACGGCATTGCGCACATCAGTTCGAAAGGAATATGTAAACTATTGGCCCCAGTATGGCAGAATAGCAATATCCCAAAATATGCAGAGAATGTGGTCAGAAACTGTATGATATGTCTAAAACACAATCCCGGTAGGGGAACTCCAACTCCAGCTGGTCATTTTGCGCCTCCAACGTATCCGTTCGAGGTTTTGCAGCTCGATTTCATCCACATGGAGAGGTGCAACAATCTAAAGTATGTGCTCGTTGTTGTTTGCGCCTTTTCCAGGTGGGTGGAAGCGTACCCCCTTAAGGACAATACCGCCTTGACAACTGCCAAAGCCCTTGTCAAAGAGTTCTTCCCTAGATTTGGTATGCCTAGAATTGTCTGGAGTGATAATGGAAGTGAATTCGTAGGACGCGTGATGAAGAGAGTGTGTGAGTGTCTAGGCATACACAAGAAGTTCCACGCTGCAAATCACCCCCAATCAGCTGGATTAGTAGAGTGCTACAATGGCACGTTGAAACTCAAGCTAGCCAAGATCCAAGCCAGTACAGGTCTTAAATGGCCTGACGCCTTGCCCCTAGCACTCTTGTCAACGAGAATGACTGTCCATTCCAGATTAGGACTTAGTCCTCACGAGATGGTGTTTGGCCGCCCAGCCAACGTCTGGGGCGTGCCAAGACCAAAGAAACTCAGCGAAATAGAACACCCCGTACTGCTTGACTATTTGTGCGAATTGACAGCTAAATTGCGTGTTTTACACCAACAGGTTCACAGTTCCTCTCCGCCAGCCTCTGACTATCCAGGTCATACCATCAAACCCGGCACGTGGGTCCTGGTGCGGAACTTCCAGCGCACAAACAACGGACAGCCGAGGTGGACCGGACCATACCTGGTACTTCTTTCCACGAGGTCCGCTGTTCGGGTGGAAGGCAAAAAGAACTGGGTGCACGGGACCCATTGTAAACGGGTCCCTCTGCCCCTTCCATACGACCGATGGGTCAATAAAGGACTTGCCGACTCTGAAACAGAATCCATACCTCGTTTCATCCCTTTCAGCGATGCACGTTTAAAAGAGACTGGCGCCGAAAAGGAGAGTGATCGTATTTTGCAAGGACTTGTGCCACCGTCAATGCAGTTGGACACTACCGAACCTGAGACATTGTTTGAAGACACTTCCGTACCTAGGAAACGACGATACAACTTGAGATCTAACCCCAGAGACTAATAAAAGAGCAAACTAATGTGATTTCTTTTCCCCTAAGAACTATTTTTTTGATTTTTCAGCTCTCTCGTCCCAGGGAACTTGCTCATTTTTGATTTTCGAACCGCCATCCGGTTCTGCTGCTAGGGTCGCGGTTGAAGTCTGGGGAGTGCAACTGGGGACGTTTAGGTCAACGGTTCTGATTGGTCCAAGGGAGCTACCCCGGACTGAACAGATCGCACTCCCTGGGAGAACCAACCTACCACCGCGGGCAGCAAGTAGAGGATGGAGTTTCCAAGGGTAGAGAGACCTGCCAGATTCACGAACTTTGAAAGACAATTGTGTACAATACTGTCCAGAAGAAGATTTTTAATAATATGTGTTTTAATGCTGTGTAGCATAGTAATGTTCTTGACTGGTTATGCTCTATTTGTATTTCAAGTTTCCTTATTCCAAAATGACACCCAGCCAACGCCTCCTCCCACTCTCTTTCCACACTCCTTTCACCATCTACCTGAACACGAGTCTGCCAGAAGACTCGAATTTGTAAATAACTCATTTATTCAACTCCTACACCAACACCAGTCCATAATGAACACATCAAACTGTTGGATATGCGGACTCATGCCGCACACAACCGATAAGGGTATCCCATACTTCATCCTGCCATTCAGTTATTATGGTTCTCTGTGGGCTTTCCAGACCATGTTCCTGTTCGCCCTAGAACCATACCCAACCGGTTCCATTGAAAGCGATTCTAACAACAAGGCACTAGTGGCAGGGATAAGAAACATGAGTAGAGAGTTCGACACATATCTAACGATCCCCAAAGATGAACTCACTCCATACACTCGTTGGAACGTAACTAAATATGGGGTTTACCTGAGTAAGAGCCAGACAGCGAAGAAATCCCGCCCAGTTTGGATAGTACCCCACCGAGGTCACTTATGTTTACAAGGTATTGGTAGGGATCCCAAAGCACAATTAGGAAAGAGCATATGCACGGAAACATATGTGATCGCTTCTCGAACTTCCCCTATACTCTTAGCAGCCAAAGGCACATATTTCGTCTGCCACGACCAAGCATATACATGGTTGCCCCCTGACTTCTCAGGCACGTGTTTCATCTCATTTCTGCTGCCTCCCACCTACACGGCCCGAGCAGATTACCATGGGACAAGGACAGCTAGAGGTGTCGTGAGTAACGACGACACCGCAGGTCAGGAATTCGCTGACTTCGCAAAGGGTTTTCTGCCATTTTGGGGGCCTATGGTGAACAGCAGGAATATTCGCCAGCTATCAAGGATAGTCGAATCCGCCGTGATCACAACGGCCGGAGCACTTGGCAATTTGACGACCGAGCTTCAGTCGGATCGACTTATGACCCTTCAGAACCGAGTTGCCCTAGATATCATACTCGCCGATCGTGGTGGTGTGTGTAGAGTGATCCAATCTAGTTGTTGCATTTTCATCCCTGATAACGCACCGACAGTGTACCAAGCCATCTCTAAACTACACGAAATATCTGGTTCCCTTCACGTGGAAAAAGGAGATTGGTCCTTGCTAGGGTGGTTCTGGGGACTGATCACTGCCTGGGGATGGAAAACACTGATCTTCATTGGGATGATCTTAGCACTTCTGTTTATGTTCTGCCTGTGTGTACAGTGCGCTCCTGCACTCTGTGGCCTCTGTGCTACTTCATGTGTACGGAAGCCTGTGTCAAGGGACGAACTGAGCAACAGAATGATGTTACAGCAGCATCTCCACGAATTCCTTCATACAGATTTGGACTCAGATTAACATGAATTATTGCCTTACATAAGGGCAAAAGGAGGGTCTGTGGTTCTGAAAATCTGGACCCTGTTGTTATCCCGATATCGAGGTCCAATACCCGTGTCACAAAATATCAACGTACCATGACGAATTTGGTATCGACGAACCGATAATGATTAGGACATCATTCCTATGCATTTACATCATGATCGAGACATGCTAACACCCCCGAATCGTAGTTTCCGTCCCGATCCCTTAGACTCCATTTTGTGAACGACATCCATCTTGTGTCTTGTCCTCATGATAAGTCAATTAAAGGTCGAGCTTGATCTAAAAGGACACGTCCACCTTCCCTGACTTCCCCCTGACCTGTCCCAACTGACTCCATTGCCTTTAGCCAAACCTGTTTGGGCAGCCCCTCGCCCAGTGGCCAAGTACGATAGCATCAATACATAACATTCCTCAAACCATTCACTACATACAGACCATGCTTTCTACAAACATGCACCTGTCCATACTCCTTGTTTATGGCCAGTTTTATGACTGGGTGGTACCTTCCTTTATTGATGTTTCATCGATATCTGATGGGAGTTCCGGGCCTGGCTAGGTAATCTATCACGAATTGGACATCTAAAATACGTGCTTGCTTACATGACTTCGCTCTTTCGTATTATTGTAGAAATATGTGTATAGCCATATCATAAACTCAAGAATTCTTGCTTGCAGCTATTATTTTTGTATATAAGGAGAAGGCTGGTTCTGTAAAAACGAACAGTCTCCTGAGAGCACATGACCCGTGTTTGTCGTGCTTCTAGGACACGTGTTACTTGGTAGCTATCAATAAAACTTGATCTCTGACTGCGACTAGAAGACTCCGTGTTTCTGTGGTCCGAAACAAGGGGAACTCAGAGGTCTTCGGGTGTTATTCCCTGGCACCACCGGGTTCCTAAAAACCCGGCACCTCAGTATTCTCCTTTTCCTAGGAGCCTTTTCATAACATCCTTGCAAGTCTGCTAGAAAATGGGTTGTGTGCCAGCTCCTATACCATACTGGGACACTTTAATTTCCAACTGGAAGCACACTCAGATCCCGATACAGCAATCCTGAGTGATTTAATGAATAATGTCGACCTAAAGCAGCATGTTATCGGAGCTACTCACTCGGCAGGGCACACGTTGGATGGGATTTTTCCAACAACTCATACCTGCTGTTTACAGGACTGCTACCCTTAGTCTGGTCAGACCATGTGGCAGTCCTATTTGAGTTAGCAACACCTGATTATCATGCTATTAGAAAGCCAGCCATGACACAAAGGGAGTTTCGCGCGTGGAACAAAGTAGATGCTAAAGATTTAAATGAAGGTCTGACTTCCACGTTACATCAATTACCCACTGATATAGATGAGGCCACTATGCTGTATACTTAAGGGCAGATTTATGTTGCCTGACGCATCTCTGCAAATCAGCAGAGATGCGCCAGGAAAGGCAGGCAAGTTTATCCTTGCGCCACCAGTGGTCGAAGTGGGGGGGGGGGAAGTAGGGGAACTGTGGGCGGAGATCAGGGGGCGGGAACAACCAAAGGATTGGGTCAGTGGGCAGAGTCAGAGGTGTGGCCATGAAGAGCAAATCATTCAAATTTGTTGTCTTTGTTTGGCATATGACTACGCAGCTACAGCTTATTACGTTATTTAATTCAGCCAATAGATACACATATATCTAACACTATCAATGCTACAGCAATTCATCCTCTGTGCTGCAGATCCTTCTTTCCCATTGTTCATGACAGCTCGTCATGAACACACAAGCAGTGTACTGCATGACGAGCTGAGCTCGTCATGAGCATGGAAGGGGTTAAGGTTTAATATGAGTTATTAACATTAAAATACATTCACAAAGTGGGATTTGTTTCCAATCACAGAATGTCCCAAATATGCTTAAAAGTGGAATCACAAGCCATTTGTCTCCGAGCCATGGAGTTTCTGTCATTAGCACTTCTCCCTTTTTCCACAAGACTAGTTCAAACATGAATGACAAAATATCCTAGTTGGCAAATGTTTTCTATACAATTATGGCTTTGCAATATTTGCCACATAATGCATCACCTGCTGTATAATTTCACGATTTTAACTAATAAATTGTTTGTAGCTCAAACGGATCAAAAGTTACAAACAAACATGACTTGTGTTTCTGTGAAGTGGACAGCCCTTTGCAAAGGTTGACTGATCACGCATCTCACTGCTGCATTTGTATGATGCACTGCCACTAATACGACAAAATCTTTGCAGACTGTTAGCATGTGTAAAAATAATAAAGTATCAGAAAATATGCAGCATTACGTTGCAGCTTTTTTGCTGCATAATTTAGTCAGCACTGCAGAATAAATGTGTCTTCCATTGCTACATAATTCCAGTGGCCCCAGAGCAGCTAGCACATGTTTAAAGTGCTTGTTCATGAAGCAGCGAGACCGTGAAGTTTGTGAACTATGTTTGGTGTGCGTGCAAATCCTGCATCGCCGACCCCTGGTGAGTTGCACCTACTACTGCTGAAACAAGGCCAATGGAGATACCAATGGCTGCAGCAGACTGGTCTCAAGGGCAAGGCCGGCTTTAACACTGTGGAGCCCTATGTGACAATGTTTGTGGGTGCCCCCCAATGATTCCCTCCGCCATGGATTCCCTCGCTACCACCCTTCAACAGTGCCCCTCGAGTCTCCATAACCACTGTCTCGTTCAGATGCATTTGATTTGATTTACAGCATCACTGATACCAGTGTAGGGTGTCAGAGCACTTTACATCACACACACTACACACAATCAATCATATGTGTGTAAATCACTCTATAGGAAATACATAAGAAAAAGTACTACAAGGTGAAGGAGTCACATGACACTGTACTAGTAAGCAGTATGGTTTAATAGTGATCGGTCTGGAAAAACACAAACTATGAATTTAGAACGTAATACCATGGTTTGGGGTTCTCTTTAATAATCAGAATTGATTTTATCCTCATGAACAACCTTTGCAACATTAGGATAATCAAATACTCGGGGTAAAAAACGTAACTCTCTAATTTATACCTTGCAGTTTGATTGCAATTCTTAGATGACAATTAATAGCTCACTATCCTATGTTACGATGTTGACCTATAAACTGCAAGTAAGAAAAGGATCACTCTGACAAAAGCAGTAACCCACTGACCTGTTTACATTATGTGCACTTTGTGATCTACATGGTACATGTTCTTTGCAGCAGGCACATTAACCCTCTGTGCTACCTTTCCACGAGACAAAACTTCCCATCGACAAAACTCCATCTCTCTCTAGGAAGAACATTACTCACCGGAGTTCTCCCTAAATTTTTATTGTTTCCGAAATTGCTGGAAGCCTGGAAGGAGGCAGTAAGTGATTTTAGAAACATAATATACTTGCAAACATAACGCATCCAGTACCTCCAGGAATGGTGCCCTTCTCCACCCATGGAAAACAATGTTGTTCAAAGGAAGACAAGAAAACAAGCTTCACTGGCAAACTTAGTAGAGTGGAGCTAATATGTTTTGGTGAATAAAATCAAATGTTTTGGTGAATAAAATCAATCTGGCCATTTTTAGACCACTCTATCTTTTATTGTATTGTAACTGCATTTTTTATAGCGCGTACTACCCCTGACGTGGCATCTAAGCACTTTTTCTGTGAATAGCACAGTACTTCGGGACCCATAAAGGATTAAAGGTGAATTAGTATAGTGAAATATGAAAAAGTAATCTGAGTGGCGGATATGTTAGTCAGTTATTTGGATCAAGAAGGATAGTGTAGGGATAGAAGAGGGTAAAAAGTTTGCCTTTATATAGTGCTTGCTACCCCTGAATGGGGTGTTGAAGCGCTTTTTCAGTGACTAGCACGCTACGCCGGAACCCATAAAAGATTAGTGGTGAATTAGTATAGTGAAATATGAAATTAATTTGAGTGTTGGATATGTTGGTCTGTTACACAAACGGGAGTGGGCGGGCATTCAGTGATCTGACTGAAAGGAGTGGACATGTTTCTGAGGCTGAGTCTAGCTGGTGGCACCATGCTGCACAGCCCTAGGAAGGGTGTATCACCAACTTACTCCCTCTCGCCACCATAGGCAGATCTACCCCTTCTCCTGCTCAACCAAAGGTTGCCCAGCCCAAAAGGGAGTAGTGCAGAGAGCTGGCCCAGCCCTCTCAGTAACTACTGACCCGAGGACACACAGTGCCAATTTTATCTTAGGCACTTAAGTATCCTGGGAGTTGGGGTGGGAGGTCGGTGGCTGCAGCACAAGAGCACACGTGAGCTAGGGCCCAACAGAGCTGTGTCTCCGTGCTCCAGCCCTCTGAACAGGCAAACATAGTATTTCTGCTGGTTGACATACAAAAATAAAATGTGCTGCAGCTCACCTCTAGAGCAGTAGGTACGGAAAACAGGTCTTCTGAATGGACAATATATTTCATATATTTGAAGTGTATGTGAACATTCAGCCAATAATGTCCACATATATGGCATAGAACATAAAAGTAATTGTTAACTACCCTTTAATTAGCATAAAATACTGCGTTAGTTACTTCCCAAATGTACTCGTTTGATCGCCCTCAGAAGAATGAAAACACGAGTTGGCCCTGCAGGGGTTCAAATGTATGCTACGGACACGACAATCAGATGATTGCAGCATGTGCATAACACACTTCGCTTTCTTATCAGTAACAGAACCTATGCCCTACAGGTGGTCACTACATCTCTATCATATGCTTGAGCCCACAGAGCACTCTGCTAGGATTCAAACATGTGACATACAGATCACGCACAGTGCATTGCATCAAACACACTGACCAACTGAGCTATTCCATTAGTTTGAAAGAAAGCAGTGACTTTGATTACACGTGGATTGCTGCAGCAAGTCCCTTAACCCACTGAGATATCTTACAATCTGATGCATCTGGCACCTCATGCAAATATTACAATAGCCGAGTGAGGGAATGATTCTATTGAGGAAATCTGTAAAGCAGTTGAAACCCATGAACTCCTGTGTCACTGTGGCCAGCACAGCTTTTCGTCCCTCTAAGGTTGATTAATTAAAACCACTGAAATTAGGAAAAAAGACACAGATTCATTACAGTGTTACTTGACAAAAAGTCTGGTATAGCTAAATACGCGATGGGCTTATTTAAAGTTTGACGACGGGATACTACCTCAAACAAGAATTTGTAATGGAATAGTTTCAATAAGTGAGGAGGAGCAGGAGATAGCGTGGGACAGAGTAAGAAAGTGGGTGTGGGCAGCTGCTGGGGGTGGTGGGCAGCTGCATAGTCACTTCAGGGCCACATGAAAAGCCCCCGCCCCCACATTACCATCATCCCGCAAATAACACAAAGACACGTTTGTTTAAGATTGGGAAAATATGCTGCAGGTTTATTATTACATACAAGATTATGTAATCACGGTGGGTTATCTTACGGGCAATCCAAGGGCAGGCCGCATTCTCGCCACCTGCCCGCCTGCTGAGCCAATCAGCGCCGTGGCGAACCACCCAGCTGATGAAATTATGGTAATAATACTGACGCCCCTTGCGGGACGTAACTAAGCAACCCCCAGTTGCGCAGGCCCGCAACCGCCCGAAGGACTACTGGGGCGCCGACTCGGATTCCTAGACCTCCCATGAGGTTCTAGGTTAGGCTCTGGCACCCCTATGTGCCCGCTGAAGTACAGTGTTGCACCTCTCTGTTTCCGGATTGCCCTGTAACTCCGCCTGCAACGAAAAAAGAACACATTAAAACTCCCTCAGGAGCCCCCCCCTCAGCTGACACTCTTGGGTAAGCGGTAGGGAGGGAAAGAGTGTCCAGTCCACGCAACGTCCGGGGCGGCAAAGAGACCACCGCAGTGGCCTAGGGGGAAGATATACCTTCTTCCTGCATGCCGCCCCCCGGACGTGCGTCACTGGGCCGCCCCCTCCACCAGGCGACTCTGCCCGGAGGGGGGGTGTCTGACCCTGTCTAGGGGCGGGGCGGCCCTCCGCGACTAAGGGCCCGCCCTCCTGATGGCCACCGGGTGGCCTCGGGCAGGCGCATAGTCACTTCAGGGCCACATGAAAAGCCCCCGCCCCCACATTACCATCATCCCGCAAATAACACAAAGACACGTTTGTTTAAGATTGGGAAAATATGCTGCAGGTTTATTATTACATACAAGATTATGTAATCACGGTGGGTTATCTTACGGGCAATCCAAGGGCAGGCCGCATTCTCGCCACCTGCCCGCCTGCTGAGCCAATCAGCGCCGTGGCGAACCACCCAGCTGATGAAATTATGGTAATAATACTGACGCCCCTTGCGGGACGTAACTAAGCAACCCCCAGTTGCGCAGGCCCGCAACCGCCCGAAGGACTACTGGGGCGCCGACTCGGATTCCTAGACCTCCCATGAGGTTCTAGGTTAGGCTCTGGCACCCCTATGTGCCCGCTGAAGTACAGTGTTGCACCTCTCTGTTTCCGGATTGCCCTGTAACTCCGCCACAGCCCATGCGATGGTCACCGCCGCCGCATGGGCCCCCCACCAACCTATAGCTTTACCTGCAACCTTTGCTCTGCAGAGCCTCTTTTAAATCCAGGAGGAATAAATCTAAGCCCACAGGCGTCAGATGAATTCCATCGGCCTCAAAATAACCTTTGACTTTGTCCTGAATAAGATCGTGTTTGATGAAACCCAGCCCCCTCTGCTGTGTAAACTTCTTCATGGCACAGTTTATTTTCTTCCTGGTCCTCTCAATCGCCTGGCATGACTTAGCGCCTACCCACACTCTACGTGGTACAATTTCAGACCACCAAATCTCACACTCACGCATGATTCCACAGATGGCCCCCATATCTTCTTTCATTTTCTGGAGTAAAGTAGACCTCCCCCAGTTCGTGAGGTCATTACCTCCCAGGTGAATGACTAAGTGATGTGGTGGAGATCTCTCTGTGGTCAGCGCCACCTGTAATCTGTACAGCAGACTATGCCAGCACATGCCTGGAAAACCCCACCACGTACAGTCCATATCTGTGAAGCCCTGTGTCCAATGCCTGATAGTGGCCCACCGACCCAATCTGGCGACCATGGAATGCCCCAAGACCCACACTCTCGACCCTGCCAAGAAACAAACGCAATCTACATCAAAAGTTTATTTCGAGAGGGTGCACAACAATGAGCATCACATCTATGACCAAAACACAGCAAACATATGTACAAGGGGCTTGATGAGGAACACAACAGTTAAGGGCGAATGTACCGTTTATAACAGGATGACTCCCACCGCCCTACTTTCTGAACTTTCTCAGGCTGCAACCCTGCTTTGAATGCAGAGGTGGCCGCCCCAATACGGAAGGAGTGACTGGAGAACCTTTTCCCT
Organism: Lissotriton helveticus; assembly: GCF_964261635.1. NCBI lineage: Eukaryota > Metazoa > Chordata > Amphibia > Caudata > Salamandridae > Lissotriton > Lissotriton helveticus. Next base: position 536,050,583 of record NC_136070.1, read on the forward strand.
TCTTTCAGCAGACCCGCTCTATCAAGGCATGCCAGCATGATTTTATCCATCTGGTACTTAGTCAATGGGGTCAAATCAGCATGGATAAGAAGGTAGCCCTGGACAGCAGGACGGATCAAGAGAAAGGACTTAAGTGTCTCAACCGGGCAACAACACGGATCACCCAGGGGGGCCAGTAGGATCACCGACCCTTTCCCAGCCTGATCAGTTTTAGATCGTCTAAGGGTGATGGACAGGCCTACTGCCAGCGTTAAGTCTGCCACCCCTAAAGCATCCCCTGACACATCTACCTTTGAGCGTGCTACCAGCTCGCTGCTTCGGAATGCCCCAAAGAAGGCTAGGCTGAAGGCCGCTGAAAAGAGGGCAGCCTCATAATGCGAGTGAACTACAGACTGCAGGACCGCCAACATAGCTTTCAGCGTGGGGAACTCAATAGGGGACCTGGTGTCAGGGATCCTAGGTTCTTCTCTTGCCCACCCCTTCAGAGCTGCCTTAATTGCGAATGACTTGGTCGGATCACCTACCCCTCTCAACCTCGCATCGTGACTGATAGCCGCCAAGTGTCCGCCTACCCAGGAGTGTGTTTTACCCTGCTTTTTGGCCCATACCACAAATGCTTGTACCCTGGCTTCCAGCGGTAAAACGGACAAAATCAAGTCTGACGTAGCATTCTGAAAATTGGCCAAATGACTAGCGTAACGCTTCCTAGTACCTGGGGCTAAGGACCTCTCCCCTAAATCCCTCAGTTCTCGTTCCACTTCAAGAGTCGCCAAAGTCCTGGTGCAAAGGGGGTCATCTCTGTTCTCGCCTGGGGGCACGCCGCCCGGAAACGGTCCCACTGCAAACGAGAAAGAGCGTCAGCCGCGACATTACTGACCCCCGCGATGTGCCTAGCCCTGAATTCCAGATTGCACCGCAGGCTCCTATTCGCCAATTCCCTTAATAAACAAAGGACTAACGGGCAGCTAGCAGTGAGGCCATTGATCGCTTGCACAACAGCCATGTTATCAGACCAGAAAAGGACCTTCCTGTTGGACAAAAGGGCCGGCCACAAATGCAACGCTACAACGATGGGGAATAGCTCCAGGACAGTTATGTTGGAGGTGATACCCCGCTTACGCCAAGCATTCGGCCACGCCTGTGCGCACCACAAGTCACCTAGTATTGCTCCAAAACCTTCCCTACCAGAGGCATCCGTGAACAAACTGAGTTCGGGGCTGTCCACCCAAGGGGACCTCCAAATGACTGTCCCATTAAAGTCCGACAGGAACTCTGCCCACATTAGCAGATCTTTCTTTAAGCCCGCTGAAAGCTTGACAAAATGATGACGCTTGACTACCTTAGCAGTGGCCCTGGCTAATCTACGAGCAAACACCCGCCCCACAGGAATGACCCTGGCAGCAAAATTTAGTTTGCCCAGGAGACTCTGGATGACCCCCAACGTAGCCCTGTCTTTGCCTAGTAGATCCTGAATATCTCGTTTGAGATCCTGCACTTTCTCAGGTGGAAGTCTGGACACTCCTTCCACTGTATCCAATTCAATACCAAGGAAGGTCAGAATCTGTGCAGGGCCCTCCGTCTTACCAGGTGCCAAAGGGACTCCCAGGTGTCCTGCCAAGGCAATGAAGGCATCCAGGCCCTCCCTACATTCATGAGTGCCCTCCTTACCAATGAAAAGAAAGTCGTCGAGGTAATGGGTCACAGCCGTGACACCATATTTCCAGGAGAGAGCCCATTGCAAGAAGGTACTGAATGCCTCAAAGAAAGCGCAGGACACCGCACAGCCCATGGGCATGCACTTATCAAAGTAGTAACCCCCTTGCCACTTGAAGCCCAAGAGATGCTGACTATCTGGGTGCACGGGCAGGAGACGGAAGGCAGCTTCAATGTCTGCCTTAGCTAGCCAGGCCCCTTTCCCCGCTCTCCTCACCAAGTCTATTGCCATGTCCAGGGAACAGTACGAAACTGAGCAAACGCCATCAGAAAGCCAAGAGTTCACCGAGTTACCCTCAGGGAAGGACAGATTGTGGATAAGCCTAAAGGCCCCCGGCTCCTTTTTTGGTACCACCCCCAGCGGGGACACCACAAAATTCTGGAGAGGAGGAGAAGGGAAAGGACCTGCCACCCTCCCCAAGGCCACTTCCTTGACTATTTTCTTGCCAACAACATCGGGGAGGTCCCTTACTGACTTCTGATTTTCAGCATCCCTAGAAACCATCGGTCCCTGGTAAGGGATGGTGAAGCCTTCAAGGAATCCGCCCGCCAAAATTGTCTTGTCCTTATCATTGGGATACTCTCTAAGTAAGGGCAGAAGGTTATCCAGGACCACGGGGGAAGGACCCTTAGAGTGGCTTAAAGAAACCCCGCAAACCCCAGGACAAGAAACATCAGTATCGCTGTCTCGGGGGGAGATAGCTGGCGTGGGGAGTACAAAGAGGCGTGAGCAGGGGGGAAGCGACTGATCGATATTACTTGTCTTTGGAGGAGGTGTTCGGGGAATCACGCTTGTCGCATGCTGACCCGGGATGAGGCCCACTGCACTTACTACATACGTGGGAGAACCGGCATGCCTTTCCCCAGGAGCAATTACCTGCGTTGAACAACCTGCATGTGGCTGTGAAACCTTTTTTGCTATACTGTCTGTTTCCCCCCCCGCCGCGCCCTCCACGAAAGGACTGTTTAAAGTGGCTTTTGTTCCCGGACTGCTGTACCTTATTAGTATCGGGTTTCTTATCCTGAGTCACGGATTTCGCCACACCCTCCAATAGTTTGCCCTTACCCATGTATTGAACCCACAATCTCAACTCAATCTGATCCCATTCTAACTCTGGACAGACCGCCATCTTCATGCGAAACTCACAATCATATCTGTACCATGCCAGACCGGTTGTAGAATCCGCTTCATCCGCGATCACACTAGCATACTGAAAAAGAGCCTGCGCCTGCTCAGGGAAGCGCTCTGTTATAACCGCTGCTAGCATAGAGAACGCTTGCCTCCAATTCTTAATGTTCTTCTCAGGCCAAGTCTGAAAACGGACTTTCTTTTCCTCGTCCTTGGCACTCACTTTCCTGATATCAAACCCGTGAACGCCCAACATAAGGAAAGAAAATATATCCACAAATTCCCTACGCCAAATGCATTCTTTTGCCGCCTGAGGGACCTGCCAAGCCAGGGAACACTTGCCCGATAACAAGGGTGCCATGGTCATCTTAACTGCTGGGGTGGAGAGGACTGACACCCCAACGGGGACTTCAGGCTCAGCGGGGGGTGCGGATAAGACCTGGGGTGCCGGAGGCGCGGGGGGCGCGGCTAAGACTGAGGGCACCAGCGGAGCTGTGACTGGCACCGGAGCCACCGCAACCACAGGATTAGGCAGGACGCTCCCTAGTGCTGCGATGCCTACCACCCCTGGGACAGGAGGCCCACCCCACACTTGGGCTAACATGGTGTCCGTGGGGGCAGTGGGTAAGACTTGTGGCACCACACTAGAGGGAGCTACCGGAGTACTAATCTGAGAAGAAGCGGACAGCAAACTAGCTCTGACTTCAGACATAAAAACCGAGAGGGAATCAGTGAGCTTACCAAGGTCCTCTTTGGTGGCAAAGTCTGCAGCGGAACCCCCTGGGCGAGGTAATATGGGTGAGGGCTCCACGATCGCCGCCGGGGGGGAGGCGGGGGCATGTACAATCACATTCCTGACAAGCTCAACTGCCCTAGATTTCTGTGGAGGCTCCGCTGGAAAGTCTTTACAAGTTGGCTTCTTGAGCCGCTTGGACCTGGTAAGAGTCTCTTCTACAATGTCCTGCTCGGGAGCGGATGGGGCTGTGGCCCTGGGAGGGTTGGCTGACAAAAGTTCACTAGCCCACGCCACTCCATTAACCTTGATCATCTCCATCAACGCCTTCATCTGAGCGTCCTGCGAGGGACCTAACCCTGAGTCGTCGACCTGGGACATCTGTGAAAACAGGGGGGGGGACCCTTGGCTCTCCATGCCTATGTATGACTCTTTACCTGAAATAAAAATAACTGTGAGGGTCCAATCGAATAACGACAATAATTCCAGGCGAAAAGGTAGCGAAAACAAGAGTCCATGTCTCAACAACATGCACCACACAAATAAGGTTGAGCAACATAACACGCCAACGTTGGCTTGCAACTGGTGTTCCCTGACGCACTTACCACGCAAGAAATTGAAATTCGGGTGCGCCGTGACAGGGGGGGGGGTCACCGAGTGAGCTCAAAGCGTCTTCTGCGTGAAGGAAGAACAAAATACAATGAGCCCACATGCAATTAAAACAACAATTTGCCTCGAAGGGCTACCAGGCGTCTTCTGCAGGAAGGAAGAACAATGACACTAAACCCAACAATTGTAAATAAACCACTGTTTGCCTCGAGGGCTACCCGTGACTGTGGATGAAACTGTTGCCTGCCTGCCCACTGCACCATTCTAACAGGCACATCCAAAAGCAAGGGCCCGACTACATCCATCGCGTTACCGTCGGGACCGCGTGACTACATACCTTCGTCACTTGGCGATGCTGCTTGATGAGACGACCTGGAGGACGCGTCAAGGAATAGGGCCTGAAACGATTGATAAGAGCAAAGCATGTTTGAAAACGAGCATCTACCGACACCTGAGGAAGTAGTGTGAAGCCACTAGAAACATTTCCAAATCGACCGTAACAGCGCAGTTACAGATAAACATAATTGGTCTAGAATGAGCATCCGCCAGACCGCAGATGTAGTGCGCAACGGTCGAGAAAAGCGACCCGTGAAACTCACCCACGGGATAGCTCAAGCCTGAAAACATTACGCATTGACATGAAACGTTATCATTGGCAAAATTGTGCATGAATGAAGCACTTCTCCATGGAAAGCTCGTGTAACAGTGCAGCAAAGTCCGCACAATACAAGAAACATAACTTTGTCGCGAACGTGAAATGCCCATATCGGGACGCAATGAGCACCAAAGTGCATGTACAACTTGAAGAAGGGGGGCCCGTGGCATACGGCACCATCAAAGCAGAAAGCGAGAAAACCCTTGATTAACCACCTAATCGCTCACGCACATGAACATACCTTGCGCTGGCACTGAGGAATCGAGGGCGCGTTAGGGGGGGTGGGGGGGAGGATGCACCGATGCAAACCCGGACACCCCAGAAGGCCTAGGTGCGTTAGCGATTGCACGAAAGGGCCGAATTCTGCAAGAAAAAGGAGGCATGTTAAACAAGACGCCGCCGAGGCCGCAATAGCCGGTACTGCGCACACATAACGAAAGAAAGCCAATAATTTAGCATTGGAGGCGCCTCCTAAGGGAGAAAAACACACAAAATTAGTACCCTTCGGATTCGGGGGAGGGGGCATGCGCCAGGCAACAGCCTGGAAGGCGCCTCCTAAGGGAGAAAAACACAAAATTAGTGCCCTTCCGATTCGAGGGAGGGGGCATGCGCAGGCATCCGCACCCTCGTATGCCCGGGCCCCTGCCCGAGCAGGCACCTCATCCCCCCCCCCCAGCAAACACTTTGAGAGACTCGCCGTGCGCTCACCGGGTCCCGCGCCCGCGTGGACCGGGTACCCCAGCAACGCGCTCCACACCCTACCTTCAAAACATATTAATGAGGCAGAGACGACACGAAGGCCCATATATAAAACTACACTTGCACAATAAATACAAATCGCGCAAAACATAGCAACAGTAGCGCAAATGAGCAAAGCCATCCCCCCACTGGAACGCAGGTGCAAATGGGAACATTTCAAATCGCTAAACACTTTCTATTTAAATGGCGGGTAGAGGGGTGCACGCACAAACGCTCGCCGGATCCCGCGCCCCCGTGGACCGGATACCAGCAAGCAAAGCGCCACCCCCCCCCATACTGCATCGAGCTTTAAAAAATTTTAGGAATGCGTAGAAACGCCCGTACAGGCAACCTGGCACACCGCGCCACCCTTACCAGCGTACTGCTGTGCATTCTGTTAATGTGAGCCGAGGCGTGAAACTTCAAGATAATTTTCAATAAAGCATGAAGATGACCTTTCAATAAATATCTCATCATGGTACACAAAACTGGGCAAACGACTTATACAAACATGTGTTTGCCTGCATTGACCGACTGCCAGACAAACGGGGATCCGTGGAGGAAATGGCTGCGCGGTAAATAGCAACGAGCGCCCGTGCAGTCCCTCGCCCGCGTGGACCGAACTCCGTGGGGCACCCGGCTCGGCCTCTGATACCCTCTACCTTGCAGCCCTCGAGAGGATCACCACGTTACGCACACCCGTGCAACCTGGAAGAAAGTTAGCCCTTGAACAAAGTTACCGAAAATGCAATGCCTTTTTATTTTAAACAGACACGCATTTTTTGGCGTCGTTATCGAGACTCGAACCCAGATCCCCAGGTCCGAGGTCGAGCGCCCTAACCGTTAGGCCAACTCCTCTCCCCCTAGAACAACCACAATCCAACACAAAATGGCCACCTGGAAATCCCAAGACGGGGGGAAGGGGGGGAAACAGGATGTATCGTGTACAAAGAGAATACAGGCCCCATCATGCGACAACTGTACCCTCCCCCCCAACGCCGGAGAAATCACACTAAGTCACCACTCGGTCGAGAAACGGGACTCGGTATAGCAATAACAGCGGGGCCCGACAAGATAGGCCGGGCCCGCACTGACCAGAGGACAAAGACCCGAACAGAAATCGGACGTCCCCCCCCACAGCAGCCCACTCTAGCAGGCCGCCTCGCCAGGCTCACACCTCACAAAGAGGGAGCAGGCGGCTACGATAAGGGGGGGGAGAGGGTAGGCCCAAGGCCTCGCTCACCTAAAAACGACGAGATTGTCCGAAAGAGTGTCCAGTCCACGCAACGTCCGGGGCGGCAAAGAGACCACCGCAGTGGCCTAGGGGGAAGATATACCTTCTTCCTGCATGCCGCCCCCCGGACGTGCGTCACTGGGCCGCCCCCTCCACCAGGCGACTCTGCCCGGAGGGGGGGTGTCTGACCCTGTCTAGGGGCGGGGCGGCCCTCCGCGACTAAGGGCCCGCCCTCCTGATGGCCACCGGGTGGCCTCGGGCAGGCGCAGAGCAGGAAAAGTGGACTGCATCTCTCGTTAGGAAGGAAATGAATCACCGGAGTAATGATTACATCTTTATTGTTGCCTTCTCCGGGCAGCAGAGGCACAACTAGAGCCAAATTTGGGGGGGGGAGGGGGTTCAGGGTGGTATTTGGGGGTTAAGGATAAGGAGCTACGAAAAATGTCGGGGGGTGGAGGGGGGTAGAGCTGACTCTTTCAGCAATATGCAGAGTGAGGATGCAGGGGCTCAAGAAGGGGTGAAAAGCAACAAAGCCTCGTTAACACGTAATTGGCCTTTCAAAGACCTGTGAAGTGCTCGGGTGCGGCTGAGTGTGTGCCCGGGCTGTCACACACTACGGGGGGGGGGGGGGCAGGAAGGAAGAAACAGTGTCCTTTTCCTTCTCTGCCAGTCCTGCCTCCCCGAGCTGCCACGACTGCCACGAACGGCAAGCCTTATCTTTGGGCCTTGGCTATTTCTGGCCCTGGGACGAGTGTTTAACCAAAAAAGTAGGGGAACGGAATAAGTTAAATGAAAGAAGTAGGGGCATGCCGTGCCCTGCCGATCCCGCCCACTTCGACCACTGTGCGCCACCCATGGATGCGCGCATTTACAATGCGGCGCGCCATGGCGCAGAATTAAACAGATGTGTGTCGCATCTAGGGACTGAAGTTGGCGCAGTGCTGAAGTTGTGTTGCATGCGGCACGCAACTCCAGCACTTTTCCAACTTGCCCTATCTGTTAACGTGATGCGTCAAGCCTTACGCCTGCTTCAAGCAGGCGCAGGGTTTTGACGCATCAGCGTTAGTAAAGTGACTCAGTGAAATCTTGTAGATTTCACTGAGTCACTTTCCAGGGGCGTTCCTGCGACGGAACGCCCCCCCCCTTTTGTGGAAACGCCCACATGAAACCTGACGCAGGTTTCATCTGGCGCAGGGCTTCACAACGTGACGCATCACTAAGATGCGTCACGTTGTAAATACCCCGCACCATGGCGCATCTTTTGAGCCGCCGCTGCATCACAAAAGTGACGCAACGGCGGCGTAAAAGAGGCGCAAGGGGCTTGTAAATCTGCCCCTAAGTGGCTGGAGGCTGCTGGCAATAAGCTAGCCCCAAGGAAAGTTCTTCATTCTAATAGGGAACGACCCTCCGCTCCATGGTACTCGGAGGAACTCAGAGACCACAAACTGACCTATAAACGTATGGAGAGGAATTGGAGGAAGGAGTACAAGGGATTGGAAAAGAAGGTGTACAAACAAAGCCTTGAGCTTTATAACCAGCTACTTTTAAAGGCGAAACAAGAGTTCTTTGCCAAGCGAACAAACTCTGCTAAAACCGTGACCAAAGAGCTGTTTATAACAGTGACTAACTTGGTACAACAATGTGCACCCAGTATTCCTCCTAGTCAGGGGCTATGTGAGGAAATAGCCAGGTTTTTCTTTGATAAAGTTGAGGCCATTTTCTCTAGGTTTAAAGGTCCATCAACTGACGGTACTTTGGACCTATTTGGAGGACATAAATCAGTTGTAAGCCCCAGCTCCACATTTGATGAGTTTGCGCCGATGTCCATTACGGATACACACAAGCTTTTAATGTTAGTTAAATCAGGCTCCCCCTATGATCCGTGCCCAGTGGCAGTGTTAAAATTGTCCCGGAACCTATTGCCCTGACACTTACCTCTCTTATGAATGCAATGTTCACAGAGGGATACTTCCCTAAAGCTTGGAAAATGGCATCTATATTACCCCTGCTTAAAAAGCCGAGTTTGGACCCTAAGGATCCAAATAGTTTTAGACCCATCTCTCGGCTTCCTCTTCCAGTTAAACTTGTAGAGAAAAGTATGACCGCACAACTTAGTAGGTATCTTCATGAAGCTCAAGTGCTGGATCCCATGCTATATGGTTTCAGAGATGGGCACAGCACGGAGTCCGCTCTCCTAAAATCCACGGAAGAGATTAGGGCAGTCTTAGACCGGGGAGGCCAGGCTGTTATGATTATGCTTGACTTCTCCGCGGCCTTCGATATGGTCCATCATGTGCTGTTGATGGACGGATTGCAAGAAAGCGGAGTCCAGGGTAAAGCCTGGAAACATCTTAAGTCCTTCCTCTCTGATAGAGTGCAAACCATCTCACTCAGCAAATTCTGTGCCAAACACTATGCATTGCCATGTGGAGTCCCACAGGGGTCATCCATGAGCCCCACACTTTTTAATGTTTATGTGTCTACTTTGGCCCCTCAGATTGAATCTTTTCATCGTATGCTCAAAGTTTCGTGTCATTGCTACCTGGGCAAGAACCAGGGACAGCAACCCAGTTCCATGACTGCATGGTAGCTGTGGGTAACTGGATGTCCCACAATTGTTTAAAATTTAACTCCGGTAAAACGAAGGTAGTCCTGTTCAGGAATAATCCCAACTTCTGGGCCCCAAGCTGGTGGCCTGATATGTTGGGTCCTCTCCCGACCCCCATCAGGAAAGTGAAAAATCTGGGAGTTTATGTTGATGATAAACTCAGTTTTGGAGACCAAGTGAATTCAGTCGCCTCAGCTACGTCGTTTGTTCTCAGATTGTGCAAGAAAATACTTAATTTTTTACCAAAGGACAGCCAGAGAACAGTAATCACTGCATTAACAATTTCCAGGTTGGACTATTGTAATATTTTTTACCTGAACCTTCAGGATCTACTCATGCATAGACTCCAACTCTTGAAGAATGCATCTGCCAGATTGCTTACTGGTACACCTAAATTTGCTTCCATTTCTGGGGAGATCAAAAAACTTCACTGGTTACCCATCAAAAAACGGGTGCAGTTTAAATCACTCTACATTGTTTACAAAGCCCTTCAAGGCGTTGGCCCGGACCACCTGAAGCGATAATTTCAGTGGTATGTGCCAAAAAGACCACTGGCTCCCTTGGAGCAAAACTGGTGACAGTTCCCCCTATAAATAAAGCCAGTTGGGGTGGCAGAAGCTTTGTAGTTTGTGCAGTGAAGGCCTGTATTGGCCTCCCTCCCCCATTTAAGAAGTATGACTGACCTATTGGCTTTTAGGAAGGCCTTAAAAACATGGCTTCTTAATGTTTAAGATCCTGCTTCATTTCTTTTTGTCATCCGGAGAACTGTAACTAGCACCAGGACGCCTTTGGGTAACAGTTGCGCTTTACAAATATCTTTAACATTAACATTAACATATACGTTATTTGATTAGATGCTTATGGGTCTCTGTTTTTATTTTGTTTTATCTATCACAATGTGTAATACAATCATAACAAATGCATCTATAAGTGCTTGACTATTGAAATATTGCAGAAAATATAAATAAGCATAACAATGCATAAAATTAAAAAACAAATACAAATACAAAAATAAATTAACCATATGTACAGGAACAATGACAGTCTGAGTTTCTAACTATTTACCCATACATGCATATATGGGGCTTTATATAATGCAACTTTATATCTCTTTATTATTTTCCATATACATGTATACCTTTCTATGTAGTTATGTATCTATATATTTATTATTTACTCTAACTGTAAAAATTAAAAAATGTCTTCAACTCTCTTGAAGGTACTACTCTATGTCTCATCCTATACCTCTCTCAATATATTCTCTACCTCATCCCAACTGTCATTGTATTACTATGATCTCCCTAATAACCCTTCCTAGACTCATCCCTCATCTATCCCTCCTTTGGCTCACCCTAAACCTCATTTTACTACTATGATCTCCCAAATTTACACTTTCTAGACTCTTCCCTCCTCTAGCCTTCCTTTGACTCATCCCAAACCTCATTTTTCTCCCAATTAAAACTTTTTAGACTCTTTCCCTCCTTTATCCTATTAAATCTAAATAATAGACTCATGTCCACCGCTCAAATGAACAACTTCTTTTTATCTACACTAATCCACCACTAACCGATTCTGGAATCTGAAGTAGCGTGCCGATAAGCACTTCAACGCCTTGTCAGGGGTAGTAAGTGCTAGATAAATACAATTACAATACAATACAGGGAGCACTGAAAAGATGATGACACCTTTGGCCAGAAGGTGGGATCTGGTCTAAGAACCACGTTGTCTTCAAAAAACATTATGAAAGGGTCTTGGGAAAGAAGAGCCCAGATCTCACCGAATCTCCTCCTGGAGGCGATCGCCACTAACAAAAAAGGAACTTGTACATGAGGAAATTAAAATTGACAGAGTCAAGAGGCTCAAAGGTACTCATAAAATTGAGAATGAAAGGAAGATCCCAGGTTGGCACTGGAGAGAAACATATTGGTCTTCGCAAGTCAACATTTCTTAGTATACATTTAGCCAGGTTGTCTACAGAACACAGTTCCGGGATCCCTGATGGCTCTACTGGCTGATGAGTTACTTGGCAGCGTGGATATGGCTAAACTCAACAAAAAAATATCTCTGAGAAATTCCAGCACTGAATTTCTATTCAGCTAGATTCCTCGAAAGATGGCAGGAATCAAAAATAAATTCCAGTGTCTTTTGCAGACCCTGAAAGTGCCAGACCTCCTGGAATTCTCAATAGAAAGAGCGGTGTCATTGGAGTAACCTAGAACCATTGGACTCTGCCTTTTAATCTTCAGGCCGCCAAAGTCAAGTGCTTGCTGTCCCCCACTGACAGAGTTGGGAATGTCAGCAGCAGAGGAGTGGTTGGAGGGAGTAGCGGAGGAAGGACCAACAGTTGGCGAAGGAGAGGGTACCACAATTGGTGAGACCAGCTTGGAGCCACCAGAATTACTTCAGCCTGATCTGTTATAATCTTCTGGAGAACATTGGTCATCAAGTATATCTGGAGAAAAAGTGTACAGTAGCCACCTTGGCCACGTTACAATCCTTGCATCCACTGTTCACAACCTGGAAATAGAAGGAGAGAGCAGAACTTTGGAAGAAGGGCATCTTTCTGGGAAGCAAAGAGATTTAACCATGGGACTCCCAAGGTTGCCTGCAGAGATTGAATAGACTGTGGAGATAGGGACATCTCCATTGAGGATAGAAAGACTTGACTCAGTCTGCCGGCAGGCCGCGTCTTCGCATTCATCGGAAGAAAGACTGCAGACAGAATACTGAGCTCTGCCCACACACCAACTACCTCTGCCAGCAGATTTAAGAAAGAGACCCGGGAACACCCTAGATTTTTGATGTAGGGTCTAGTCACCTGATTGTTCTTTCAATCCAGAACTGGCTGATTCTGTACTTGAGGGTCAAGAGCTAAAAATGCCTTGAAAACTGCAGCCAGCTCCTTCCAGTTGAAAGAGATATGTTGCGCTTCCTGAAAAGAAACCCTGGATGGCATCTGATGTGGGTCGCTGCACCTCATATTTATTTTCCTAAAAACAATTTCCCCTGGTGTCTATTGGGTTTTCTGCCCCCGTATTCAGGCCAACTGGGTTAATCCCACCCCTAATCTGCCACCAGGATGGGGGCAGGCCCAATGCCTGGGTGACTAATGCCCCAACATATTTTTTTCCTAAACAAATCCCTTGTGTATAGTGGGCTTCATGCCTACTGCTATATTTTTTTTTATTACAAAAATATTCCTTGCATCTAGTGGGTTTTCTGCTCCTGGGAGAAGGAGAAGATAGGAGGGGAAACCATAATTTGCCACCCCCTCAGGGAGCAGAAAGACTAATGGGGTTGTTTGGGGTGAGGGTATGAACCGATGCCAGGATGGGCCACCCTCTCCTATTTTGTTACATAAAAAAATCCCATAAATCTAAAGGAGTTTCTGCCACTCGCTCTGCAAATTAAGTGAAACCTTCAATTATCACACCAAGCGGGGGTACAAAGACTGTTTTACAGGTGGGGAGTCGTTACTTATGGCTGGGGTGGCACTCCACCCTCCAACACAAAATACTTGGTGCTAATGAGTGGATCCCTGCTTTGGGATTGTCCTCCTGCAGCAGTCTCCCAATCAGGAATCCTTTTGAGGGAAGTGCCTCTGAAAAGAAGTCATTTCCACACAAAGATAAAAAGTTGAACACCCACGGTAAGCTCTTATATTGCGTCTAAGGCTTTTTTTGTAAAGGGAAAAACTTCTGGTGCAAGCACCAAAAGGCTAGGGACCACTGAGGTGGACAAATCTGTAACATCCTCATGGTGGATGTGAATCGGTAGTCTATCGCACTAAAGCCATCACAGTAGCTGACCAAGTAGAGCAGAATATGGAATTTCTGCTTCTTTGTGACATTGGAAATGTCATACTTTTTTGTGCATCATATGCAGAATTTCTTCCATTCAAATGAGGCCCCCATAGATGGACATTTGGCCTCCTTTGAAATTGACATAATGTCCTGTGGCAGATTTATATACCCCTATTTTTTATGAGTTCAGGAACGTACTTGCCTAATTCAATGAGGTGCAGAATCGCACCCTTGAATTTGTGAAGGAGATCAGCTTGACAAGGCAGCCTCTTCTCTTGTTTTAATAGATGGAGGAGGTTGGTCAGCCAATTTAGATGAGGACCACTCCAGAGATATCAGGATTATATCAGAATAGAAGTACATCAGTTTGATGACCAAATAAAGGTCGCAGTGATATTAACAAAACCTCTGACAGCAACATGCTGGTGATGCAGAATCATCTAACCCTTCTAGGATGTAATAGCAACGCCATTCTGTATGGTCCCATGTTGCCCTTACACCAAAGCTGGCACTGCTAAATATTTTGGAAGATGAAGGGTTTACACGAGCAGAGAAAACATTACTTGTGATATGGGTCATATTGGCAAGGTGTGACATTGTTCAAAATTGGAGGAAAACAGTGGCTCCTGAGTGCAAAGTGCTCATATTAACTGATAATTTGAAGAAGTGCACAAGGAGAACATTTTACAAATGTCGATCTGATCAATCAGTGAAGCATGTTGAGCCGTCATTTACTGTTTAGATGTATTGCATCATATTTCAATAAATGCAAACAAAACAATACTCCATTATACCATTCCAAAAGCTGCCAGCCTAGCCATCTTACAATGCAGGATTGTCAGGTCGTTTTTTTTACTCACTGAGAAAAATCACAGTTCACTGCCAGCTTTTAGAAGACGATTTTGTCTGAGAACTCAATTTTTGGTGAAGCTTTTCCTCCAGTTGATACTTGCTAAATATTCTTGCTGCATTTCTCTAAAGGAAGCACATCTTTATGTGCTTTCAAATGTGCTGTACTCCTAACCTTTCCTTTTGTGCGACAGTGCCAGGTCTTCTCTACAGGTTTCCTTCTTATGGCGAGAAGAAGTCTTGGGGGATGAGTATGGTATCTGTGTCATCTGCCTTCCAGATTCTACAAATGTAAAATCTAGAGATGCCTTGCTGGAGACTTTGGAGTTTTGCATTGGAGCACAGCAGAGTGATGCTTGATGTTCCACTTCAAGATACACCAGCTCCAACAAGGCATAGGAGTCTTCACCCTGCTTTTTTGCCTTGAGTGTGACCAGATCCAGCCCATTTTCCTTGTTTCCACCAGCATTCATTCTATCTCCAGGTCAGTATTGCAGTGTTCCATGCTGAAGAATTCTGAATCTCAGAAATAGGGTTTTCGAAGTTGAGGATATCGGTAACCACTCAAGTTACCGCCTTCAAGGTTATTTTTAAAATCAACAACTGAAACTATTAGGGGTCTATCTCTTCCTCCTTTTACTCCCTCAATGTCTAGAGACCCTGCTCCTGAAGTAAAAAGGTCAGGACCTCTGCACCCAGTGCCTCAATCCTCTCTGAACTGCTCCCACCTGTCTCAAATGCAGAGAAAGATTAATAGACCTACAGGGGTTTCATCCATTCCACAAACCGCAATAAAAATTGTACCCCACTTGTGCAGCTGAGCCTATTACCTTAACACCTTCGAGTCTCATGACGAGCTGAGCCACGGTGCTCGTGTGCTCATGACGAGCTCATCTCGTCATGACCGTTTAAACGCTCGCATGCTGGGCAAATTCCCCTGCTGTGCGAGCGTTCTAAAGAAATGGGTGTGATCATGACGAGCTCAGCTCGTCATGAGCACACGACCACCATGGCTCATGACGAGCTGAGCTCGTCATGAGCACCGGGGCGCTGTGCGCGCCCCCCGCCCCCTAGAACAGCAGGGGAATTTGCCCAGCTGTGAAGGGAGGTTAAACAAGACTAACCCATGGACTATGTGAAGACCACCAGAATAGTACACTGACTTCATATGGTCACAGTTTTCATCTGTTAAAATCATGGTTATAGCTGTAGCTGCGTTATTGGCGCCGAGAATCGCATGCTCAACAAGCACAACATAGCCCTGCGACCAGAAGGGCATGAGAGATGCCTTGGTACATTTCTTTTGTGTATCGGCTCCTGTTCAGTTTACTTTATTTATTTCAACAGTTAGCCTAGTTTGGAAAACCATGAACGATTTACATAAATGACCCATTAATGAATTCCAAAACTTGTCTACTTATCAGAAGTATGTAGCTTTACAGCTTCATCCATGGGTTTCACACCTATTTCCAACACAGACTGCAAGTAGGTAGAAACCACAAAAAAGTAGGAAAATGGACTTCCAGGTAGAAAAATGTAAAAACATTGGTAAAAAAAATTATACTTTTTTGCAACTCTGCCTGTTCATGAAAGCTTTTCTTCATGTCATTTAAAAAAAAAAAGAACATACGCTTTCTTGCAGAGCACATTTTACCTGTTGGCTGCTGAGAATTGATAGAGCGCGGGTTCACCTGCTCAGGATTTTACCATACTCACCTGGGCCCATAAACACATACACACTTTGAACAGGTAAAATCTATGCTTTAAACCAGTAGTATTTACTTTTATGACCTATACCTCGACTTACCAATCCTAGTCACCGGTACCTAGAGTCCTAAGGGATCAAGGGAGTTAGCAAGAAAATAGGTAGTCAATAACATTTGCACTCATAAATAACCACAGACTCTGGAAAGATTTAAACGCTTTATCTAAATATTTTCTTAACGTTCTGAGTCCATACCAAATTAGTCAAAGTTTTTTCAATTAAGAAAAGTATAATCAAAACAATATGATGCGGAAAAATTATGAAACTTTCTTTAAGCATTGAAACATAGGAAGGGTAAGAAAAGGGAAACAGCACAATGACACCCTTACAACTTTATATTTACCTAGAATGATGTGAAGACCAATCCTGGCCACGAGCTGGGATAAAGCACAGGACCCCCGTTAGTGCAGGTGCCAACAGGATAGAACAGGTGCAGACCAGAAATCAGGATAAGTACGGACCAAATTGGATCAGGACAGGACCACCGGAGGTCAGGACAGGCCGGCCCGGACTGGCAGTTGCGGGCACCGGGCAATCCCCCGGTGCGCCGCAAGAGTGGGGGCCGGTTTTGGGTCCTGGGGGCCGTTTTTGTTACAGCTGCAAAATCGGCCCTGTAACAAAATCGGCCGAAAACCGGCCCCGGCAAAGAGCTCGGTCGCACCCCCAGGGGGCCAGCCGAGCACTTTGCCAGGGCCGGTTTTGGTTCTCAGTCCGGCCCTGAGGACAGGCACCCACAGCTAAAGTGCAACGCCAGCGTCACACCCCTCTCTGCAGCTAACACACGGACCCCGATTGGGTTATCGAACTCCTTCCCAGAACCCCGATTGAGTTATCGAATCTTCTGACAGAGTGCTCCGCCAGCACCTCTGCTCTCGTTCGCCTATTGAGTGCGTTGGGTCAGTGACAGGTCAGCTATTTGGACAAGTCAAACAATCTAACTAGCTAAGCCTACCTTGTATCAGATCAATGTTCCCGCCCAAATATTTTATTTTCCCATGCACTTTTATTCCACCAGACAATGGATATTTCAATAATAAATACATTGTATGTAAAAATGTTCAATTTGGCTTCCTCTCGAGAGGTCGAAGGGTGAGTTTCCCAGGCGCATCTTCAGCAAGACAGTCACTGGCACAGGTTCAATGCCATGACTCGAGGATTCTTGGAGTCTTGTGCGCAGTCTCCAGTTTTTCAAAATGGGGTGCAGCAAGCTTACATCAGGCCCAAATGAGCTAATAGCAAAGTAGAAGAGAAACAGTTTTAGAACAAAGAATAAATGAATGCACTGTATACCACTTATCTCTACTCTATGCCCATTACTTTATTTTAACTACAGCATTAAGGATTACCCAGAACGAACAAATTAGTAAAAGCTGCAATGCAAGCGTTAGCGCATGAGAACATAGAGCAGCCATCTTTAGTTCTAGTGCCCAGAAGCAAAGTTTTCCCACCAAAGCAGTAAGTATGTCATGTCACGTGAGTATGACAGACGCATGTGCAGAAAAGTTCCCGCGTCGCGGCGGCCATTTTAGGTTAATCAAGTTACGGTTAGTAAAAGCACATATGCACATGTTGTGTTTTGCATTGTTAATAAGACTAAACATGTTTATTAGTGTATTACACTTTATTTTGAGAGGGTTGAGTCCAAGCAAGTCGCTTTTCGTGCAGAACCTGGCTCCATCAATCCCCTCTTTGATGATATTTTATATGTTATGTTATGTTATGTTAGCGTAGCTTGCATAGCGCGCAGCTGCCCCAGCGAAGGGGCGTCCCGGCGCTTTAGCTACAGAGTAAGAAACGCACAGTGATCGGGAAAAACAAAACACCAGTGGAACTACAGTGGGTTAAACTGATGGAAAAAGAAAGGTTTTGACAGCTTTCCTGAACGCAAGTAAGCAGTCCAGACCACGGATATGCTAATAAAAGAGACTATGAGCATGAGAAAAAACTGTGTCATCTTGCCACTATCAAGCAATACCATTAAGCCATTTTTATAGCGCGGGCTGATTACTATGCGAGCCAAATTAAGCTGAGTCCCAACCCAGCAAAATTTATCTTTACAATTCTCAAAGACCTTCCGTCTAAGAATGCCTCGATGCCTGCTATATCATCGGCACAGCAGTGTGATGATTTAGCCATCTTCTTTGTTGAAAAGGTGCGTGCCATCTATCACTCTTTCCCTCCAGCCTCTGATTACTATGCGAGCCAAATTAGGCTGAGTCCCAACCCAGCAAAATGTATCTTTACAATTCTGAAAGACCTTCCGTCTAAGAAGGCCTCGATGCCTGCTATATCATCGGCACAGCAGTGTGATGATTTAGCCATCTTCTTTGTTGAAAAGAGTTCCACAGCCTGGCCGCCAGGTAGCGGAAGGAACGCCCTCCCGCCCGGCTGCGCTTGACCCGGGGGACAGCGACCAACTGCCGGCCTGCCGATCGTAGCCTACGTTTAGGAACATACAGAGTGAACAGATTGCTCAACAGACTGGGGTGGGCAGATTTCACAATTTTTAAAAGAAAGGCACAGCACCTTAAATTGTATTCTATTCTTCATCGGGAGCCAGTGCAGTTTACAAATAGTGTCAGCGGCAGGGCAGAAACGTGGAAGGTCTACCAGCTCTCTTGCGGCAGCATTTTGAACGCGGTGTAGCCGACATATTTCGGCCTGATTGGCCCTGAGTAGGAGCGAGCTGGCATAATCGAGGCGTGAAAGAATAGTAGCCTGTATAACCAGCTGACGAGTAGTGGGATCAAAGTATTTCAGAAGGGGCTTGAAACCCCGCAGCAAGCCAAGACAGGTACCAGCGACTTTCCTGGTATGATCCTGGAAGTTCAGGGAGGCATCCATCCAGACCCCAAGATTTTTGGCCAGGGTTGTTGGCGTGGGAGCTATACTCAGAGTGGATGGCCACCATTGCTCATTCCAAAGAATAACGTTCTTCCCAACCAACAGAACCTTGGTTTTGTTGGCATTAAGTTGCAAGCAATTGGAAGCCATCCAGTGAGCCACGGCCGCCATCCCATCTCTGAACCTACAGGCATTAGGAGCAGAGCCTTCTGCCAGGGAGACGACCAGCTGCGTATCGTTGGCATATGAGACCATAGCAAGGTCCCATTGCCTGGCGACCGCAGCCAAGGGTTGGACATGAAGGTTGAACAAAACCGGGCTCAATGCAGAGCCCTGGGGAACTCCCTGATCGATGGAATGTGCTTGGGAAAGAAACGGAGGAGCAGACACTCTAAAGCAGGCGTCTCCAGCCAGTCGATCGCGAGCTATCGGTAGCTCGCCAATGCCCCGTAGGTAGCTCGCGCTGGTAGCATCGCAATTTAGTAGCCCATTGACATTGTTGGAATATTTCGGCCTTTTTTCATTGTGAAGTAGACGTTGTCCGCCCTACCCAAACAAGCTGCTCCAATTGGCTTAACTGAGGAGGGGCGGGCCAAAGAGTATTACGTTGATCTTCCAGTAGCCTCTGCGCCACCGCCACCTGCATTTCAAACCATGGCACCGCGCTTTTCATCCTGCGCATTGAGTGCCAGTACAGAGTACAGAGTAGCAGGCATGGAGGAGCAGAGCGGCCGGAGCGAGGAAAGCGTGCAGGTGGCACATGCAGTATTAAACTGCTACCGAAAACTTTGCCACCTGCTTTCTTCAGCCTGCCACCAGTTCGACCGGAGCAGCAGTTAAGCTTAAGGAGCCCTGCGCAGGCCCAACAGCTCCACACCCGTAGCGAGCCCCTAATCTGGTCTGATAGTTTTATAGGCGCGCAGCTCATTGCAGTCCAGGGCACATGAAATCCAAACAAAATAAAAACAGATTAGAACGCTGCCTTGAAATAGAGAATATTTATGACAGTCATGATCTCTGGTGTTTCAATTAGGCTTCATGTTTGCACACTACAATGAACGGAAAGTAATTTGTATTTCCACTTCAAGAGCATAACAATTTTAAATGCAAACCATTGACTAAAATCATACATATAGAATTCTTAATTTGCATGACTTAGAAATACTTCAATTGCATAAAAGATGATACGTGCTAAAATACCCAGGTTCAGCTGAAATGTTAAAAACAGTGTTTCTTATGAGTGGCACTTTCTATCTAAGGCTCACTTAAATAAAACATGATTGCACATGCTTACTGCCTGTTTGCATTCAGTCTCATGCCAGATCCTTTTTAGGGCGATGCAATGCTTGCCAGAACGTTAAAAAGTGTCCATCATGTGGAGGGAAGTTAACTGTTATATCATGATCCATTATGTCAAGTGCTCTTGATGACGGTGGGTGTTCACTCCGCATCCATTATGTACCAAGTGTGCGTGCTGCCAGGGTGTATGATGAACAACATATGCATTACCTACTCCCTTACTGGAAGCAGCAGAGGTAGGAGGCCCCAAGGTGCACTCGGCCCCACTATCATATTACACATAAAACATCTTGAATCAGCAGATGGAAGAGCAAGGTGTTAATGTGTCTTTATAAAAATATATGTCCATCTTCCATTTCCACGTTGCATTGTGGGCCTTGTGTATGTGCTTTTTAGTATTAGACTAAATGTCGCCATGCAAAATGTAATCTAAAAGTCTGGAGTGGACTGTCTGAAAGTGTTACAACCCATATGAAGTCACTTGGCTTGCCAGGATACTATTACATTCATTTCAGTAAAAAAATAACCCTCTTTCCCTCATCAATACACTAACTGCACTCAGTGGTTGCGCAGCCAACACTAGTTCAAACATTGTAGTTCCCTTACAGGTGGGCGTTGGGGGGTCTCTCAGAAAAATGCGCGAGTTGCTTGGCCTTAAGTAGCTCAAGATGAATTTGACTGACCAGAAGAAGCTCTCGCTACAGAAAAGGTTGGAGACCTCTGCTCTAAAGGATCTGTCGGATAGAAAAGATCTAAACCATGCCAGGGCTGACCCAATCACTCCAGCTTCCTCAAGCTGCTGTAATAAGATGCTGTGTGAGACAGTGCCAAAGGCGGCACTAAGGTCTAACAAAATAAGTGCCGCACTTTGACCGTCATGAAGAATGGCCCGCAAATGCTCAGAGGTAGCCAGGAGGGCAGTTTCCGTGCTGTGTCCCGCATGAAACCCATTTTGAGAGACGTCCAGAATGTCATTGGATTGTAGAAGTTGAGTGAGCACGGTGTTGACATGCGACTCTAAAACCTTAGCCGCCCAAGGTAGCAGGGAGATGGGCCTGAAATTTTCCGGCTTGGAAGGGTCCAGTGTGGGGTTTTTAAGGATGGGGGACACATAGGCCTGTTTCCAGAGAGCAGGTACAATAGCAGTGGAGAAAGAGGCATTGATTATATTAAGCAGGGGGGCCTGGAAGATAGAAAAGGACTCTCTAAATTGAGAGGGCCTTAGAGGGCTCAACAGGTGATCCGGTTTTAATTTTACCACACAGCCGAGTGAGCTGCTCCAAAGACAAATGGGGAATGGCTGGCAGCGTCTGCCTCGGTCCGGTGTCAGAGGGCACAGAAATGGGACAGGGAAAGGCTGGAGGGAAAGAGTGATAGATGGCACGCACCTTTTCAACAAAGAAGATGGCTAAATCATCACACTGCTGTGCCGATGATATAGCAGGCATCGAGGCCTTCTTAGACGGAAGGTCTTTGAGAATTGTAAAGATACATTTTGCTGGGTTGGGACTCAGCTTTATTTGGCTCGCATAGTAATCAGCCCGCGCTATACAAATGGCTTTATGGTATTGCTTGATAGTGGCAAGATGACACAGTTTTTTCTCATGCTCATAGTCTCTTCTCCGAGAACATTCAGCTCTTTTACAGATTTTCCTTAGTGCACTCAGAGAGTCGGTATACATGGGGTTGGTGGTAGAAGGACGCCCCTTGAACCAATTGGCCGGAATCAGGGAGTCAAGTCCTTGTCTTATCCAGTCACAAAATGAGCCATAGTCAGATTCTGAGTCGGATGAAAGGCCCAGAGGGTTCCTGGCTAAAAAGTCATGGAACTCCTCAGTTTTCAATTTACGCCAGGGACGTTTAAAGACCATTTTTACAAAGTCATTAAAACAAGGCTCCATGACTGGGACAGACATGACAACCAGAGCATGGTCAGTCCAGCCCATGGGAATGGGCTGTTGTGAATGTATCTAGGACCCTATTTAAATATTCCCGATTTATGCCCTTATGTGGTTATAACAAATCATATCATTATAAAGGCATAAGAATCATATCCATATTTAGTCATAGCCAATGCAGTCCAAATACGGCAAGGCTACTCCCATAGACTCCTAGAAAGCACAACGTGTTCTTAAACAAACCAAGCCTCCAGCAGCCCGGGAATTCCCCCTGCTTCTGTATTGATTTGTCCTAGAACGCCTGGAGTCTTAAAAAGAACTGTGAGTTCTTAGTGACGTCTTATGTCCAACCTTACGTCAAACTCAGCACCTTCCAGGTATAAATATACCAACAGCTGCACTAGCAAACACGCGGTGGTTTGGAGCAGATCAGCTATCTACTTGTCTGACGCCCTGCTGTGGCAAGTGCCGAAGGAAGCCGACCCTCCCATTGACGCACTGGGAGAGACGCTGTCTTTTCTCCTGCCGAGAAATCCAGCTCCAGTGTTTCCAGTCACCCTTGAGGGTTGCTGGGAGATCGAGTCCTGAGAACGAGATACAAGACCTCCTTCATTCTATAAACAAGGTATGGAGTTGATTAGACCCTTAGAGAATTCTTGATTCAGATTCTTGGCAAAAACTACCTTAACTTAACTGCAGATCACTTACTCCTTCCCACATACTAGGCTTAGGTTAGGTACACTGGGGTAGGCGTATTTTAGAAGCACCAGTTGAGTACGTTTAGTCAATGTTTTATATATGTATATATTTTATCTATTTTAAACACGGTATGGCTTAGAAACCGTACCATGCTTTTACAGTATTATTTCATAATACTCCTTTTACTGTACGCACTTTACTTTATGACAAGTATTGCAATTGTGGCAACTCACTTCTC
The DNA here is from genome assembly GCF_964261635.1 of Lissotriton helveticus. Lineage (NCBI taxonomy): Eukaryota > Metazoa > Chordata > Amphibia > Caudata > Salamandridae > Lissotriton > Lissotriton helveticus. The sequence goes on from NC_136070.1 coordinate 536,073,397, forward strand.
GTGCATGAGAAAGAAGACTGTTCAATAAATAACCACTTTTATTGAAAACGCCCGTCTCTCTATTTCTCTGCGCTTCTGGTGAAACTAAGCATGCACGATTGACTGAGTAAAATAATTATCTATTGTTTCCGCGACTCTGGAGATATACTCCTTATTCTGGAAGGAGCAAAGTTGTCATGTTTATGCGGTTGTCAGAAACTAATCCCTTCTTGTCTATTCAGGAAAGTTAACACCTTCTTGTTTACTCGAGAAAGTTTCTAGTGACCTCTGAGCGAGCTGGCATTCATAATTAAGTCTAACATATTCAATAGAGACCTAGTCGACCTCAGTCCTACATCTAAACTATCGTTTATGTTATTCCAATGCGCAGAGCCTGTTGGGAATATAGGAACTACACTACAGGGCGCATCCACCTCGGAGGACTGAATATTAGAAAATATAGGGTCCAGCAAGTGCCCTGCAGAGTGGGTCGGACCACATACCAATTGACTCAGCTGGAAAGCCGCCATGTCGGCAATGAAACTACAAACATCACTCTTGTGGATCAGATCGAGATGTAGGTTCAAATCGCCGAAAATACTAAAATTGGTCGGGCCTACAACAAGCGAGCTAACTCTTTCCAGGAGCGCATTTTTAAACTTTGCGGACGGCCCAGGGGGCCGATAAATCAGGAGTCCTGAGAGGGTGAGGTGGGGGCTCACAGAAATCCTAAAACGGGCAGATTCACAGCCCTCAATGGGTTCCTTAGTGAACGCACTGGTGTAGCATGATTTTAAAATAACTGCAATGCCCCCTCCTCTGGATTCCCTATTGATCATACAGATAGAATATTCGGTAGTTAGAGCTAGATTAGGCTCTGCTGCCATATCCTCATTAAGCCGAGTCTCACATAGGAAAAACACGTCAGGGACTTCCTCTCTAACAAGATCGTGAATTTCTAGGTAGTGTTTAGCCAGCGACCTCACGTTAAGCTGCATCATTTTCAGCCCAATCTGAGGCTTGGCACTCGACACGGAAAGTGTAGAAGCAGGGGGAGATATAGTATAACTGCACACTGAGCAACTGGTGGAGTCTTCCCCCAAAATAGGTACAATTCCTCCACAGCAACTAGACCCACGGTTGATGGCTAAAAGTTCCTCCCTACCATAAGAATGCAGACCAGATGGCTTTCAACCAGGGGTACTGGCGAGAGGCGACGATCAGGCGCGGACGGGCGCAGATGGGCTTGCCTGTGGCGCGGCTTCGGCGCGCCACCTGCATGCTTCCACTGCGCCCCCGCGCCATAGCCCCCTTAAGTACACGTATCCAAACAGCTAGACCGCCGACCAAGATGGCGGCTAGCCGAAAGAACCGGAAGTGAGGTCTTCCCTGCAAGCGTTCGGGACGCCCTCCACAACAATCAGCCTAAATGGCTGCGGTGGACCGGGGCGACTCGAGCAGAAATAAAAAACTGCCAAGAAAATGCGGAGCAGTAGGCAAGTATTCTAAAAAATTATAAGTACAAATTTAACCAGACACGAAAGTGCACACAATGAGAAATATCAAGGTGAGAGGTTTAAACAGGTTTAAAAACAGGCAGGATGCCAAGCGCACCTCAAACGTATCATCACATATTACAGAAACAGATGCCAACTTTTCAACATTTATTCATTTCTATTTCTTCAAACACTCTTTTAGGTTTTTCCCCATTATTCATGTGGAAGTTTGTCATCTTCTTGTACAAATCCCCATTTAATTCTTCAAGCTCGATTTCACTGAAGTTTCTTTTCTTTCCCTTCTGATTTACTTTATATGTTTTCTTGTGTTTGCGACAAATTATTATCCCTAAAATCAGTAGTGCTGCTCCCACCATTGGCATCAGTATTTTACCTATAAAACTCTTTCCCACGTTAGTGAACCAATTACCTATTGAGGAGAGTCCACTAATTAGTCTCTTCCATGCACTGTCAACCTTCAGTGGTTTCAGTTCTTCTCTCAAATTGGTCATATTTCTTGCGTACCTTTTAATTTCCACACTTTCGTCTGGAATGTAAGTGCAACAATGTTGCGTCTTCAGCATTCTCCAGACTCCGCCCTCTTTTGCCAATAATATGTCAAGAGCAAGTCGATTTTGTAAAACCATTGATCTTACTGCAACTAATTCGGTATTGATCATTAAAAATCCACTAGCAGTGTCAGTTGATAAGCGATCCACCACTGTTGACAATTTGCAGATTCTTTGAGTGTTCACAACCACTCCCACTGAAGGTATTATTGCACTAAATATGTCACCTACAATTTCAGCAAATGATGCTCTTTTACTACGAGTTAGTCCATTAGTTTCTTCATTGTTTCCAGTGATTTTCTCCACATGGTACACCTTTAGGAATACTATTCCAAAATAGCAACTCCCGTACCAATGATCAGGCAATTTAAAATAGACCTTGTTCACACAAATGTAATAAATACCAGGGAATACTGGTTCAGTTCCATCTTTGAAACCCCAACTCCCAATAACTTTGAAGTTATGTTCACATTCACTGGAACCAATTACTATATTGTTATAATAATCTGTTTTCTCTCTATGGAGACAGAGTTTCCCTTTCTTTTCGAAATCCAGCAACATAGCAGCTTGAGTCCTGCCATTAGAGGTAATTTTTTAGTTTTCAGCCCATTTAGGAATTTTTAGTTTATGATCAGTGGCTTTTCTATGGAAATCCTGTCTCCTTTTCTCGACTAAATCTAAAAACATCTTTTCTTTCTCTTGTAATATGCATGTTAGATTTTCTTTGTGAGCTTTGGGTATATCTATTGATCTTACTGTTACAAAATAATCACCCATAAAGTGTGTAGAGTCTCTAGTACAATACAATTTACATTTCTTCGTAAAGGAACTTCAGAAAAGATTACATCAAAATGATAATAATAATACTGCAATTTTCCAGTTCTATAAAATAAACTAGCTAAAATGCTACATGAAATACCATAGGTCAGAGGTAAGTGATGGTAGGTGACCCCTTCAGCTACTGATGTGGGCAACTTCATGCACACGTAGCAATCACTAATTTCCATAGCTTCTACATAATGTACTAACAGATTAGCAAATACATTTAAATGAGTTCTATTTCTAGCTCTTCTATAATGTAAGTCTCCCTCATCTGGTGCTTCTAAATCTACTCCAGGTTGCTTAAGACTAACTGCTTTCTCATATATATGTGTATCTATTGTTTTAGGTGAATCTACGTGCTCAGGTATATTCGTTTTATTCTGCATTTCTTTGCTCATTAGGTAAGGTATAGCTAATGTCAATCCAAACCATATTATAACTACTGTTACTATACTACATGTGCATATTCTACAACATGTCTTTAAGCAATTTCTTTTCGGTCTTCCGTTAACATTATAATCAGCCATTTTCTGACTAAGGAGATTTTATCCCCTCTCTGTAACTTTTCACAGACTTTTAACCTGTGATTCTTTTCTCAAGTTGGTCTCACTTCTTCATCAGTCTGATCAACAATCAGTTCGTCATCACTTAGTTCTAGATTTTCGAAATCTTCAAGTATGACATACGTCCACTCAGGTCCTTTGAACTTGTTATTCAGTTTTTTAAACGTGGACTTCTCCTTCTGGGTTGCTCTGTGGATGGTCCAGCTTGGCTTGATATTTTGCTTACTTGCTCTGGTTCTTCATTTATTGTTTTAACGCAAAATTTCAGTCTCTTCACAAAACCAGGCCACTTATCTCCCTTTATGAGTCTTTTAGCTGGCACTGTGCTTTGACTTTCTTCAGATGCTCTTTTATTTTCGTTCAGTTGTGGCACTACTTGTTCTCTGTCAACTTCTGAATTCCTCTCTATCTGACTTGGTCCAGGTCTTAATTTTGTTTCTTCTACCTGGATACTAATCTGGCCTTGTTCATGTGTTTGCCGTAGTTGACTTTGACTTTGTTCACCTTCTTCTTCCTGAACACACTTTTCTACACCTATCTGGTCTTGCTCAGGTCTTTTGATTTCTTGATTGTCTTCTGCCTGAGCTTTCAGCCTAATACCTGTCTTTCCCTCCTCAGACTCTGGAGTTCTGGCAGGAGTTTCAAATGTCTGAGTACACCGATCTTTCCTTATCTGGTCCTGCTCAGAATTACTTTTGTCTTGGATTTCTGTAATCTGAGAACATTCAATCAATCAATCAATCACAGCATTTGTATAGCGCACTACTCACCCGGAGGGTCTCAAGGCGCTGGGGGGGGGGGGGGGGGGGGGGCGGGGTCTGCTACTGCTCGAACAGCCAGGTCTTGAGCTGCTTCCTGAAGGCGAGGTGGTCCTGTGTCAGGCGGAGGTGGATCGGGAGGGAGTTCCACGTCTTGGCGGCCAGGTGGGAGAAGGACCTTCCTCCTGTGGTGGCTCTTTGGATGCGGGGGACGGCGGCGAGGGCGTGGTTGGTCGATCGAAGCTGGCGTTTGGGAGCGTAGAAGTTGAGGCGGCTGTTGAGGTATCCTGGGCCTTGGTTGTGTAGGGCTTTGTGTGCGTGGGTGAGGAGCCGGAAGGTGATTCTCTTGTTGACCGGGAGCCAGTGCAGGTCTCTCAGGTGCCCGGAGATGTGGCTGCGGCGGGGGATGTCCAGGATGAGTCGTGCTGAGGTGTTCTGGATCCGCTGGAGTCTCTTCTGGAGTTTGGCGGTGGTTCCGGCGTAGAGGGAGTTGCCGTAGTCCAGATGGCTGGTGACGAGGGCCTGGGTGACCGTCTTCCTGGTCTCGGTGGGGATCCATCGGAAGATCTTACGTAGCATGCGCAGGATGTTGAAGCATGACGAGGAGACGGCGTTGACTTGTCTGGTCATGGAGAGGGAGGAATCCAGGATGAAGCCCAGGTTGCGTGCGTGGTCTGTGGGTTTGGGTGCGCTGCCCAGGGCGGGGGGCCACCAGGAGTCATCCCAGGCGGAGGGAGAAGATCCCAGGATGAGGACTTCCGTCTTGTCCGAGTTCAGTTTCAGGCGGCTGTTCATCATCCACTTGGCAACGTCTGTCATCCCTTCGTGAAGGTTGGCTCTGGCGGTGGCGGGGTCGTTGGTGAGGGAGAGGATCAGCTGGGTGTCGTCGGCGTAGGAGATGATGTTGAGGTTGTGCTGGCGTTCGATGGTTGCGAGGGGGCTCATGTAGACGTTGAAGAGTGTTGGGCTGAGTGAGGAGCCTTGAGGGACGCCGCAGGTGACTTCGGTGGCTTCTGATCTGAACGGAGGGAGGCGGACTCTCTGTGTCCTTCTGGCGAGGAAGGAGATGATCCACTCCAGTGCCTTCTCCTGGATTCCGACGTTGCTGAGGCGCTGTACTAGGGTACGGTGGCAGACAGTGTCGACGGCCGCGGATAGGTCAATGGAGGATGAGGGCCGCTGTTTCTCCGTTGTCGAGCAGGGCTCGGATGTCATCGGTAGCTGCGATCAGGGCGGTCTCGGTGCTGTGGTTGGCCCGGAAGCCAGACTGCGAGGGGTCGAGGGAGCCGTTCGTCTCGAGGAAGGCGGCCAGTTGCTTGTTGACGGTCTCTCGATGACTTTTGCCGGGAATGGGAGCAGCGAGATGGGGCGGTAGTTCTTGAGGTCGGTGGGGTCGGCTGATGGCTTCTTAAGTAGGGCGCTGAGGTCGGCGTGCTTCCAGCTCTCCGGGAAGGTCGCGGTGTCGAAGGAGGTGTTGATGATGTCCCGAAGGTGGGGTGCGATGACAGCGTCGGCCTTGTTGAAGACGTGGTGAGGGCAGGGGTCTGTCGGAGATCCGGAGTGAATGGAGTTCATTGTGTGGACGGTGTCTTCGGTGCTGATCGGGGTCCAGTCGCGGAGGGTGGTTGTGGAGGGCGGTGGTTCGGTCGTGGTGTGCGTCGGTTGAGTGCTGAAGCTGTTGTGTATGAGAGCTCTTTCACGATGTTGAAGAGTTCCTGGCTGTTGTGTGCGTTGTTGTCCAGCCGTTTCTTGAATGCGGTTTTCTTGGTGGTGTGGATCAGTTGGTGGTGTTTTCGGGTGGCGAGCTTGAGGGCAGTCATGTTGTCCGGTGTTGGGTCTCTGCGCCAGGTTTTCTCGAGTGCTCTGCAGTTCTTCTTGGAGCTCTTGAGTTCGTTGTTGAACCATGGTGCTTTCTTGCTGCCGGGTCGGCTCGGCGGGGTCTTTAGCGGGGCGAGGTCGTCTGCGCAGTCGCTGATCCATTTCGTGAGGTTGGTGGCCGCTTGGCTGGGGTTCGTTGTGCTGGTAGGAGGGTTCATGCTCAAGGAAGTGGCGAGCTGGTCCGCAGTGATCTTGTTCCAGCTTCTGTGGGGAACCTGTTGCTGGTGATGGTGGAACGTGGTCCTTCTGAAGCTGAAGTGGACGCAGCTGTGGTCCGTCCAGTGGAGTCCGGTGGCGTGGCTGAAGGCGATGTCCTTGCTGGAGGAGAAGACGGGGTCGAGTGTGTGTCCGGCGTAGTGGGTGGGGGTGGTCACCAGTTGCTTGAGTCCGAGGTTGGCGAGGTTGTCCAGCAGGGTGGTGGTGTTGCGGTCGCTGTTGTTCTCCAGGTGGAAGTTGAGGTCCCCGAGGAGGATGTAGTCGGCTGAGGGGAGGGCGTGTGGGCTGATTAAGTCGGCGATGTCTTCGCTGAATTGTGTGCGTGGTCCCGGGGGTCTGTAGATGAGGGTGCCTCTGAGGGTGGTCTTGGGGTTGGCGTGAATCTGGAAGTGCAGGTGTTCGGCGGGTGCGAGGGTATAGTCGGTGTCGGTCGTGATGCGGATGGTGTTCCTGTGGATGATGGCGATGCCTCCTCCTATCTGGTTGACGCGGTCCCTCCGGATGATCTTGTAGCCGTCCGGGATGGCGATGGCGAAGTCGGGCGCTGAGGAGGCGTTCATCCAGGTTTCCGTGAGGAAGGCGACATCTGGGCCTGTGTTGTCGAGCAGGTTCCAGAGCTCGACGGCTTGTCTGTGGACGGAGCAGGTGTTGAGCAGGATGCACTTCAGGTGGGTGCTGCTGGAGTTCGGCTTGGTGGGTGCTGGTGTGGCGTGAGTCCGGTTGCAGGTGAACTTGCAGGAGTGGCAGCTGAAGGGTCCGTGGGTGCGTCTCGGTGTGGCTTGGTAGCAGCCCGGGGTTCTGTCGGTGTCGAGTGCGTTGAGTTCGGTGGCGTTGTAGGTCCGTCGGGTCGGCTTCCGTCGGTGGGGGCCAGGGGTCCTGGCACTGGGCGCGGTCCAGGCGCGGACGGGTGCAGACGGGCTTACCTTTGGCGCGCCTTCGGCGCACAATCGGCGCGCCCGCTGCGCGTCAACGCTGCGCGTACGCACGGTCACCATTTATGGCGAAGTGCGAGGGAGGGAGGAGCAGCTGGGAGGCGGGAGCGGGGAGGGCACAGAAAGGAAAGGGGGCGTGGCAACGAAAGGAGGCGGAAGCGGGGAGCGGGGCGGGAAGTTACCGGGGCAGCAGAGGGGAGACAAAATACGATTAAATACAGTGAATACAGTTAAACAATGGGGCACACAGCAGAACAATCATGGGGCACAAGCCAGAAGGCAACAGAACAGCGCTCACAATGCTAGAAGCAGGAGACCACGCCGCTCGGCAGCAGGGGGCGTGGTCGGCCGGCGGCAGGCAGGGACAGTGAGGCAGGCGGGGGGCACACGCAGCAGCTGGTGGCCATGCGACGCGGGGGTGTCCTAAAGCTAGGTCACATTCTTCTATTCCTGACTCGTCCTCACTATCACAATGTCTATCTAGATAGGTTTGACTTCTGGTTCGATTTCTGGTTCTCACAAATTCTGCAGGTATGTCGACTACTGGAATCCATTCATCCTGACTGGTGCTCGGTTGTTCCTCATCAACTACTGCGAGATCAACTTGTTGAGACCCCTCACCTGCACAACCTTCAGCTCCTTCGTCATCAGGTTCAGTCACCCTTTTGGTGTGACTCGCGTGGATCCAGTTTGGAATTCCCCTACACTTTACAGCTGTGGTAGTAACCAATATCACTTGATGTGGCTCTCCCCACCTTGGTGCTAGGCAAGACTCTCGAGTATGTTCTTTTATCACTACCCAGTCACCTGGATTCAGGTCATGTGCTGGAGTTGATTGTCTGGCGATAGCGTCTTCCCCAACCTGGTGAAAGATAGAACGCACTTGGTCAGCCAGTTCTTTGCAGTACTTGAGCACTAAATCATCAGAAATATTTATTAGCTTGTGTCCTGGTACCCATGCCTGCCTCCTTGCCCTTCCCATGAGTATTTCAAGGGGACTCAAGCCTGTGTTTCTGTCTGGAATGCTTATGAGTCCCATCAGAACGAGAGGTAAAGCATCAGGCCACTCTAATCGGGTAGATTCATACATCTTTCCCAATCGTGACTTGATTGTGCCATTCAGTTGTTCCACCACTCCAGAAGCCTCTGGGCGGTATGCACAGTGCAGCTTTCGCTCAATTTGAAATGCTTCACAGATCAGACGATTTATTTCATTATTAAAATGAGACCCTCGGGCTGATTCAATCGTTACGGGAAAACCGAAACGTGGTATGAGTTCCCTCAGTAGTAACTTAGCTACAGTGATGCTATCATTTCTGCGTGTAGGGTAGGCTTCCACCCATTTTGAAAACAGGCAGACAATGACAAGGACGTTCTTCAGTCCTCGACAAGGGGGTAATTGTATGAAATCAATCTGGAGTCGTATGAAAGGACCTTCTGCCTTTCCAATCTTTCCTGGCAACACTACAGTTCTCCTACCAGGATTCATTTGTTGGCATGTTATACACCTCTGGCAAAGACTCTCTGCTACATCCCTGAATCTCGCATTGAACCAACTCTGTCTGAACTGTCTAATCATCGTGTGCCTACCTATATGTGAGCTTCCATGATAAATCCTAGCCATAGGAGCAAGCATACAATCTGGTAATACAGGTTTCCCATCGAGGTAAACAACAACACTATCCTCAGCCCTTCTCCGACATCCTATTTTCTCCCACTCTTCCTTTTCCTTCATTGCTGCCTCATTTTGCAAATCTCTCACTTCTTTCCATGTTTTCACTCTTTCAAGCAACATAAATTGGCAGCTGTTTCCTTGTGCATCAATTTTCTTATTTATTGCCATCTTATGTTTGGCACAATGCTGGGCTAGTTGGTCAGCATATCGGTTACCTGCTGTCACTTTGTCATTTCCAGATTGGTGAGCAGCACACTTGACCACAGTCACTTCTTTTGGTAATTGAATTGCTTCTAGTAAGTCTTTTACATAATGTCCATTCTTAATGGGAGTACCCGAAGAAGTCAGAAACTCCCTTTGCATCCACAGTTGGCCAAAGTCATGGACAACCCCGTAACCATACTGACTTTCAGTGCATATGGTTACTTTCAAATGTTTCCCAAATTTGCAGGCTCTTGTCAATGCATCTAATTTGGCTACTTGTGCAGACTTGACTCCAGGTAAATAGGTTGCTTCCATTGGACCCCACAGAGTACACACAGCATAAGCAGCACTTAATCCTCCTTCCTCATGTCTCATGCATGAGCCATCCACGAACAGCTCATATTCAAATGTCAACAATGGCTCTTCTCTTATGTCTGGTCGGAGCTTTGTACTGTATTCTGTGAGGTCGATGCAATAATGCTCGACTTCCCATTTCACTTCTGAGAAGTGTGATTCAGGTAACAGTGTAGCTGGATTTAAGACAGTGCACCTGGCATTGGTTACATTCCCTGCACCTAGAAGAATTCGCTCATACTTAGTCAGCCGACTAGGAGTCAAATATTGAGTACGTGTTCTAGTTAACAGAATCACCACTGAGTGTGGAACATACACAGTTACAGGGTGTCCCATAATGATGGATTCACTTTGTTCAAGAGTCATGCAGGTTGCAGCTACTGCTTTCAGACATCCTGGCAATGCAGATGCCACTGGATCTAGTGTGGATGAAAAATATGCCACAGGACGTCTCATTAAACCATGAGTTTGGGTCAGAACAGACAATGCACAATTGTCGCGTGCATCACAGAATAATGCAAATTTCTTCGAATAGTCAGGCATCCCTAAGGCTGGAGCTGAGCAGAAGCAGTCTCGCAGCTTCAAGAAGGTAGTCATGCTTTCGTCATCCCACTCAACTGGGTCCTTTGCTCTTTTCATTGTCATTTGAATCAGAGGTTTAGCTAGGACCGCAAATCCCACAATCCACTGCCTGCAGTAACCTACAACACCAAGAAACATTCTGATTTCTTTCAGTGTCTGAGGTAGACTCATGTTTCTGATTATTTTGATTCTTTCAGAGGTAACCCTTCTGACACCTCTTTCTATCTGGTGCCCCAGATTCTTTACCGATGTGGTGGAGAATTTTTTCAGATGACACTTTATGCCCTCCTTCAGCCAAATGATTCAGCAATTTAATGTTATCAACAACACAGTCATTTCGAGTCTTAGACGCCACCAATAGGTCGTCTATATATTGCACCAGGACTGACTGTCCGGGCAAGACCAGAGATTTAAGGCACTTTTTTAAAATCTGATTAAAAATCGATGGACTTTCTGTGTACCCCTGAGGGACACGGTTCCAAACGTAGACATGGTCGTCGAATTTGAACGAGAAAAGATATTTTCTATCTGGATGTAATGGTATGGAGAAAAATGCATGGCACAGATCTATTACCGTGAACCATCCGGCTCCCCACAGTATCTGATACAGAATTACTGCAGGATTTGGCACAAATGGACAACATGGGACGAAAATTTTATTAATTTTGCGGAAGTCTTGTACGGCCCTGTATTTCCCGCTCAATTTCTTTTTGCCAATTATCGGTGAATTACATGAACTGCTCCTTATTTCCTGTAAAATGCCTTGCTCAACCAATCGTTTTATTTCTGCTGCAACACCTGCTTTTATTTTTTGGGTCTATATCGCTCAAAAGCCTCAGTCTGCCATTCTTCTAATGCTTCGTACTAGGTTAATCTAGGTCTGGGATCTAATTCATTCATGCGTGTTCTCAAATTGTACAAAACTCTACCATTAAAGGTACCATGTTCTGGAAATGCCAAAACACCATCATCTTTTGTGTATTCTGTCCAATTCTCTAACCACACACAGGTGTGGTAGCCCCTTTCTACAATCATGTATGATGCTGGCGTATTTGGTGGAGGAATAATAATCCCATCTCTAGTTTTAATCGTTTTGTCCTTTTTAAAGAAATTCTTAATCTTTTTAAATAGTGACATTTTCCTTTTTCCTCCTTACATGATATGAGGTCTTCCCCTTATGTCTTGCTCGTACGCAAAACCTGAGTACCTCCTATTGGGTCTATTTCCTATAACTGTTGGATCTAAATGCCACATATACTTTGCACCTATAAATTTAATATGCAGCTACACTCAATTGTTTACTAAATATTTTACCAATACCAGCGCGTTTCTTATTTTCGTGAACCAATCAGTGATTTGAATTCAAATTACTTTCGAACAATGATAGTGCGGCTTTTCTTGTGAAAGAAGTTCTCACGCTCCTGCACTCACCCCTCCTTTACAATTATTACCTCAGCTACACACCCGCTGTCTCAACCAATAACAGCGCGGCTCAGAGTGACGTCAATGCAGCTCCGCAACTGGCTCCCTCTTTTGCAAGGTAATACGTAAACTTATTTCTTTTCACTTTTCAAATGCAATATTCATTAATTAACAACGTAAAAACATTCACCACTGTGTCTAAGTGACTAAATTCAAAGGAAAGAATAATTTCTCTTACTGTGAGTAGATCCCTTCCGCCTACTCTTCATACACTGCGAGTAGATCCCTTCTGCCTACTCTTCACACAAGCATCAGATAACCTGTTACTCCCTTGGGCTTACCCTTTCTAGGTGATATGAGGTCAAAGTTTCACCAGGGAACTTTTTTTGCTATCATTTATTCACACATTTATACAGAAATTCCCTAATCAGTGCTTCCAGTTTTATCTAACCATGCACTTACTTCCTTAGGCAAGTGACCTCATTGCAAAGTGGCTTCCATTTACTACCCGCTATTCTGCCCCCGAGGATTCCAAAACAAACATACAACAATACAAACGGGTTTTGGTTAATACATAAAATCAAATACAATCAATTTATCAATACACAACTAACTACCTATCTTAACTAAAGCCTAACCATCTAACTGCTACCAAAAGAATACTGATAGAGCGCAGGTTCACCTGCTCAGGATTTTACCATACTCACCTGGGCCCATAAACACATACACACTTTGAACAGGTAAAACCTACGCTTTAAACCAGTAGTATTTACTTTTAGGACCTATACCTCTACTAACCAATCCTACTCACCGGTACCTAGAGTCCTAAGAGATCAAGGGAGTTAGCAAGAAAATAGGTAGTCAATAACATTTGCACTCATAAATAACCACAGACTCTGGAAAGATTTAAACGCTTTATCTAAATATTTTCTTAATGGACTAAGTCCAAATTAGCCAAAATTTGTTCAATTAAGAAAAGTATAATCAAAGCAATATGATGCGGAAATATTATCAAACTTTCTTTATGCATTGAAACATAGGAAGGGTAAGAAAAGGGAAACAGCACAATGACATACCCTTACAACTTTATATTTACCTAGAATGGTGTGAAGACCAATCCTGGCCACAGGCTGGGATAAAGGACAGGACCCCCGTTAGTGCAGGTGCCAACAGGATAGAACAGGTGCAGACCAGGAATCATGTACAGACCAAATTGGATCAAAACAGGACCACAGCAGGTCAGGATTGGCACCCGCAGCTAAAGTGCAACGCCAGCGTCACACCCCTTTTTGCAGCTAAGTCGGACCCCGATTGGGTTATCGAACTCCTCTCCCACAGAACCCTGATTGGGTTATCGAACTACTTCCCAGAACCCCGATTGGGTTATCGAATCTTCTGACAGAGTGCTTCGCCAGCACCTCTGCTCTCGATCGCCTATTGAGTGCGTTGGGTCAGTGAATGGTCAGCTATTCTGACAAGTTGGACAATCTAACTAGCTAAGCCTACCTTAGATATACCATTTTCCAGGGCAGTGTACCACCCCCCAATGTTGCAAATGTGTGAATTTCCTCAATTTGATTGGACAAAAGACCAGGAGAGGTCATCATACCATACCAGTTATGAGCCTTACCGGGACACGTGGGAGGGTTGTTGCTGTGGCGGATCCCGCCGTTTCTTTTGCCTTGCCGGCCACTGCGCCACCTCTCGCGGCCCCCACTTCGCGGGCGCCGCTCGTGGGACATAGAATCTTCCTGTGCCTGTGGGACTCTGCCTGGACCCCAAGGACTGTGGAGCAGCCAGGAATCACCCGCCCTACAGTCAGGACAGAGGCGGGACTGCGAGGACCAGTCTGCTCAGCGGCGCTGATCGGCCGCAGCTGGTCCTCTTCCCGCCCCCTCCTGTGTCTCCTCCTTTAACTTTGGGTAACCCCAACGCGCACGCGGAACGCGCGCGTGACTCAGCGCGGGCTAAGCCCGGGCAAAGGGCGGGCCCTCTGTGGCCCTCAGGGGCCGGAGGAGGACGGGACGGGCCACCTCCCTTGGTTCCCTGACTACTTGAGGTACAAAGAACTCCTTTTCCATTACATATTGACCTTTCATGAACGGGTAAAGACTTTAAATTTGCAAACATCTTGTCAAGTATGATGCATAAGGAGGCATTAAAAAATTCTTTTTTCCTGAGGGGCTCGGGAAAGGGGACGGGGGAAAAAACTCTGAGATTGAATACCCCTTCCCCTCCAACAAAAATAGACACTGACATATCCTCCCATCTTCTAGATAGCACGCTATCACCCCCTTCGACCTCTGGAACCCCGCAAACCATGTCCTATTGGGAGGAACTAAATGCGTTGTGTGGTACCAATTTTGCTCCAGTAGCATCCCCCTCCCCTGTACAAAATTTTTGTTGCGATAACCCATTTGGCAGACTGTGCGAATCACCCCCACCACTCAATGAGGTCAACTCTCAAGTTGCCGTCCAGCCACAGGGACCAAGTATCAGAAGGAAAATCGACGGGGCCATCGAATGCAATATACAGAACCTTTCTGGTGGCGTTGGTCCTAAATCGCCCGTCAGGAACTCCGCCGTACTTAAGGGGGGTGATGAATGTTTGAATGCCCAAGTACAATTGCCCCAGTTGCCACTATTAGTTCAGTTTGAGCAAATGCTAAAATCCACACTAGCACCCCTCATAGAAAAAATAAATATCTTGGGGGATAGGCTGACAAATTTAGAGACAACTATGAAAATCAACTCCTTACCTCCCATAAAGACAGCAACCCTCAAGCATCCCAACCTACCGACTGCATCCGAAGCCCCTATGCCAACTAACATCAGGAAACATACCTTAACTGAAAGTGTAAACTCCAAAATACCACCCCAAACTGCTTTTAAAATTCCCCCCAAATTTGTATCTACAAACTTCCCTCGGGCTGGAGTGGAGCAAAATAGAGTAACGCGCATTCATTTACCCCCGGAAGCCGCCCCTTTTGTGCTTGTTCTCTCGGGAGTACCGGCACCCTCTCCTGGGAATCCCGAAAGACACAGGGACCTTCTGAACAAAGTCATTTTTTGGCTAAATAAAAACAGATCCCTTCCACCCAACCATGACGGTGGGATTCTGGGTGTTAGAAGGGTGGGCTGGTTGGGGTCCCTACCTAAAGAAATCCCCGGGGACCTAATTCTGGTGAAGTTTAGGAATCGGAACATTGTCCCCCAGTTACGACTCTCCCAGCCCAAAGATGGAGACGGCCCCATTTCCATCTGGGACCTGCACGATTTTTATCCAAGTATCCCACATACTTCAGCATACCAACATATGATGGGAACTGGATTTCGTACTCTTACTGGTACTAGCTCTCCTGCTCGCTATAGATTTGACTCCGTATATAAACATTGGAATTCCTGAAGTGACAAGCCTAAGCACCAACCTAGACTGTAAAATTATTGATTTGTTCCAATAGGCCAGGCACATCTTCCTTTTAACCTGTACCCACAAATGCTGCTATTAGTTTGATGTTTACAATGAGAGAGCCCGATATCTGCTGTTATACTGCAAAATATATTTTAAGATGTTATTTTAAACTGTACCAACAGTTAAAATTGTATTCCATTGACTAATGAATTGTATAGATTTTTAACAATGTTTTATATGTGCTTTTATGGGGGGGGTTTTTTCTGAACCGAATAAAGCTTATTGAACTTGAACTTGAGGTCATGCTCTTCAATATTCAGATCAGTGTTCCCGCCCAAATATTTTATTTTCCCATGCACTTTTATTCCACCCGACAATCAAGACAGTCACTGGCACAGGTTCAATGCCATGACTCGAGGATTCTTGGAGTCTTGTGCGCAGACTCCAGTTTTTCAAAATGGAGTGCAGCAAGCTTACATCAGGCCCAAATATGAGCTAATAGCAAAGTAGAAGAGAAACAGTTTTAGAACAAAGAATAAATGAATGCACTGTATACCACTTATCTCTACTCTATTCCCATTACTTTATTTTAACTACAGCATTAAGGATTACCCAGAACAAACAAATTAGTAAAAGCTGCAATGCAAGCGTCAGCGCATGAGAACATAGAGCAGCCATCTTTAGTTCTAGTGCGCAGAAGCAAAGTTTTCCCACCAAAGCAGTAAATACGTCATGTCACGTGAGTATGACAGACGCATGCGCAGAAAAGTTCCCGTGTTGCGGCGGCCATTTTAGGTTAATCGAGTTACGGTTAGTAAAAGTACATATGCAAGCTTCCCCAGCTTACTAGAAATGTTGTGTTTTGCATTGTTAATAAGACGAAACATGTTTATTAGTGTATTACAGTTTATTTTAAGAGGGTTGAGTCCAAGCAAGTCACTTTTCGTGCAGAACCTTGCTCCATCAGAATGACCTGGAGCCATCCTCAGCCACAATGGGCGTGTGCTGAGGACAGCTCCAGGCCGTCCTTGCACCCACCCATGTTGGGAATGCTGGTACTCCCCCCCCATGTGGGAAAACCACCCACAACTTGTTTCCATTCCCCTGCCACCCCTGACCACCCCTTTCGGTAATCGGATTATGTCCGTGTGCACACAGCGTGCCGACATCATCAGATGGTGCTGGGTACGCTCTAGAAGCCATCTGCTTCCAGCACATCCAGGAGAGATGACTCGATCGGATGAGTCCTTCCCCGGGAAGAGAGGGTGAGGGGTGGGGGAATTTAGTTGGCAAACAGTCACAGGGGATAAGGAGAGAGTTTTTCCTTTCTCCCGTGTCAGTCTGTAGTAGATTACTGCCCCATGATCGAGGATGGAGGCACGATCGTGGAGCAGGAATCCATTCCACTAGACTAACAGGGCTTTGTTTTCTGTAGGTGGATGGACCCCTTCGGCATGTGCCGCTCCCCTAAGGGGCTAATATTTTAATCCCCCAAGGCCTATTTCTGTCTTGTTTTTCTTTTGGGCTGATCTGCCCGCCCCCCCAGTTGGGTCGAAACCCATTAGACACCAGGGATGTTATGGGTACGATTATTGAGGGGATTGACGCCTTGGGTAACAGTTGCTTTCCTTGGTTTTTTTTTGTATTATGCCCCCCCCTTAAGAGGGCAGATCGGTTGTTATTAGGCCGATCTGCCCTTTGAGAGGGGCAGAAGCCCACGAGCCACCAGGGATTATGTTTGGAAGGGGAGTTCCCCTTGGGGGATCATTTGTTTTTGGTGTTCCTCCCCCCTGAGGGCAGATCGGCCTTTTTTAGGTGGATCTGCCCTCTGGGGGAAGACAAAAGCCCACTAGACAGCAGTGAATTATGTTTTGAAGGGAGTGGCCCCTTGGGCAAGGGTCGCTGCACTTGGGGGGGATGTGCATGTTATTTTTGTACCCCCGCACGGCGTCATATTGGCCGTTTTTAGGCAGATCTGCCTTCAGAGGGGGGAGAAGCCCATTAGGTACCAGGGATTGTGTTTGGAAGGGGTCACCCCTTGGTGGGTCACTTCCCTTGGTCATTCTTTTTTGTTCATATTCTGACCGCCCCAATTTTAGGCCGATCTGCACTCTGGGGGAGAACAGAAGCCCACAAGACACCAGGGAACAGTGTGTAGAAGGGTTGCTGTCCTTGGGGGTCTGTATTGTTTTTGTATTTGGCCCCCCCAACCTGGGTAGATAAGTAAGTTTTAGGCGAAAATTTCCTCGGGGGTGGCGGAACCCCACAAGACATCAGGGATTGTATTTTGAAGTGGAGTGACCATAGGGAGTACCATATTCTTTTATTCTGCCCCCCTCCTGAAGGCAGACTGGGCATTATTAGGCCAATATGCCCTCTAGAGGGTGATGGAAGCCCACTATACTATACATGTTTTATTACTTTTTTTTATTGTAGAGCCAATCGCTGCCTTTGTCTTGTTGGGGATTCCTGTTTGTGGGTGCAGCTTTGGTAGATCTGTAGTTTGTGGAGTTGTAGTTGGTAAGCAACTCATTTTGTAATATTTTCATCTAATGTGCATCCTTGGACTGTTTGTATATTTTTTTTAACTGCTTACTGTTTGAATCTTTAGCTTTTGTGTGATTGTCTTTCCAAGTAACGTGTGGTTGGTACACGTTTTATACTGCCTTGCTATAAGTGTAATGTGTTTTTTTTTTGTTTTTTCCTTTCCAGTGGGATTACTTTGGTGCTTGCTGTGTGTGCAGAGTAGGTGCAGTTAATCCTCATCCAGCTGTTTGGCAAGAAGTGGTATAGATTTTGAGTATATAGGTCTTTGTGTGCTTTGTATTGATTGACTTTTCCCTCCTGATTACTATATGCCAGTATTTTTACTTTCTGTTTGATAGGGCCACAGTTTATTACTTATTTTACCCTGTGTTGGTTATTGATGTGTTACTTTTATTTGCAAGGATTATGGCTAATTGCCGGTTGACTACTTTGCTGGTTGTTGGTTTGCTTTTCGAATCTTCCTCTGACCATGATTATGAGACTGACTCTGCATCAGAAGCTGAGAATAAAGTCCAAGATTCTGGCAGTGAATATTCTGTCACAGAGGAATCATCTGATGATGAAGCCACTATCAGTGTGGAGGGAGTGCCCCTTTTAGAGCAGGACACTGATATGCCAATAGTGCAGCAAGAGGACTCTGGATTGCAGCCTGGGGCTGAACGGCTTCCCATTAGAAGTGCTGAACTCTGGGTTACCCCAAATATGGTGCAGCCTGTCTTGCCTGCCTTTAGTGGTGTCGCAGGGTGTAGAGTCAATACTGCAACATTTTGTCTATAGATTTCTTTCAATTGTTTTGGGAGATTGTTGACCAGACTATATTGTATGCTGAAAAGTATTTGAGGGACAACAGTGCCAGACTTAAGTCTCACTCTACAGCTAGCCGGTGGACTCCCACAAATGAGTTGAAGAGGTTCTGGGGTTTAACATTTTTTATGAGAGTTATAAGGAAGCCGTCACAGTCTTCATATTGGTCTACTAGTCGCTTGATGGCAACTGCTATATTTCCATCAACCAGGAGTCGTGATCAGTATTTGCTTCTCCTTCGGATGCTGCATTTTGTTGATAATGCTTCAGCACTACCAAGGGATTACCCTAATTATAACACTCTGTTCAAGATTCTGCCTGCCCTTGGTCATTTTGTAGATCTTGTTTCAGAGATCTATGTTCCAGGGAAACAATTAGCTGTAGATGAGTCTTTTGCCCTGTTTGAGTTTTAGGAAGTACATTCCTAGCAAGAGGGCATGTTATGGAATTAAGATGTATATGCTGTCTAAAAGTAGCACTGGATATGTCTATAATTTCAGGGTGAACACTGGTAGGGATTCTTCTATTGACCGCTCTTGGTTGTCAATCTAGTTTTGGAGTCAGTGAGAAAATTGTGTGGGAACTTGTTAAAGGTCGTTTTTAACAAAGGTCATCATTTATATGTAGATAACTTTGACATTGGTGAGCATTTGTTAAAGGAATTGTTCAAAGTGGACACTTGCATGTGGCTCAGTCCGCTTTAACCGTAAAGGTTACCTTAAAAAACATCAGAGGGGACAGTGCAATGCCTTGTGTAGTGGTGAACTTCTAGCCGTGAAATTTTCAGACAGGAGAGATGTTCACATGCTGACAACCATTGTTGATGAAAATACTCCACCTGTGACTTTTTGGGGTCAGATTGCTGGAGTGCGCAATCTGCATCAATTGCAGACAACGATAAGCACATGGGTGATATACATAAAGTAGATCAAAGGTTGGAGTCATACAGGGCTGTTCGTAAATCATACATTTGGTATAAGAAGTTGGCTGTTCATTTGTTTAATTTTGACAACCTTCAATGTTTTTGTTGTATTCAAGGATTGTTCTCCAGATTCGAAGATTACTTTTGTTCAGTTTCAGCAGGATGTAACAGGCAGCCTTGTTGTAGTTGAGCAGGCATGTGTTCCTAGAGTTGGAGTGGTGGAGGAGGTTGCTAGATTGAAATATCACCACTACTTAGTACTTTCCTCCCACGCCCAAATTAAACTTTCCCTGTAATAGATGTAGAATCTGTCTGAAGAGGCGTGCTAAAGGAGAGTCCTATTTCCTGCTCCGAGTGTCCTTCTAATCCTGAATAATGTGTGCCCACCTGTTTTAAATCGTACCACACGCAACTCAAAGCAATGGTGAGACTGACTCTCCAACCCCAGCTCCACCACCAATGACATCCTACCATCGCAAGACCTGTGCAACTCCCTGGCCTCCTTCTTCCACCGCAAGATTGCAGACATCCACAACAGCTTTGACAACCAGTCCACCACAGCAGTCAATGGCACCTCAGACCCCACGGCCACCACCCATGGTGACCCCCTACTCACCTGGACCAACATCAACGATGACAAAACCATCAAAGTCATGAGCACCATCCAATCTGGCTCCCATCAGACCCGTGCCCTCACCACATCTTCAACAAA
This sequence comes from Lissotriton helveticus, assembly GCF_964261635.1. Classification (NCBI taxonomy): domain Eukaryota; kingdom Metazoa; phylum Chordata; class Amphibia; order Caudata; family Salamandridae; genus Lissotriton; species Lissotriton helveticus. The sequence goes on from NC_136070.1 coordinate 536,093,244, forward strand.
GCTAGTCACCATTGCACCCCACCTCCGCAAGGCCATCAATATCTCCTTCGAGACCGTGACCTTCCCGGAGAGCTGGAAGCAAGCCGAGATCAACGCCCTGCTCAAGAAACCCAAGGCAGACACGAGGGACCCCTGAACTTCCGGCCCATCTCCCTGCTACCGTTCCCGGCGAAGGTCATCGAGAAAACTGTCAACAAACAGCTGAGGAGAACAACATCCTGGACCCGTCCCAATCCGGGTTCCGCAGCAACCACAGCACCGAAACGGCCCTTATCGCCGCTATTGATGACATCAGGGCCCTGCTGGACAACGGCGAGACCGCGGCCCTCATCCTTCTGGACCTATCAGCCGCATTCGACACGGTCTGCCACCGCACCCTACGCACTCGCCTCCACGACGCAGGAATCCGAAGAAAAGCACCTGACTGGACCACCTCCTTCCTCACCGGCAGAACACAGAGCGTCTGCCTCCCTCCCTTCCGACCCGAAGCCTCCAAGATCATCTGCGGCGTACCCCAAGGATACTCCCTCAGCCCGACGTTGTTTAACATCTACATGGCCCGGTCACCCACGTCACCAGACTGCACGACGTCAACATCATCTCCTATGCCGACGACACCCAACTGATCCTCTCCCTCACCAAGGACACTCTCACAGCCAAAACCAATCTCCACAAAGGAATGAAAGCTATCGCCGAATGGATGAAGAACAGCCATCTGAAGCTGAACTCGGACAAGACGGAGGTCCTCATCCTCGGCTCCACCCCATCTGCCTGGGACGACCCCTGGTGGCCGATGGCCCTGGGAGCAGCACCGACACCCACCGACCATGCACGCAACCTGGGATTCATCCTCGATTCAACACTCTCCATGACCAAGCAAGTCAACGCCATCTCATCCTCCTGTTTCAACACCCTCTGCATGCTCTGAAAGATCTACAGGTGGATCCTCACCGACACTAGAATAATGGTCACCCAGGCCCTCGTCGGCAGCAGACTAGACTACGGATACACCCGCGACGTGGTAGCCCCGGCCAAACTACTGAAACAACTGCAACGCATACAGAATGCCTCGGCAATGCCTGATCCTCGACATCCCTTGCTACAGCCACATCACATCGCACTTGAGAGACCTGCACTTCCCGACAACAAGAGGATCACCTTCAAGCTCCTCACCCACACACTCAAGGCACTTCACAACACCGGACCAGCGTAACTCAACAAACGACTCACCTTCTACATCCCGAACCGCCAGCTCCGGCTCCTGGCTGTTCGAGCAGTAGCAGCACCTCCCCCCAGCGCCTTGAGACCCTTACGGGTACTTAGCACACTTTACAAATGTCTTGATTGATTGATTGATTGACTGGTCTGTATCATTTTATATTTTTTGCTCAGTTTCACAGTTGTTTGATGTCTTTAGTTAGACCTGTTGTGTTTGCAGACATAGTTGTTTTTTAATCTTCCTCAATTTTGGTATGTGTTTTCATGTTTGTTAAAAAATAAAAATGTGATGGCAGTGTGTGTGTATTGGCACTTAGCTGGCGGTGCGTGTGATGGTGGCAACTTGCTGATGGTCACTACACACACACACACGTCATCAGCCAAACCACACTCCACCCACTATGTCAGCTGCCAGGCGGTATGATTGCGGTGTCAGTCCTCTAGGTTTCTGAAAGTGATGGGATCTTGAATGGCACACTTTGTTGATGTGAGTGTTGTAATGTGCTGGGCCGGCGGTATGAATGATTGTGTCTGTGTATATGTGTGATGCATGAAAGGTGTGTGAATGGCCTGTAAAACGGTTGATGCCTTGTTGTGGCTTTAGAGCTCACAAGCTGTGAGTCACTGGTTCAGTATTCTAAACGTTCAAATATATTATTAACAGTGAATTATATTTTTGTGACATCTTTTATTAATAAAATGTGAACTTTTCACTCACCCTCGTGCCACATCCAATCAATATATGTGTGTACTTGAGGAGTAGATGGTTGTGCAGTAATATTGGTCTTTTCTGTCTTTGCCTGCCGGGGTGGTCTGCCGGGGTGTACATTGTATCTAAGGAAAATATACCAACTCTAGAAAGTTTCATAAATTAGACACCAGGGGGACTCCAGAGTGGCTTGTGTGGAACCCTCAAAAGTACTGTAATCTGCCCGGAGCCTCACATTTCCATCCACCCAAAGTTCCCACATACCTCCTGATAAAAACTGTACCTCATCTATGTGGGTGAGCCTAGTGTCTGCAAAAGGGCAGGGTACAAGATGCTATGTGGCAACTTCAATAAAAGGGGTAGCTGCAGTTTTTGGGCCTGGGTTCAGCGGTCACCCACCAAAACCTACCAATCACAGGCATTTCTGAAAGCTAGACACCCAGGGTCGTACAAGGTGGTGTGCTTATTGTGGATCCCACATAGTTTTCTTACCAACAATGCCTGCAAACCTAACAATCTGACTAAAATCTCACATTTTCCTTGCATTCCTGCGACACATTCTTCCAGAATCAGCAGGAAGTCACACAATTCCTACCACCCAGCATTTCCCCACTTGTCCCAATCAAAATGCTTTCCCACTTGTGTGGCTGGGCCCAGAGCCCGTGACAGGAACAGATCAAACTAACATCAATGGGAGTCCTCGCAAAGGGCCACTCCTTGACCTTGGTTTGATCTGTTCCTGTCACAGGCACTAGGTTCAGCCACACAAGTGGGGCAGCGTTTTTATTTGGATAAGTGGAGAATGCTGGATGGAAGGAATTGTTTGGAGTGCTGAAGATTCCAGAAGTTTATGGCACAGAAATGCAAGGAAAATGTGCAATATTAGGCACAGTTTGAGGTTTGCAAGGGCTTGTGGGTAGGAAAACCTGGTGGGAGCCACACAAGTCACCCAACCCTGGATTCTCTTCTCCTAGGTGTCTAGTTTTTAAAAATGTACAGTTTTGCTAGGTTTCTCAAGGTGCCGGCTGAGCTAGGGCCCAAAATCCACTGCTAGACACATTGCAACAAAAAACAAGCATTGGAAATGCAATAGGTCTCGGATTTATTTGAGTTAGAGCAAATGGCATTGTAAATGGCAATGTCTTTTAGCCATGTGTTATGGAGTGTATGCATGTGGGGTGTAGTGGAATTATGTGGGTTGAATTGGAACTGTAGCAATAGTGGCATGCTGCGCTTTAGATGAATATGTTTATAAGTAAAGTGCACCATACTGTGATTGCTACAATAGCTAATTGTGGATGCGTTAACAATTGATGTGTGCACTGACGGCTGGTGGTGTGTGTGCCTGTAGAAATTGTGCACTGATGGCTGGTGGTGTGTGTGCCTGGTGAAAGCGTGCACTGCCGCTGGAGGTGTGTGTGCCTGGTAAAAGCGTGCACAGACGGCTGGTGGTGTGTGTGCCTGGTGAAAGCGTGCACTGGCGGTTGGTGGTGTGTGTGCCTGGTGAAAGCGTGAACTGACGGCTGGTGTTGTGTGTGCCTGGTGAAAGCGTTCACTGATGGCTGGTGGTGTGTGTGTTTGGTGAAAGCGTGCACTGACGTCTGGTGGTGTGTGCCTGGTGGAAGCCTGCACTGACGGCTGGTGTTGTTTGTGCCGGGTGAAAAGCATGCACTGACGGATGGTGGTGTTTGTGCCTGGTGAAAGCGTGCACTGGCGGCTGGTGGTGTTTGTGCCCAGTGAAAGCGTGTCACTCTCACTCTGCAGTCACTCATGCTGTCCCGCTCACTCTGCAGTCACTCTCACTCTGCAGTCACTCATGCTGTCCCGCTCACTCTGCAGTCACTCTCACTCTCACTCTGTAGTCACTCATGCTGTCCCGCTCACTCTGCAGTCACTCTCACTCTGCAGTCATTCTCACTCTGCAGTCACTCTCACTCTGCTCTCACTCTCACTCTGCAGTCACTCATGCTGTCACTCTCAATCTGCAGTCACTCATGCTGTCACTCTCACTCTGCAGTCACTCTGCCGTCACTCTCACTCTGCAGTCACTCATGCTGTCCCGCTCACTCTGCTGTCACTCATGCTGTCCCACTCACTCTGCAGTCACTCTCACTCTGCAGTCACTCTGCAGTCACTCTCACTCTGCAGTCACTCTGCAGACTCTCACTTTGCAGTCACTCTCACTCTGCAGTCATTCTCACTCTGCTGTCACTCATGCTGTCCCTCTCAGTCTGTAAAGCTTTGCTTTCTCTCCGATTGCCTCCAGTGTGCGTTCACAGCGCTTTGATGCCCGTAGCACTCTACAGACCAACTGAGAAGTGTAATGACGTGTTGTCCCTGTGGAGAGGGCCTTCTGCAGCACACCTGACACCCCCGCCTTTGCCTTCACCCCTCATCACAGCACATGGTTCTCTTTCGGCTTTTTAGAGACGTCAAGGTGCAGCTCGGCCTATCCTCGCCTCAACAGTTTGATCCTGGCCTGACTGGGTTTAGCTACAATGTGTACACTCTTAACATAGCTCCTAGCTCCTAGGCTGCCACATGTGCAAGCGATTAGAGTCCCACAAACTGTGCTATGCAGGGCCCCAGACAACCCCACATGCACTCTGCGAGCTGTCTACCCCAGGGTAACCCTGCCCTACCCCCGCATCTGCCCCTGCCAGACACAGACATTACCTCAGGGGCGGCCATTACTGGGTCTGGTGTAAATAATCAATGTCCTCTCATGTCTGATGTCCAGTGAGACAAGCACAGCGGCCCCACAGCGGAGCGTCTCATGTCTGCATGAGGGGAGAGCGCTGGAGACCCAAACCGCAGACCCACATCTCACAGGTGCGTGGGCATCAACTGTGTACTTAAAAAAATGTTTTTATTGAAGAGACAGCATGTCTGGGGGGAGGAGATTTGGGGGTGTTGAGGAACAGCTGTGGTGACCTGTCGGTGGGACAGACCGGGCCCCCTATCCCCAATTAGAAACAAGCAGAGTTAGTGTGGGGGGGAGAGGTGTCTGACAAACTAGAGGGGTCTCTTTGGGAGTGGTGGTGTCTGTTTGGGAGTGGCGGTGTTGGTTTGGTAAAGCGGTGTCTGTCTGCGCACATCGGTGTCTGTCTGGGAGCGGCAGTGTCTGGGAGTGGTGGTGTCTGTCTGGGAGCCGCGGTGTCTGGGAGCGGCGGTGTCTGTCTGGGAGCGGTGGTGTCTGCCTGGAAGCGGCGGTGTCTGTCTGGGAGCGGTGGTGTCTGTTTGGGAGTGGCAGTGTCTGGGAGTGGCAGTGTCTGTCTGGGAGCGGCGGTGTCTGTCTGGAAGCGGTGGTGTCTGTCTGGGAGCGGTGGTGTCTGTTTGGGAGCGGCAGTGTCTGGGAGCGGCGGTGTCTGTCTGGGAGTGGTGGTGTCGGTTTGGGAGCGGCAGTGTCTGGGAGCGGCGGTGTCTGTCTGGGAGCGGTGGTGTCTGCCTGGAAGCGGCGGTGTCTGCCTGGAAGCGGCGGTGTCTGTCTGGGAGCGGTGGTGTCTGTTTGGGAGTGGCAGTGTCTGGGAGTGGCAGTGTCTGTCTGGGAGCGGCGGTGTCTGTCTGGAAGCGGTGGTGTCTGTCTGGGAGCGGTGGTGTCTGTTTGGGAGCGGCAGTGTCTGGGAGCGGCGGTGTCTGTCTGGGAGTGGTGGTGTCGGTTTGGGAGCGGCAGTGTCTGGGAGCGGCGGTGTCTGTCTGGGAGTGGTGGTGTCTGATTGGGAGCAGCGGTGACTGGGAGCGGCGGTGTCTGTCTGGGATCGTCTGTCTTAACACGGACCGGTCACAGCATTTTGCAAACCCTCGCGGCTCGGATCCTTTAATGTGGCGCAGTATAAGCAGTAATGCTGCGTGCCTCGTATTAAAGCTGCACTTTCTCTCCGATTGCCTCCAGTGTGCGTTCAAAGCGCTTTGATGGATATAGCACTCTACAGACCAACTGAGAAGTGTAATGATGTGTTGTCCCTGTGGAGAGAGCCTTCTGCAGCATACCTGACACCCCCGCCTTTACCTTCACCCCTCATCACAGCACATGGTTCTCTTTCGTAAAAATGCAAGCTAGTTGTGCGTGCGCGAGCCACTGCGAGCATATGTTTTGAATTATCGTGGCTGTCAAGCTGCGATTATTCAAAACATATGGCCCATGGTGCACGTAACAGACACCAATAGGCCATGGGTGGAGCTACGTGACCGCCAATGGCCTATTGCGTGTTCTGTTTAAAAACAGCACGCACCCGAAGGCCAATGAAATTGGAGCTTGGATTCCACAACGGCACGAGCATTGTGGAATGCAAGGTCCATTTTCAATTCGCCCCGACTAGGCTTGTGCTGCGCGACACTGCATGTGCAGTGTACGCTAGGCCCGAGACCTAAAAACAGAAGGGCCTGTTTTCAATGGACAAATGTGATGCGTCCAAGTTGCACTTTGGGACCTTTCCTGTCGCTGGTACTTGTCATACGTGACCAAGTTGTGTTCTGGGCCCTTTCTTATCTTGGGGCTTAGGCCTACCAACACAAGTGTGGTACAACTGTTATTAGGGGACTTAGGGGAACACAGAATAGTAGAACAAGTGTTATTGCCAATTGTATTTCTCCACATTTGTGCCTTCCAAATGTAAACTGTTGTTAAGAAAGAAGACATTTTGAGAAATGCTCTCTAATTCACATGCTACTATGGGTACCTACAAATTCAGAGATACGCAAAGAACCCCTGCTTCTAAAAATCCATATTCTGTGCCAATTTTGGATATATTTAGAGTTCCTTGATACCTACTTTTCACTCTTTATATTTTATCATATGAATTGGTCTATACCTGGTACACAAAAATCCATTGCAAGGTTCTGCTCAGTTATTAGCTCTGGGTACCACGAGTTCTTGGAAATCCCACAAACCCTATATATCCTCACAACCAGAAGGGTCTTGCAGATGTACTGGTATATTGCGTTTGTAAATTGGCCATAATGACGAGAAGTTACAAATGAAAACGTTGTCACAAATGGACTTTTTTTCTTACTGATTTTCAATATATTTTAATTTCAACAGTTTGTTTCTTTGGGAAAAACAAGTAATCCCTTGCTGAATTTGGACTTTTGACTACTTTTCAGAAATCTATAGCTCTCCAGGATCACCTATGGGTTTCGCAGCGGTTTGCACCACAAACTGCAAGTAGGTTGAAAGCACAAAAATGAGGAAAAATGGGCTACCTCTTTAAAAAATGCCAAAGTGCAGTAAGAAAAAAAATACGTTTTTTGATTCAGCTCTGCATGTTCCTGAAAACCGTGAAAAAGGGGACGTCAGCACAGAAAACCTTTTGTTGATGCCATTTGTAGGGAAAGAAACACTTTTTTGCAGAGCACTTTTTTCCAATTTTCTCCCAAAAACACAAAATGTAGTAATATTTTTATGATTTTCTCAGTTTCCTCCACAGAAATCCACAAACCCTGGGTACCTTTAGAATCCCCAGGATGTTGGTGGAAGAAATGGATGCAAATTTGGCATGGATAGGTTATGTGGAAAAAAGTTATAGAGGCATAAGTGCGGACTATCCCAAATAGCCCAAGGAAAAGGCTTATCAAAGGGGTGGAGAGAGACCTAGCAGCAAAAGAGTTAAAATACATAAATAAATAGAGGCTATCTATTTGGCTATATTGTCCATTCCCTTTAGGGGAATTTGCAAATCCTGGGTAGCTATCGAAACTTCAAAATATCAGTAAAAAGGATTAAAATTTTGGTCTGGATTTTTTTAGTGTTAATAATATATATCTATATAAATATATTCAGCTCCAACTCCACTCCACAGCGTGAAATGAAGGGACTGCACTCTTCAAGACACTCAGTTCTTAATTTATTTAAATCGAGGTTTTAACAGGACGCGTTTCGGCATGCTGCCTTTTTCGACTAAACAAGGAGCAGTCATGAAAACAGACATTATATCCGGGGCATACAGAAGCGCTTCCGTGTCATTCAATGAAAATAGAAGACAAACTGCAAGCAAAATATGGTGGTGACAATAGCGAAGTAGAGGCCAAACAAGGTATAGCTGCACATTATTGAGTCATAATTATCCCACAGTTTTCAAAGGATTACAGCATGTTGTGCAAATTTAAAATACAAATAAACAATCTGACCAGCAGTGAAAAAACTCCCATGATTATTCACTTATAAATGGATCAATGCACATTAATAATTCATAAATGCACAATCTCAGTCAAAAATGGAATCTAATTATTTAAACCTTAATGGGATCCACAAAATTAATTATAATTGAGACCTCACTTTGTTAAGCCCAGGATGGGCAAAAAATTATCTTTATTCGCTAGGCACCTTATGAGGGCAGAACACTTCCCCTCCTTAATTAAGCCCTGGATGGGTTTAAATTAATATATACAATGCATCTGTTTGTTGTAAGAAATATAATCTCATCATGTATAAAGAGCTTCTCGCCCCTTAGGAAAATTCACGAGCGTCGGAGGCAAACCATAATATTCTCATGCAATGATTTACTTTCAGACTTAACCCAGATGGCTTGCTAGTTCTTCTCCTGTGTTTAAACCATCAGGGAAGGTGGTTTGTAAATCAATGATGAATCTAGATTCAAGGCGTCGTAGGCGCAACTCACAATTGCCCCACCCCGATCATTTGCTAGGATATGATCCAGACAAAAGAATGTTAACAAGTTCCTGTTGCTGTCATGTTACTTGGCGAAATGCCTGGCTACAGGATAGGTGAACTCCTGGTTCTCAATAGCTCTCGCATGTTCTAAGATACGCCGTTTTGTGGGATGAATCGTACTGCCAATATATTTGTTCCCACAAGGGCAGAGTAGGCAGTAGACAAAAAACGGCGTATTACATGTCAAGAACTTGGTGATGGTTTTAGTCTTGGACATGGACGGAACTGTATATGAGAGAACCTTTTTGCTCCCTTTGCACGCCTTACATTTCAGGCACGGAAAAAATCCAGTGACTGCACTGATGCGTGGTACAAATGGGATTGACTCATGGTAACTTCTCACTAAAATATCCTTCAAGGATTTGCTTCGCGTATATGTTATTTTAGGAGAAGCAGGTATAGAGTCACCAATTACTCCATCCGCTTTTAAGATATGCCAATTCCGGTATAGAATCTTTCTCAAGGGAGCTGTTTCAGTGGAGAAGGTTGTTATAAATCTAATGGAGTCACTGTCTAAATGGGGTTTTTCTCTCTTTCGTAGCAAGCAATTTCACTTTTGTTAGGGTCTTGGCTAATAGGTACGGGCAGTAGCCTCGTGCCTTGAACCGATCAATGGATGCATTGGCCTCATTTTGGAAATCATTGTCTAGAGAGCAATTTCTTTTCAAACGCAGCAATTCTCCGTACGGGACGCTATTCTTAAGTGATTTCTGATGGCTGCTGTTTGCCTATAGTATAGAGTTCCCTGCTGTGTCTTTCCTATAAAGGGATGTACACATGTTATTATCCCTGACAAATACTTTTAGATCAAGGAATGACACTTATGTTGAACTGATATGCCCACTAAATTGCAAGTTTAAAGAATTGTTATTCAATGCTTGGATGTATTTCTCGGCTTCATGTTTTGCTCCCTTCCACAAAATAAACAAATCGTCAATGTATCTATACCATGCAATTTACCCAGAGATTATATTGATCCGACAAGGCCACCTGCTTCTCCTACCAGCCGGCGAACAAGTTCCCTAAGCTGGGGGTGAAGCAGGTACCCATCGCCGTCCCCCGTATCTGCCGAAAGTGCTGTTTCTGAAATAAGAAGATATTACTTTTCTGGCAAAATTCAATAAATTCCAACAGCATCACATTATGTTCAGAAAAGTGTAGTGATCTACTGTTTAAAAAATACTTACAAAAAATAGTATGTGTTCAATACAAGTATATAAACTTGTTATGTCCAAGACAATCATCCATGTCTCTGGTTCCCATAGTATATTCATGATGTTGTTCATAAAGTGTGTAGTGTCCTTAATATACGATGGTAGCATACGGACAAACTCAGCCAAGAAAAAATCTATATAGTGTGACATGTTCTCAGTTACGCAGCCTATTGAGGAAACAATTGGGCGCCCTGGTGGTCTTTTGGCGTCCTTATGTACCTTAGGTAGGTGGTAGAAAGTTGCTGTTGTAGGGTGTGGGGACGTCAACATTTTTTAATTATTTGAACTCAACATGCCTCTGTCCTTCCATTTCTGGATAAGCTCATGATAATCCCTGATGCTTCCAATATATTCCTCCTTGTTGATTCGGAGATAACATTTTGTGTCTGCCAATTGTATTGTGCCTCACATTCATAGTATTCCTGAGTCATTAGAACAACGTTCCCACCTTTGTCAGAGGGTTTACAGATCAGCTCTGGATCACTTATCAATTCTTGAATTGCAGCTCGTTGCCCTCCAGTAAGATTATTTTCTATCGCCCTTGATGTTGTTGATCTGAGTTTTAGCAAGTCCTTCTTTACGGTTTCTTCAAATGCATCAATTGCGTCAGATGGGGTTATCGGCACGTAAGTAGATTTTGGTTTGAAAGTTGTTTTTGTTACTTTCTGTTGTATGCCGTAACTCATGATGGTGGACATTTGTTGTAACATATTTTGGGGCTCGTCATCCATCTGACTACTAAGAATTTGTAATGTCTCCAAGTCATCACCTGTTAGGGTGTCCAATAAACTTGTTCCCATCCCTTCTTGGGTAGATGTATGCTGTAGGCCTTTCAACTTGAAGAATTTTTGTAATTTAAGTTTCCTGGTAAACAAATACAGTTCGATCCGGGTTTGGGTGTATTCCAAGGTCTTAGTTGGACAAAACGTGAGTCCCTTCTTAAACATGCTCTCTTGGTATTCAGGTAATGTCTTAGATGTGAAATTAATGATAGTCAAATCTTGTGCTTGGGCAATTTCTTGGCTCCTCTCTTGCTGCAAGTTTGTCCCGCAATCCCGGCCAATTGGTCTTGATTTGTACCTGCCGCCCCTTCTTGTCTTCCTGCGGCGTTTTGTTTTCTTGTCCCTCGTGACCTGCCCCATCCGCCCCGTTGTCGGGAGTCTCTCATCAACTGAAACTCCTCCAAAAAACGGTTCATTGTAGTTGAGGATGTGGAGGAGGAGCCCCAAAGTTGGCTCCATCATCGCCTTACTGTTCTGTGTCCGTTCTGGCATTTGACTCTGAAGAAAAAACAGTGGCTCCTGTGGAGAAGATACTTAATAGTAGATTTGCAAGAAGAAGCGAAAATTTGCATATATATACAGGGATTATGGTGAGATGTCAGCTAGAAATGAAGCCAGAAACACTGATTATGTTTTTCAATAGTTGTATTGAAATTTGGATTCACAGTGAAAGTAATTTTACATGAAATATCAGAAGTTATTTACAATTGTGAAATGTGTCCCAAGTGAAATTATGAACCTAAAGCATAGAAATAACATTTGTGAAACAATATGTGAAGGTTTCAATTAAACTTTGGTGTTTTCAAAAAGCGACCACTCTTTTTTCTTTTTTTCAGTACATAACATCTATATGGTGATGGAATGCCAGTTTCAGTAGTTCACTTTTCTTAATTGTCGATGGCATTTCGACCCTAATATGGATGTAGGGTCTCTTCAGGACCTATAATTTTGGGGACATCTGATTTGTAAATTGCTAGAGTATAGGTGCTGTGTGTGCAGAACCGTGTGCAGGTGAAATTAAAATACTCACTAGGAAACCCGGCCGGGTTACGAGTGCGGCTCATTTTACTCTCTACAATGGGGGAGAACAAGGAGACATATATATATATATATATATATATATATATATATATATATCAAGAGCAAGTTGCCTTTAGCTTTGGAAATGCACACGCAGCGTTCTGCCATCCGGCTATGAATTCCCATTGCCTGCCATCACGCTCCACATTTAATTGCTTGCCGACGCGTTTCGAGGTCAAAGACCTCTTCTTCTGGGCTGCACAAATTATGTTTGACAAACGCACTGTAATTATTAATTGGCACATTTTATTTCAAACCCCACCTCTAGTGGGCGTTCCCATTCATGACGACACACTGATGGTTTGTGGGGCTTGAAGTCCATAAGTACGTTTTAAGTTCATTAGTCTTTGAGTAAGTTCAAAATCATCTGTTCATTGATGCATACTAATTTGTACCTTGAGTAGGTTGTTTTGCAGGGACGCAGGCTTGATTCGGAAAAGACAGCTGTGCCCAAGGAGTCCCGAAACAGTTCCTGACTCCGGTCTCGTTCTGCTTGAAGGCAGCTACCTCTCACTGCAGGCGATGGTGCTATTCCCCACGGTCAGGCCGCCGTGTTGAGTAATATCGAGAGCAAGTTGCCTTTAGCTTTGGAAATGCACACGCAGCGTTCTGCCATCCGGCTATGAATTCCCATTGCCTGCCATCACGCTCCACATTTAATTGCTTGCCGACGCGTTTCGAGGTCAAAGGCCTCTTCTTCTGGGCTGCACAAATGATGTTTGACAAACGCACTGTAATTATTAATTGGCACATTTTATTTCAAACCCCACCTCTAGTGGGCGTTCCCATTCATGACGACACACTGATGGTTTGTGGGGCTTGAAGTCCATAAGTACGTTTTGAGTTCATTAGTCTTTGAGTAAGTTCAAAATCATCTGTTCATTGAAGCATACTAATTTGTTTTTTTTTTCACCAACCAACAAACCATCAGTGTGCCGTCATGAATGGGAACGCCCACTAGAGATGGGGTTTGAAATAAAATGTGCCAATTAATAATTACAGTGCGTTTGTCAAACATCATTTGTGCAGCCCAGAAGAAGAGGTCTTTGACCTCGAAACGCGTCGGCAAGCAATTAATTGTGGAGCGTGATGGCAGGCAATGGGAATTCATAGCCGGATGGCAGAACGCTGCGTGTGCATTTCCAAAGCTAAAGGCAACTTGCTCTCGATATTACTCAACACGGCGGCCTGACCGTGGGGAATAGCACCATCGCCTGCAGTGAGAGGTAGCTGCCTTCAAGCAGAGCGAGGCCAGAGTCAGGAACTGTTTCGGGACTCCTTGGGCACAGCGGTCTTTTCCGAATCAAGACTGCGTCACTGCAAAACAACCTACTCAAGGTACAAATTAGTATGCATCAATGAACAGATGATTTTGAACTTACTCAAAGACTAATGAACTCAAAACGTACTTATGGACTTCAAGCCCCACAAACCATCAGTGTGTCGTCATGAATGGGAACGCCCACTAGAGGTGGGGTTTGAAATAAAATGTGCCAATTAATAATTACAGTGCATTTGTCAAACATCATTTGTGCAGCCCAGAAGAAGAGGTCTTTGACCTCGAAACGCGTCGGCAAGCAATTAAATGTGGAGCGTGATGGCAGGCAATGGGAATTTATAGCCGATTGGCAGAACGCTGCGTGTGCATTTCCAAAGCTAAAGGCAACTTGCTCTCGATATATATATATATTATATATATAATATATATATATTATATATATATATATATATATATATATATATATATATATATATATATATATATATATATATATATATATATATATATATATATATATATATCCAACACAACAGGTGTGGCTCACTGGTTAGAGACGGCAGACCCTGAAGCAGAGGTCAGACCCGGGACCAGGGTTCAATTCCCGACGCGGCAGGGTCTTGAGCCCAACTATCCACGGACTCGATAATTCTCGTTTCGGTGCCTACTCGAGTCACAGGTTCACACTCTGCAGCTCTGGGCATTAGCCTGCTTAATCTCCACTACGGCCCCCCCGCGGCGGGATGCCTGGCTTTCACCTTGGGGATGCCCAGTACGGGTATCTCACAGGGAAAAACCAGGACGGGTTCCCAAGGCAAGCGCCGAGATGCCTACGGGTAATCGAGCGCTATATAAGAACGCATAATAATAATAATAATAATAACAGGTAGCCCTGATGAGAACGTTCACAGGGGAGGTTAGCCTCTGACTCTGGGGACTTGCAGCACAAACAGTTCCAGTGTCAATCCATTTGCTTAATGGTTTGATGCATTTCGAACCTACGTTCTTGTTCACGAGCCTGACAATAAAAAACAAAAAGCAGCAAAGAAGAACACTTATTTGATGTTATTAAATGTTCCGCCCCAGTGGGCGTGTATCTGCACCTGATAAGCTCCAAGGATTCTGGTATTTGAAGTGTTCTGCATATTATGATCCAAGTGGATGCTGCTGGATATCAAAGTAACGTCACAAATCAAAAACCAACAGTGGGTAGATAAAACATCAAAGACTGTAAGGGTTGCCAATGATTTTTAGCAATGCTATACGGCATCCCCAATGCTATGCAACATGGCTAAATAATAATGTTTTAAAAAGTCCATCATTTAGTAGGCGTGCACCATGCATATGTTTACCTATCGAATGACGTGATCACTTTTTTCTCTTAACGTACCAATCAGGGCAGAATTGGTAAATAAATGGGAAATAATCATATAAATAATAAATAGAAATTTAAAAAGTGTGTGCAATTTTTAAAGCAGGTGGAGTGGAACAATACGGGGTGAGGCAATATGATTGCAAAAGCAGCACAGAGGCCACAGGGGGTGGAGAAAAGCAAAATGCTGAGAGAGAGTGAGAGAAAGAGAGAAGTGTGGACTGGGGGAGGGGGAGTGCATTGACGAGAAAGCACATCTTGTACATTTGCAATTTTTTCTGTTTGTATCTTTTATGTAACACATGTAATCCTTAGTCCTTATGTTTTGCAACTGGTTCTTATGTAAAGCGCTCTGACACCTTCAGGTAAAGTTTGCGCTATATAAAATCGCATAAATAAATAATAAATGAATAAATAAATGTTATGTTTGTGCTGATTTGCAAACGGGTGGGTGGGCGAGGCTGCTCTGCTCTCGGAGCAGGGCAGGTCAGGGGAGGAGTGATTTGCCCACTCCGAAGTGTGCAAAGACTGTATTTTCGGCCCAATCGGCCGCCCAAACCAGTCATGCACACTTTCCTCATTCTCGTCTTTCCCTGTTCTCCATGCAGGCTGCATTACAACCTGCATGTAGACCATGCCCACCCCTCCAGCCCCTGGCTGAGCGGCGTGTCACGGTACTCAGCCAGGGGCTGGAGGGGTGGGCATGTAAACTATTACATAACTTATTTTTGACACCTTGCCTATTGCTACAAACACAATATACATCTCAAGAACAGCTCATGGCACTATGATGCTAGCCTAAAACCTTACACCTAAAACAAAACATGCAAACATTTACAATTACTAGTGTAATATTCAAGTAGCAGTTGGGTGTCACTAAAAATGTCATCTATTAATTCTTTCATCCATCATTCAGTCTTTCACCATTCATTCTGTCGTTCCATCTGTGTGCCCATCCATATCCAACCCTTTTCAACCATTTGAAAACCTATCCATCATCTATCCATCCATCATTTCACTCATCCATCTCTTCATCCACCCTTTCACTCATCCAGCCTCCATCCATCCATCCACCATTTCATCCAATCCATCCTTTCACTCATCCATCCATTTCACTCTTCCACACATCCATCCATCCATCCATCCAACCATTTATCCTTTCACTCATCCATCCACTCTTCCACCCACCCATCCCTTCACTCATCCATCCATTTAACCTTTCACCCATCCTTTCACTTACTCATCCACCCAATCCACCCAGTCACTCATCCATCCACCCATTCACCCTTTCATCCAGACATCCTTTCTTCCAGCTCTCCACCCCCTTTCACTCATATATACATTCTTTCACTCATCCATCTTTACATTCTTCTTTTCACTCATCCATGCACCCATTAGCCCATCCATTCTGTCAATTATCCATCTATGCTTTCACTCTTCCATCCATATTTCCTCCCTTTCTCTCTCCATTCCCCTTTCACTTAGCCACCCATCCTTCCATCCACCCGTCAGCAATCCACCCACCCATCCACTAGCAGACAGAAGAGGCCCATCAAGAACTTCTCCCTCGCTGTAGTTCCTAAAGCAAGGGGTGGGTTGGGGTGGGTGAGGGCTCACTATGCCCCTGCACATAGGCAATCTGTAAACTTGAAAGTCATGAGTCATGCATGATGCACAGTGCCAGGATGTGAGGTGACTGACATAGTGTTGTTTCCAGGGCTTTAAGTGGGATGAAAAAAACGTGAGTCTCTCCAAGGGGTGTGCCTGATGTAATTAAGGGCGAGGTTTAAAACACCTCAGCTAAAAATATGTGCTGAGCATAATGTGCTGCCCGACTGATATTTTGTTGTTTCTATCATTGCATCCAGTAACATTAGACCTACAACAAGCCATGACTATTAGCTTTGTCAATGGATGTTAGTTGCATAAAATAAATAAAAAAGCAGCAACTATGGCTTCGTTTTATATAATAAAAATTATTCAGCACTGAAATGATGAGACTGTGTAGGAACTATATCCTCTTCTTTTTAACTTTGTACATTTGTTTTGTACATTTCATGCATCTAACCCTAACAGAATGCTTTGGCCTAGACCGCGGCAGGAGGAGGCCCATCACATGCTGTAACACCCCAAACTGTCCCATTGTCATTCTGTATGTGGCAATCAGCCGGCATACAAAATGACAATGGGCAGGGTGGGGCTGCTCTTGTGCTCTGAGGATGAGTGCGAGGCGGCCCCATCAGGGAGCTGAGGCCTCTCACTTTTCCTTTGCCTTTCAGCTTGTATTTGGTCGCAAATTCCAGTGATTCTATCTTACCATTTATTTTGCGCCGTTAGTCACTCTTTTGTTGTTTAATACTGTCTATCAGGGGAAGAGGAGTGACTCCTAGCCCGACCTCACCTGTTGTTTAAATATATTTGGCAGCGTACAGCTGCGAGAGTATTCTAGTTTAATCAAGTGCTACCCCCACTGTTAACATGGAAGGTTTTGGCCTCTCCTATTCGAAAGAAGAGGTGATGCCCTTCTGGCTGATCCAGCTTTATTTGCAGACCCCTTAGTTGCTCAAACTATCTCACAGACAACAGAGTGGGATAAGCTTACTGAACAAAAAAGGAGCCGTATACGTGCCATTTTACATGGTACGACGCTTAAAGAATATTTAAAGAATAATACAGCACCTAAAGGTCTTTTGGTGAAGGACACCCCAAGAATTTTTCTAGATGATGCTTTGTTTAGAAATTAATGGGCGCAGTTTGCATGGCACTGCACCCGTGATTGGTCAGTGCTCATCATTGAAACAGCCCTCCGACTTTCTGAAGCCTTTCTAGTTGAAATTCAACTCAATGAGACCCATTTTAGGACTACTCTTACAGGGTACAAAAAAGACTCGAAGAGCTCAACAAAGAGCTAAATAAGTATAAAGAGAATTTGGCTCAATCCAAAGCCCAGAAATTCCAGAAGGATCTTAAACACTCTTCATACACCAAGGTTTATCCTTATGCCAGCCCAGATTATATACCACCTAACAGAACTGATTATAACACAGATAGCTCTGGAGATGGCGATACTATCTCCAGTGGATCTAGTACTGATAGCTCAGGAAGTGGACAACGAGGGAGAGGTAGAGGTAGGAAACATCAAAATACTCAGCCATGGTACCCTTACCCACAACCGGGGGTTGGGGGCTTTCACCGCCATGCATTCCAGCAACCTCCGTTTCCACCAATGATGGGTTGGAATCCACTCTTTGTTCCACATCCCCAATACCAACCAAACATGTTTCCGCAGCCTTTTTTAGGGAGGGGTTGGAGGGGACGCGGCAGAAGAAGAGGATCCAACCAGGTGCATTGGGAACAGGAAGAGGCGGTGGGCAACAACGCAAGGAGCAAGACTCAGGAACAGCGAGCAGGCCCAAGCAATCTGAGAGCCTAATCACTAATCTATCCTCGGTGAGCCGTAGCACTGAAGAGAAATCCGTTCTGGAGAAGGGATTGGGTTTTATACCCACTGCTCGTCTTGACCACTTTGTTACCCTGTGAGTTGTCTGATTTCTTTCGTAAGTTAAGACTTAAGAGCTTCTTCGAGAAACAGACATTGGAGGATTCCCAGATGTCTTCAAGCGACACTGGTTTTAGGCTTGAATCTACCTTTACACCTCCCCTCATGCTGTTCCACCCGAGATAATAGCTTTCGAACAAGCAGTCTTTAACGACGTCGAAGCTTTGGAAGAACCATCTCCCTACAGGAACTTGAAAGCCACTGAATTCCAGGCCATACAAGCCCTCCAGAATAATACTAACATTGTCATAAAGAGTGATGACAAAGAAGGAAGAATCGTCAATCAGGATGCAGCAGCCTATGATATTGTGTGCAGACGACCCCTTGATAATACGACCAACTACATTCGTTTCAGAGAAGACCCCTCACTTTCTCTCCAAGAAGACATCTTGGAACTAGTGACCACGGCAGAACGCGATGGACACATTACGAAGCAAGAGGGAGATTTTTTGACTACATCGGAAGGAAAACTACCATACTTTTATACCCTTCCTAAAACTCATAAAAATAAGGTACCCCCTCCTGGACGACACATCGTCTCTGGCATTGGTTCTTTGCTTGAATCTTTGTGAAAATATTGTGATTTCTTTCTGAGACCGCTGATACAGGCGACCAGCACTTACATCAAAGATACTAAAAGCCTTTTAGCAATGCTCCGGGAAATCACTATGCCAGATGAACCCTGCTACCTGGTATCATTAGACATTGAAAGTCTATATACTTGTATACCACAGGACGACACCATCAGGGTAATAACAGAAAACAAGGAGAGATCTACCTGCAGGCTACCGGCACTTCTATGGGCAGCACATTTGCCCCAAGTGTAGCAGGCCTGTACGTCTACGATTTTGAATGTAAACACATACTATCTCCTTGTAATCCTTTTTCATCAAATGTAACCTTTTGGCAAAGGTACATTGATGATGTGCTGGTTATCTGGAAGGGGACTGAGGAGGTCCTACATGCATTTCTAGATTGGATCAACACCTGTGACCCACACCTGAGGTTCACACATGACTATGACAAAGAAGAAATTATTTTTCTGGATGTAAAAATAAAAAAAGTGGGAGACCACTTAAGGACCAAGACCTATCACAAACCTACGGCAAAAAATAACCTCTTACACTTCTCAAGTTTTCACCCGCACCCTCTGAGGGAGAATCTCCGGTTTGGGCAATATCTACGTCTCCGAAGGAACTGTAGTGTGATGTCAGATTACAATGAACAATCACGAGATTTAACCAACAAACTACAGAAAAGAGGATACCCCAACCATATTTTGAATAAAAGCTGCAAAAGGGCAAAGAACCAACATAGAGATGCCCTACTGGCGGATTATCCCAGAGACCCTCTTGAGAGCGTCCCATTGACGTGTGTCACAACCTATAATCCCATCTCCAATGCTGTGAGTCGCTGCATTAACAAGCACTGGAACATTCTTAAAAGCAATAAACATGATTGGGACAAACCGCTTTTCTCTTACAAACGGGCGAGGAGCTTGAAAGACTCTCTGGTACATGCACGCCCTAGGAACCAACGAAGAGAAGAGGAACAAACTGTATTGAATGCTTGGGGCCTGCCCCCCGGTCACAGGGCATTTCCCTTGTGGGGGTTGTAGTGTGTGTAACTTAACTACCACCACGAAAGTTTTGGATTTGGAACCAGGGAAACAATGGCAACAACGCAACCACACAAATTGTAATTCTTGCGTTGTGTATATGATCACGTGCCCTTGCGACTGAAGTACGTGAGCATGACTACAACGGATAAAACAACGCATCTGCGAACATCGCAGTAATATAAGATGCCAAAAGAACACCGCTAAACTGACGGCGCATTTTTTGCAATCTAACCATACCCCTAACGACATCAGATGGACCATTATAGAGCAACTCCATCCAAATGCGGGATCGCAAGGAGGTCTTTTTGAAAAGGAACAGCGGTGGATACATCGCCTTTCCACCCACCATGTTGGGCTTAATGATGATATCCCATGGTGGACAGTGATGAGGCGCTGACTCATTGGAAATTATTTCTCAAGAACCATATAAGATCTGGGTTAGTTGAGTAACAACACAACCTTTGCCCCTTCATATACTTTCACCTTTTTCTATTTCAGGCCCATCCACAATGAACATAAACATATATCCTTTGAGTTCCTTTTTCTGCCCATACAAAATGAATACAGACAAATGTCACTGGAATACGTTTAAAGGGGTTTGTTATTCAGGATACTGGTCATTAAGAGACTGTGTGCACATTGATTACCTAGATTTGTCAATGTGCCACCCTTTTAGACTATACTGTGTCAATTTGCCCACTGTCATATTTGTCAATAAAGTTTTATTCATGATATTGAGAGTATACCTCTTTAATTTACAGCGCTTATATGCCAACACACCAAACTAAGAAGTGTACGCATCTTTTTCCATCTCCATTCAATGTGCCATCGTATCTTACCATAATATGACAATTTGACGCTGTCCACTAGCCGATAAAGTTCACAAACATTAATTGCGAGTATATCTCTTTAAGCATACACGTCACGCCGCCGTTCTGACGGCGGGGAAATCATGTGATCTCCTCTCCGGTACTTCTACTTCAGCGTTTCGCCTGTCCAGTAATATTCGGGCTGCGGAAGCGCATGAAACAGGTTGCTTGAGGGGAGTCGCCGAGTCATAAGTGAGTGTTTTACTATCGGAAGACTGCAGTAGTTACTTACGCTTTCCTGGTGCAACCGATGAGAAAAATTATCGACCAAACAAACAATATGAATGCCTTAACATATGTGACTTGGATGAATGATAATCCTTGATGCTCATCACGTGATAATAATTTGGTTCAATATTTCCAATCTATATCACGTGTTTAGATTCTGGTTCACCAGTGCAGTACCAGGGCTTTACTTTATCTGATCAGGCACGGATGGGTTTTAAAGGTGTTTTGCATGTATAACCCACTGCTACTGGTTTATGGTTGGCTTTACACCTTCCAACGCTTGTGTTAAGATAATGACACGATTGAATTTTTATTGTGTTGTTTGTTCAAATTTTTCTTTTCCAGATTCAGGGCCCTTGGAAATACCGGGAGAGCCCATACGGGTAGAACCGTGAGTTTTACCATCACGCATACACATCCCCCAGGTTAGGGTACTCCTTAGCGTGCGTATACCGCCGGGGGATTCTTTTGGTCCTGATAAAAGTTTTGCTGATTTAGCATCTAATAGCAGAAACATGTCGACCTTCTCACCTTTTAATTAGGATACATTTGGTTCAAGTTTATAACCACTTAGTGTCCGATTCACCTGTTTTTTTTTTTTTAAATCTTTGTTTGTTTTATTAGAGAAAGCAGAAGGAAGAAAAGCGACAATCCCGCACAACTTCCCACACAGGGGGCATAAGTAGAGGCGAAAAGCAAGGGTGATGAGTTCTAAAGAGCGGTCACCATTCAGCCCAGATGGCAGTTCAATGAGGCAATAGGACAGTGAAGTGCAAGACAAAGCTGGTCACAGTTCAAGACCTCGATGGGTGGGACGCTCCGTGAAGCCGGAATAGCAGAACCCATACACACCGCCTGCTGTACAGGTCTCTTGTATGCCTCATTTATCATCGAGGGTGCCGCAAGAAACGAACCAACAGAGAACTTACCCCCCCCACCCTTCCCACCCCCCCTGGTGGTGGTGACAGCGTACAATCATTCATTCAACCTGATTCCACATTCAAACCTGAAATAGATGGAGAGCCCACACCGTGACGGGCACACTGCAGATGGTAAACCGTTTGAGAGGAAGCGGACCAAGGGTCCCCAGCGGAATATAAAGTTCTTGAAATCGCCCAAGAAGATGTCCGCTACCCGTTCCATGCTCAGCAGTTGCCACAACTTCGCATGCCACCGGGACAATGCTGGGGCCTCCGCTGCCAGAGTAAGTTTGGCGGCCCCGACACACAGCCACAAGATCTTTTTGTCCGCTCGGGTCTGGTGTTGGAGAGCCGGGTCTCGAAGACCCAGCAATACATGGGCCATTGAGTCAGCTATCGGGTAACCAAGAATCTCTTTGATGTGGGATAGAATCTCTTCCCAGTATGGGCGGATGATCAGGCAGTCCCACCAGATATGGCGGAAATCTCCCAGCAAACCACAGCCCCTCCAGCATCTGTCTGACGAGGACGGGAAGATGCGATGTAACTTGGCCGGGTGCATATACCAGTCCATGAGAGTTTTGAGATGGGCCTCCCTCAAAGCCACCGAATGGTTATGTGCCGTGATGTCCCGCCACAGGCACGACCACTCACCTTCAGAAATATCTCGTCCGAGGAGTTCCTCCCAGTGTCCCATATACCTGGGGCGAGGTGATACGGCGGAAGTAAGCAGTAGGTTATAAAGAAAGGAGATAACGCCCCTCATGGCAGTGGTCCGCAAGATGAAGGCCTCAAAGGGAGAGGGGGGCCTTGTGGCTACCTCATTAATCAATGGCGTCGTTGCCCAATGAAGTAGTTGGAGGTGGCGGAATCTCTCGGATGCAGGGACTCCGTAGTCCCGCATACAGTTGGCAAAGGTAAGCGGGGTATAGCCATGAAATAGGTGCGTGAGGGCCCTACAGCCTCCCTCCCTCCATACCTCGAAAGGGCCTTCATGCAACGCCGGCGGGAAGGCCGGGTTAAAGTGTATTGGCGTAAAGGGGGATGGGAACGTAGTCCAGCGTTCATCACTAGACACTGTGTCCCAAACCTTCAGGGTGGTGCCAGTGGGGGTACTGATGATCCCAGATTGATCTCCCCGCTACACTCCTGTCCATATGCAGCCAATGTTTTTCCAAGAATTGCTGGGACCACTCCACCAAGACTCGTAGTTGCGCGGCTTTGTAGTAAAAGTGCATATCGGGGAGGCCCACTCCTCCCTCCCTCCGCGGCCGACGCAGAGTAGCAAAGGAGAACCGCGCCCGGCCCCCTTGCCAGATAAAGCGAAGCATCTGGGTCTTGAGGCGCCGGAAGAAGTCCACATCCATCGGTATAGGGAGTGCCTGGAAAAGATATAAAAACTTGGGCAGGAGGACCATCTTTAGCGCGTGAATTCTGCCCAGCCACGAGATATACTTTGGTTTCCAGCGGTCCAAATCCGCACGAGTCTTCACCAGCAACGGGGGGAAATTTGCAGAGTATAATTTCCCTATCGAGGGTGTCAGCCGGACCCCTAGGTACAGGATGGAGTGGGAGGCCCATGGCAGTGGCGTAAGTGGTCGCACTCTGTCCACCTCCGCTGAGGAGAGTGTTAGATTGAGAACATACGATTTATCGTAATTTACCTTGAAACCGGCCACTTCCTCAAAGCGCTGTAGCACCCCTTGGATGTGTGGGAGAGAGTGAACCGGATCCATAACAGACAACAGAACGTCATCGGCAAAGAGGGTAATTTTGTGTTGTTTCCCAGAAAAGGGGAGACCTCGTATCTCCTCATGCTCCCACACCGCCAGTGCAATGGTGCAATACTCAAAGCGAAGAGCAGGGGGGAGAGAGGGCAGCCCTGTCTGGTGCCCCGGGAGTGCGAAAAAAACTCTGATAAGTAGCCATTTACCGCTACTCCAGAGCGGGGGCTATTTTAATTCGCTCTGATCATTGAAATGAACTTAGCCGAGAAACCGAAGGCGGCCAAGGTGTGAAACATGAAGCCCCAGTCCACCCGATCAAAGGCTTTTTCCGCATCGAGACCCAAGAGGACCGCCGGTATTCGAAATCTGTTAGCCTTCTCGATCAAGTGGATAATCCTCCTCGTATTGTCGTGGGTCTGGCGCCCCTTAATGAACCCGGATTAGTCTGGGTGAATGAGCACTGGTAGCAAGTCTTGGAGCCTACTTGCAATGATGGAGGAGTACAACTTGGCGTCTATATTAAGGAGGGCTATTGGGCGATATGAGGAGCATTTAGTCGGGTCTTTCCCCGTTTTGGGGATAATAGAAACCATGGCCTCCGCCATGGAGCCGGATGTTTCCCCGGCCTCTGCCATGGTGTTAAAAAGAGTGACTAAAAAGTCGCATACTTCCGACGCGAATGTCTTATAGAAAAGAGCGGTATAGCCATCTGGCCCAGGAGCCTTATGGAGTTTCAGCGCTTCGATGCCATCCAGCACTTCTGCTCTGGTGACAGGGGCAGCCAGTAATTCGTTCCATTCCTTAGATACTTGAGGCAAGGGCAGATCTCCTAAATAATCCCGCTGGTCCCTAGAGTCTATGGCCTCCCCTGCATAAAGTGCGGCATAGAAGCGTCCAAATAGAGTAGCTTTGGTCTCATCCCGATGCTGCAGAGTCCCCGTCGCATCCCGGATATCTCCTATGTAGTCCCTTTCCCTCTTATCCCGAAGCTGCCGAGCCAGGTGCCTCCCCACCTTGTTCCCCTGGGAGTAGGAGAGGTGCCGTAGTCAAAGCAGGGTAAACTCCGCTCTGTTGTTGTAATGGGCCCTAAGCTTCCCCCTTACTGCAGTCAGTGGGCGAAGGGTCAATCTGGAAGGGTTCAGTTTATGAGCTTGTTCTAGAGCAGCGAGTTCCTCCTCGAGCTCCTCACGTTCTTTCCGCCGCAACTTGTTGAGGTGAGCATTGAGGGCCAAACAGGTGCCCCTCAGGGACGCCTTAAAGGCGTCCCAGGTGGTGAAAACTGACGTGTCAGAAACGGGATTGAGAGTAAAAAAGTCCCGGATGGCCTTCCGTAGCTCCTTGCATGAGGGTTCATCCCGTACAAGTGAGGCCGGAAAGTACCACTTGCGTTGCCAGACATCCTGCGCAGACCATTGTAGCCCGAGCACCAGCAAGCTGTGATCAAAAACAGAGAGCGGGAATATACTGGAGTCGCGGACATCTCCTCTGAGGGCTTGACTCAAGAAAATGTGGTCCAGACGTGAATAGGAGTGGTGGACATGGGAGAAGAAGGTGTAATCCCGAGAGTGTGGGTGCATGGAGCGCCAGCCATCGACCAACCCCAAATCACCTAGCAGCCGCTGTGTCTCAGTGGAGAACAAGCCAGTAGTAGACCTCTGATGATGAGAGCTATCCATTTCCTTATTCCACACCAGATTGAAGTCCCCCATCAGGAACAGGACTCCTTCCACAAAATCTTCCACTCTCTGCAGCAGGCCCTGGAGAAACCCATTTTGTCCTGCATTTGGGGCATACAGCACCACAAAGGTGCACAATCTACCACACACCAGACCCTTAACCATCAACCAACTGCCATTCTTATCGCTGAGCACCCCCATAGGCTGAAAATGAAGGGATGAACGGAAGAGAAGGGCCACCCCCCTGTGTTTTGTGGAAGCAGAGGATCTGTAAATAAGGGGGAAACTCTTATGTTTAAGGCGGAGCTCATCTCTGCGTGCCAGGTGAGTCTTCTGGAGACCCACCACATCGAGCTGGTGATCATTCAGATACTTCCAAATCTTTTGGCGCTTTTGCGGGGA
This sequence comes from Lissotriton helveticus, assembly GCF_964261635.1. NCBI lineage: Eukaryota > Metazoa > Chordata > Amphibia > Caudata > Salamandridae > Lissotriton > Lissotriton helveticus. Next base: position 536,118,570 of record NC_136070.1, read on the forward strand.
GTTCAAGCCCTTCACATTCCACGTGCCAATACTAAGAGGCATTACAGGATAGTGACTCCACCCTCGCTACATGCACACTGTCAAAGGACGCCCCCGCCCCCTCCACCCGGAGCCACCCCAGGACAGTCTGCGTCAGCACCTCCTAGCAAGGAACCCCAAGGGGCCACACCGCAAGAGAACACAGAGCACATAGAGCCACCGGGCCCAGGTCAGAACAAGCAGAATACATACATACAGCATTCCATAGACCAAAAGTTGCATTGAACCTCATAGCCCGGTCACCACCACCCCCCCCCCAATCCCAGCCCTCCCAATACCCCCAACAACCCCCCTTGAAACCCTCCTCCCCCCAAGAAGTGTGAGTTCCGCTCTAGAACCAGTAGAACAGTGAGCGGCAACAAGGAGAAAAGGAAACCCCCCAGTCGACCCCCCCTCCTCCCCCCAGCCCCAGGACGCAGACCCTCAACAGGAGTACCTTCCTGACCCGTAACTGAAAAGCCCCAAAAAGAGAACAAACAGAAAAAATCAGAAAACGAAATAGTTCCACAGTGAGGGCTGTCGTTAGGTCCCTCAGGGAGCGGGGACTGATGTAACAGTTAGTGTCCCATACGCTCACCGGACCGAGGCGTCTTCCCAAAAGTACATAGTTACCCTCGGTACCTGAGTGAAGGGGGGGAGGGGAGTCCCTCCGACGCCGATCAATCTTCCCTCCGGAGTCAAGCAGCAGACGAGCTGTCCTGCGATGGTGCCGTAGTCACGCTCACCACAGAGGCCACCGCCCCACTCCTCTCCTGCAGGCTAGCCGCAGGGTCCAGCCTGTTCTGCGCTGTGGACCGCCCACCCTTTGCCAGGAGGAAGAGCGCCGCCCGCGCCGTGCCGGCGAACGCCCGGCACTCGGAGAAGGGGCATCGTCATCTATTCCAAGAAGGTCCTTGGCAGCCTGCAGGGACCTAAGCTGGACCAATCTATTCTGCAATCTGAAGATGAGGCGGAAGGGATGGCCCTAGGAATACGCCACATTGCGGTCGTGCAGGGAGGTCGTCACCGGTTTAAATTCGCGACTCTTCTGCAGCGTGGACGCCGCCAAATCTTGGAAGAGTTGGGGGCGATGATCCGGAAACTGCAAGGCGGTAATACCCCTCGCCTTCCGAAGAATGCGCTCCTTAAGCTGAAAATCGTGTACACATACCAAGATGTCAGGAGGCAGAGCACTCGCACCCCTCGGCAGCCCCACTCTATGGACTCTGTCCATCCGGATCTCGCTAACGTCGTCTTCTCCCAGAATCTGCAAGAAGAGGGCTTCCACATAGCCCCGCAGGTCTCCCGCCTCACCGTCCCAGGGCACAGCACGAGTGTGGATATTGTTTCGGCGGGAACGGTTCTCTAAGTCCTCGGCATGGGCCTGGAGGTCCAGATTCTGCTCTGTGAGCCTAAGCACGTCCTGCTGGAGCTGGTGCACATCCCCCGCCAGCCCTAGGTCATGCTCCTCCAGCGTTGCCACACGCTCGCCAATGCCATCCACATCTCTCCTCACCTCTCTGAGATCCGAAAGCGAGTTGGGAGCGGAGCTCCGAGATGTCTTCCTTGATGGCAGAGAGGAGCTCCAACATAAAGGCCTTGGTAGCTGGCGCATCTTCATCTTTCTGCCTGGGGGAAGCACTGGTACCTGGTGACGCCGCAAACTGCGACCCCTTCGGGACGCCCTCTTTGCCTGGTTTTTCCTTACAGGGCCTGTTAGCCATCGTGCCAAGATCTGTGGACCGCTCCGGCCAAGGCGTCATGTATGGCACACCACTCTGGGACAATCCACACCACGCAGGGCCGACTTTCCCTTATTCCACTCCCGCAGTAGCCACGTATCTAGGGGGTCAGGTCAGCGCGGCCGCACTACCCTCCAGATCCACACGCCAGAAATCCAGTAGGACCCCGAATGCTCGTCGTAGCGCCCGCCCCCTGAAGCGCGACACACCACACTTCGTCCGGCCACCTCCAGTGCTCAGGTCTCACCACCAGATTGATCCGTGCCTGTCCAGGCGCGGGGGCCCCCCGCAGGTTCCTCCACCGGACACCAGCTCCAGAGCTCCACCAGAAGCCGATCCAGCGCAGCACCCCCAGGCCAGGCGGCACCCCTCAACGAGTGCTCTCAACAGGCACTGCGCAACTAGTCCAGGAGGCAACAGGGGTCCAACCACTGCGCGTAGCCGCACACTTCACCAGGGGCAGGCTGGGCACGCTGGAGGTCGTCTCCGCCGCTCCACAGGTCACGACCGAGGCGCCAAGCCCACAGGTGAAAAACCCTCAAGCGGTCTCCAGTCAGCCCCCCGGGGTAGGGCCACCCCTAAAGGCAGGCAGCAGTGGGCGCTAATGACTCTCAGCCCCAGTCCAGGGGAGCAGGGCAGTAGGCTCCCCGACCACCACACACCAGTGCAATCCACACACCCCAGGGTACAGGGCTCAGTGACTCACCCTGGCAGGCAGGCCGCAAGATCGCCGTCTCATGTAGGGCCCCACGCCGCGTCCGCCACCACGCGACCAGGCAGCACAGTCCGGGGGGGGGCCCGGGCGGCAAGAATCAGCACTTCGAGGGTTCTCCAAATGGCAGCCAGCCTTCAACAGGCTCCCGACTCCAAAGTAGGCCTCAAAGTCTCAGAGTCTCAGGGGAATCCGTCTCCGGGCCAGATAGCAAAGGCCCCAGAGCGACTCCAGAACCCAGCCTGGAATCAGTGCCCCAGAGAGCGATCCAGCGCCCCAGGGCAGGTCTTCACAGCCAGCGGGGCAGCGGCGGACAAAGCCAGCAAGGAGCCAAACTGCACTCAGCCACGCCTCTTTCCGCTCCGGATAGGCCCCAAAGCCCCGGTCTCCCGTAGCTCACCACTCCGCACCCGCTCAGCCGCCGGATCGGTGGTCACTCCTCCCGCAGGCGGCCTCCTCACAGTTGCCGCAATTCTGGTGTCCGCTCCCTCCAAGCCCCAGCCGAGGTCCGTACAGGTACAGCAGCGGGTGCAGGCGTAGGCTCCACCGTCCCCAGTGCTCGCCCAGGGTTCGACTCGGCTGCCGGCCTGCGGGAAGGCCGCGTCCTCAATCTCCGCTTCACAGGCACCGGGAGCAAAACCAAGGCCACCGGCAGGACGTCCGTGGCAGCGCGACCGCAGGTGACACTGCCGCGCGTGGAAACGGTACTCCGAGAGGGTGCTACTCAATGCTGAGACTAGCGTGGCGCCGGAGGGACACTAGCACACGTCCTACTCCGTCGCCATCTTGGCCACGCCCCAATTCACCTATTTTTAATGATCGCTGGCTGGCCCTTTATTAAAATTGGTTCAGGGAACAGCCTGCGATCTTTTAATTCACTACTCACTCTTCTGAGCAACACCTCACAAGTAAAAAAAAAACAGCTCCGCTGCAATTCAGGCATTGCAGCACACCAGGGAGACATTCGGTCTCCCTGGTGGGAACCCGATGATGAAGCATGTCACCAACTAGGTTGGTGAGTAAGGGTTCTTTCAAAAAAACAAAGGTTTTTTTCACTAAGCACACACCTTTCTTTTGCCTTTCACTTGTATTTGGTCGCAAATTCCAGTGATTCTATCTTACCATTTATTTTGCGCCGTTAGTCACTCTTTTGTTGTTTAATATTAGCCTCTCACTGGCGAACAGCTCTGCTCCTTGCAAGGCCCAAAATTACAGACAAAAGGCGTCCATAAAAGGGATCCTCACGGACAACGAAATTGAGGTCCAAAATACGGTTGGTCCGTAAAATTTACAGAAGGTTGGTCACCCTAGCAATAGTTTGCCTGCAATATCTAGTCTCCGATTTGCATAAGGACTCATGAATGTAACACTGAAATGTGACTTCTTCTAACCCCATTCATACCTATTTTTCTATCTCTTTCATCACACAAGGGGGAAGGTATTAGCACAAAGGCGAGAGAGCAAAACAGGTGAGTGGCAGGCATGGTGAGGTGAGGGGGGATATAATTCAAGGAGAATGCTGGAAAAAACACGCTCTCGCATTGTGCTTAAACTAAAAGAAAAAAATAGCGGTACAAAAAAGTAGTGGAAGAACACAAGGTAATGCGTCCATGCTCCAGGGGAGGGACAAACCTAAGAGGAAGAATACCCTTACAAGCTAACCCATAAGAAACAAGTAAATGAGTGTGACAATAGAGCCAACCAATATTACTCAACGGGCGAGCCCTAAGCCACTGTAAGTTAACAATGTCAATCAACACTCAGTGCATGTGCTGTCTAGTAACTAAGACAAAGAAAACTGTTCAGCGCAAGTAGGGGAAAAGCCTTAGTGGCTAAGGTACATCTTGCAGTAATTACCGCATACACACACCCTTTTTTCCTGAGTCCCTGTAATGAACGGCACCCTTGACAGCAAATAAAACAACCATTGGCAAAGCCAATAGGTCTTCCTTATCCAAGAGCTATTGGATTTAACAATGTGTTTTTGCCATGTTGTACACCAGCGTAGCTGCTGTTCAGCATGTCTAAAAATTAGTGGTGTGGAGTATCCAGAATGGAGTGTGGAGAAGTGGGGGAGGGAGTGGAGTGTGGAGAAGTGGGGGGGGGAGTAGAGTGTCGCAGTCTGGATTTGTTGAAGTAGAGTGCCAGAGTGGAATAGAGTTCAGTGGTTCAGTGGCCGTAGAGGGCACTGTCGTAGAGTGGCTTAAAGTGGAATTGGATAAAGTGTTGTGGAATGGGGTGGATTCGGTTGAGGAAGTGGATTGGATGTGGGTAGAGTGGTTTGGATTGGGGTAGAGTGAGTTGGATTGGGGTAGAGTGGTGTGAATTGGAGTGGGTGGACTGTATGGGGTGGACTGTATTGGAGTGAGGTGGATTGAAACGGGGTGAGGTTGATTGGATGAAGGAGTGGGGTGGATTAGATTGGTGTCGGGTGGATTTGGGTGAGGTGGGGTGGAGTGGGGTGAATTTATTTATTTATTTATTTATTTTAACTTGTAACGCGCAACAGCGGGTTTCCCGGCGCTAGGGATAGACTCAAGAAGAAAGAAGTATCAGGTAATATCGAGCAGACCAGGACAATGGGCAGATCACTCAAAAAGCAAGGTCTTAAGTCGCTTCCGGAACCGCAGCAAGTTATTCTCCAATTTTAGAGCAACTGGTAAAGCGTTCCAGAGCTTGGGCCCTAGATGAGCGAAAGACCGCCCGCCCATTCTGGCAAGTTTGAATCTTGGGATAACAAAGTCTCCATTCCCAGAAGATCTAAGGGTTCGATGAGTCCTGTATGGTTGAACTAAGTTCTGTAGGTATTTAGGGGCTGTGCCCTGCCTAATCTTGAACAGATAACATAAGGCTTTAAATTTAATCCGGCTTGAGATTTTAAGCCAGTGTAAGTCACGCAGAGCAGAAGATGCTGAAGTTCTCCTAGGAACCTTCCAAAGCAGGCGGGCAGCCGCATTGTGGACTACCTGAAGAATCTTAATGGTTGCAGCATCAGCTCCCAAATAGAGAACATTACCGTACTCCAGGCGGGAGACAACCAATGCCTGGACAACAGTTCTCTGAGTGGATAGGGGCAGCATCCATAACATTTTCTGGAGCCATCTTAAGGTGGAAAAGCAGATCGCTGCAACCTTTGTAGCCTGCTGCCTCATAGATAACTTGTCGTCAACAAGGAAACCAAGGTTGCGAACCACTGTGGCTGGTTGTGGAAGGGGTCCCATATCACTAGGCCAATGTTGGGGGCCCCATAGATTTTTATTCTTGCCCAATATCACCACCTCTGTCTTCTCCCCGTTTAATTTCAGACAGTTCTTCTGCATCCACTCGGCCACGCGTACCAGGCCGAGCTTTAGAGCAGAGGGGCTGTTCTCATCTCTGCCTGACAGAGAGAAGACAATTTGGGTGTCATCGGCGTAGGAGAATAGCGTCAGCCCCGCCTCCTCCACAATGGTGGCCAGGGGTCTTACGTAGATATTAAACAATAAGGGGCTGAGTATAGACCCCTGGGGAACACCATAAGCCAATGAGCAGATTGTAGATGTAGCTTTGGCCGAGAAAACCTGGAAAGTACGCCCACTAAGAAAGGAGGCAATCCAGGCTAAAGCCGGGCCTGCCACTCCCAGGGAGCGGAGAGATCTCAAAAGGATGGAATGGGAGACGGTATCGAACGCGGCACTCAAATCCAGCAGGATGAGTGCTGATGTTTCACCTTGATCGATACCGTGTCGTAGACTCTCCGTAACTCCGAGGAGTGCTGTCTCTGTGGAGTAGTGAGCTCAGAAGCCGGACTGGGATGAGTGTAAAAAACCAGAACTCTCCACTAGATGGTTCAGTTGAGTGTTGACGTGCCTTTCCAGGATTTTCTATTAGAGTTGGGGTGTGGATTGAACTGACTGTAGGGGTTGGTTTGCATTGGAGTGAGGTGGATTGGACTGAAGTATCATGGATTGGAGTGTGGTGGGCTTGATGGATTATATTGAGTGGGTGGACTGAACTGGGATGAGGATGGATTGGGGTGGACTCGAGTGGGGTGCATTGGATTGGTGTGGGGTAGGGTTGGTTGGAGTGAAGAACATTGGATTGCAGTGGTGTAGACTGGATAGGTGTGAGGCGGATTGCATTGATTGGACTGAAGTGGATTTGATTGAGTGGGGAGGATTGGAGTGGGGAGGATTGGAATGGGGTGGATTGGATTTGGCTGGATTGGAGTGGTGTGGATTGGATTGGAGCGGGGTGGACAGGATTGGGGTGAGGTGGATTAGATTGAAGTGGGGCGGATTGTTTCGGATTGGAGTGCGGCAGATTGTTTTGGATTGGAGTGGGGCAGATTCTTTTAGATTGGAGTGGGGCAGATTTCTTTAGATTGGAGTGGGGCAGATTATTTTGGATTGGACTACAGTGGGGCAGATTGTTTTAGATTGGAGTGGGGCTGATTGTTTTGGATTTCACTATAGTGGGGCAGATTGGAGAGGGGTGGGTTGGGAGGATTGGAGTGGAATAGGAGGAGTGGCTTGGATTGGAGTGGGGTGGACTGGGGTGGACTGCACAGTTATATATTAAAGCATAATTTCCGAAATTACACACAAGAATGAAACAATGTCGCTTTGCAATAAATTAATCCTCACCTTTTGAGAACAGTGCAGACGATCAAAAACAAAGCAAAACACGGGTGCAAAGTGAGAAACGAAGACTTGGCAAAATGAAAGAAAGTTAACTACAGAAAATAAATCTTTGCAATTTTGTTTGTCCTGCTGACTATGGAAATGTAATATAGTTCTTTCAAAGTGTATTGGTCCCTCATTGTGTCTATCTGTTAAGCTGCTCCTTTGCACAAATGATCCAAGCATTATGCTCTGATGAAACAAATGAGATGTTCCATTAGAATAAGATATTCAGGAGGACGTATCCACAATGCTATCCCTTGGTAGTTTTGGAAATCCATGCACAGCAAGACAGTAGTTACGCCAGCATGTGACTCAGAGAGACGACATTCACAGTGAGGTCAACAGTGAACCTACAAATGAGGTAAAGTTGAGAGGCAGGTTAAATTTTACGTCCAATGATGTCTTCTTTGTCTATGACCTTTATCATCCACATGTGTATTGAAGCAGAAGAGTTATAGGTCTTGCAAAAATGCATCATTACATAGACGTTTACAACAAAAGTACATATGTAACAAAGATAAAAGCAAGTGGGTTTACAGGTGAAAAGATGTAACCGTTTTAACACAAATCCAGTAAGTCTCGAGACTAGTGTACCATAGGAGATATTACTGCCTATTCCTTTTTAGGTCTCGCACCTAGCGCTGCAGTGCGCAGCACTGATTGTGCAGGGAGAGACATCTTTTGAAAAATGACCTAGAAATCGCACACGCTTGTGCATGTGTGTTGGACTTGGCCCATTTTCCTGAAATTTTTCGCTTTTCACCCTCCCCTGTTTTAGGATGTCTCCCCCATGGTAGAGAAATGTATAGGCCATGTGTGGAGTGAGATGTCATGGTAAATGTAATGCAATGGTGTGGGGGGCGTGGCCAAGAGCCGGTCATGGCGGACGTGTAGTGCTGAAGCTCCGTCCGTAGCCCTTTGATACTAGCTGCTAATCCTGCCTACCCTCTACGCAACCCACCTCAAACTTTGGCCCGGACCTGCACCGGACGAGCGGCGGGCAGTGGCGGCGAGATACCCTCCTCAGGCACCGCCTACCGCCTTGGTGAGCTGCGGCGGCCACCGGGGCCTCCTGCGCAGAGGGAAGCCGCGGCCTCAATTAGCCCTGAGGCCTGACTGCTGCTAACTGCCGACGAACCGCCGACAGGACACCGGAGGTGCACTAGGGCATAGAACTGTGCGTGCCGCAGCCGGGAGGACGGCGATCGATTCTGCGGGCACCGGACCGGCTCCCTGTCCGCCGGTAGACCCCCGAGACCCGTTCTGCCCTGATTGCCCGGCGTGCGGCCGGAGGAACGCCGGACTGCGCTGCACCCCCTGGACTGCTGCGGGGGCGCCTGCGTCCGGCGAAAGGAAACGTTGAGAGAGCTGGGGTGAGGACTCTAGAGCCCTGAGTTCTGCTAAGGCTGCGTGGGACACCCGGCGGCGGCCCGGCGGGCCTTGGCGCCGAGGCAGCGACGCGGGCGCCATCTTGCCTCCGCCCTGAACACCAGCAAATCAGTGAGGGACACAGTGTACGTCGGCAACACCAGCAGTTCTTGAGGGCAGCGGGGGAAATACAGATCTGGGGAAGCAACGCAGCGCCGGCACGACCCCTGCGGCCACGCTACCACTGGTGACCCAGGACAGCATCGAGGGGTCCAGCTGCACAGGGGCACGCGTGGCGAGCCTCAGACTGCGAGACCGCCTTCACTGGGACAGGTGAGAGGCGCCACACCGCTGTTTTGCCTCTTGCGGTCCCCCCCCCTCCTGCAGCCACTTGCCTCTACCTGCCGCCACGCCGGGGCCAACGCGGCGATTACACGGGGGTTCCTCCACGGAACGCCGCCACACAGATCAGGCGTGCCGCCCCTGCTATAACAATACTGACCCTCTCCAGCGCCAGGGAGTCACCGCTCCAATTGCCTTCCCCGCTGAGACGCCGGAGGCCGCGTGGAGATCCACAGCGGACAGGAACGCGACCACCCCGACGCCGCTCTGCATACTAGGTTGATGGGACGGCACTGGCGCAGGGCCCAGGACCCCGGTGCATCGACGGACATGCAATCTACCGGCTCGGAGGACCCTCTTTCCTCCTCGAATATGGACGTTATCCCGCCGACTGGGAAGGGGTCGCAAGACGCCAAACTAGACCTTATCCTCAACGAGACACGAGCTACACGGGAGGCGCTGGAAACACGTATCCATAACATGGCGACGGGTCTCTCGTTGCTCCGAGCAGATCACAATAAACTTGCAGAGAGGGTCTCCGAACAGAAACTTGCACTGGATGATCTCATACCCCAACAAACGGAGCACTCGACGAAACTAGAAGGCGTGGAAAAACAGCTCAAGCAATTATGGGACAAGGTGGACGATGCGGAAGGACGTGCCCGCCGCAACAACGTCCGCATCTTAGGCATTCCAGAACGCAGCGAGGGGAGGAACCCTACCCAATTTGTGGAGGACTGGCTCCGTCAACTGGTGGGTCCAGAAGATCTTACGGCCCTGTACAGCGTGAAGAGGGCGCATAGAATACCATCCAAACCACTGCAACCGGGTGCGCCCCCACGTTCTTTGATCGCACACCTCCTTCACTACAAGGACCGCGACACTGTGCTACGCGTGGCCCGAGAGAAGGCACCGATTCGCTATGAAGACAAGAATATCTCCGTGTATCCTGACTTCACGCCCACGGTACAGCGTGCCAGGTCCACCTTCCTGGGGGTAAAACGCAAGTTGCGTGAGAGAGACTTGAAATATGCCCTTCTGTTCCCTGCCCGCCTTAAAATACTACACAGTAACAAGTCATATTTCTTTGACTCGCCGGAAGAAGCAGCAGAGTGGATGGAGGTGACGCTAACCCCGCCGACCTCGCAGGACCCATTTATGGCCGCTAGGGGAGAAGGCCGTCGGAATCGCCCAGATCGGAAAAGCGCCACTCCGGACACTGGACAAGCCCCACCGCAGAGGACGGCACCGACGGATGCGACCGCTACGAACCGTCCAGCAGACCCCACACCGGTGATGCAATTGACGGAGGAGGCACTCGCCGCCCATGATGCGGGCACAGCCAGAGACCTAATTAGCAACTCTGATACGCACACAGAGGTGTCCGGATCGGCGGACAGCATACAACTCTTCCCCAAAATCACGGCGCAGACAGCAGACGAATTTTAACATCACCATCGTGACCGCACTCCGGGTGATAATGTATTGACTGTATCATTCCTTGCACACAGGTGGGTTGCTTAAGGGATTGATTTATTAAGGGCCGCCGTGCCACCGCAGGCCAGTACAAGAACGGCGCTAGTAACCTGCGCCCCCCCACCGCAGGCACATGGAACTGTTTGACTCCTGCCCCTGTTGGGCATCATGGTTCGGACCTCGAGCCCGTTGGCCTGGGGACCTTAGTGTTCAGGGATTAACTGTTTGCTTGACACTCCTCTTTTGCAATACGATGTACCAGGCGCGTGCGCCCACATACTCATTTTTGCCGCACTACACGACCAGACATGGGGCCACTTAATGTTTATAACTTGTGCACCTGGAATGTGCGGGGCATGGGCTCGATTCACAAAAGGCACAGGATACTTGCCCAGCTGAACCGAAGGGGCATTATGATGGCCTGCCTACAAGAGACGCACCTGAACTGTGCTGAGCGTCTGAAACTGCATAAGAAGTGGAAGGGCCAATTTTTCGCTACGTCCTATTCTGCATTCTCTAGGGGAGCCGCTATTTGGCTCCGTAATTCTGTCCCCTTTAAGCCACTAGAGCAAAGAATTGACAAGGAGGGTAGATATGTATTTGTGAAGGGCTTACTGGATGGGGCTACTGTTGTGCTTGGTTGTGTATATTCTCCAAACTCGGGACAATCTGATTTTTTGATTAATGTCAACGGGGTCCTTGCGGATTGGGCGGATCACCAATGGGTGGTTGGAGGGGACTTCAATGCTGTGTTGGATGTTACCCTGGACAGATCGCACCCCCCACTACACGCCACGGAAAGCAGGCGACAGGCGGACGCACTGGCACAGTGGGCGGAGGGATGGGATCTGGCAGATGCATGGCGCAGTACACATTTGCAGGACAGGGAATATACCTTTTTCTCCCCACCGCACGGGCTCCACACCAGGATAGACCGAATCCTTTGCTCCCGTTCCTTATTAGGATCGGTTATTCAGGCCCAGCACATGGGGAAGACCCTATCCGATCACAATCCTGTTGAGCTGACTTGGCAGTGGGGCCGACAGACGACCCCAATCCCGACCTGGAGATTACCCACGGAGCTGTTGGAAGATGCAGTCTTCAGGTCCACTATGGCGGATGCCATTGAGGGTTATTTTTTATACAAAGAGAAATGCTGGCCCTGCGATTTTTTATAGCTATATTTTGAGCAACAAACCAAATCCTTGTTATGATTTGTATGGTCGAATTTATTTAAACCATTTACTTTTTCATATAAATCTCATTAAGTTAAAGCATTGATTGCATGAGAAAAACACTACGTACATACAATTTATACAAAAACATTTGACAAAGAATTTTAACAAAAATACATAAATACATATGACAAAATGACATCCAATCATTAAGTGTACATAAATATACAAATACGGTCATACGAGAAGCATCAGTCGTTATGTAGTATTAAGCAATGAAGCTATTTGCAGTAAGGAAAAGAAAACAAAATGAATTGTAACAAATACAAATTTTCAATTGTCTGATAAATAAACTTGAATTCTTTCTGCTATTGCCAATTCCTTTCTGCTATTGCCGACGCGTTTCGAACTCGCTCTGGCATTTGGCAAGTTCTCATCAGGGCTTTCTCGTATTATTCTTCTGAAAATTATGTACAAAGAAAATGAGTGAGATTTTGCAATCCTCATTTTCGTCCCCTATATACATTGCCCCCTACCAAGACTTTCTAGAAAACGTGTACCTTTATTTTCAAGTTGGCAGCGGGTTTTCAATTTTCAAGAGATCCTATTCAATCAATGTAGATTCGGTTCTAGAAAATTACAACGAACCAAATTACAATATAGTAATGGTCAGGACAGCCTGCGCCTAGATGGCCAGAGGACAATCTTGGAAAATTACCTTCAAACCAGTAGTCTGCACTTCTGTTTGGTAAATATTTGAAACAGCCGTGCGTGGGACAAAAATCAGCTCCCACCCGCCAGCCGGCGGTGGACACGTCTTATTGCACCTACAAGGAGAGTTTAAAGTCACTCAACTATTCCAATCGGTTTTACAAACAGCGGTTTAGAACGAGTAACAGAACCGGGTGCCTACCTTATTGTTGGCGCTTGGGCTGTTTAAATGCAGTTCCCCTGTTTTTCTAACTTCTAGCCGGTTTCAGTTCGTTTTTATGTTCGTTTTTATGTTCTAAAATGACAAACACGGACAGTGTGAGCCCGCTCCTGTGTCATGCGCGGTATCACTAAGCGTTACCTATCTTTGTGCTTACCTAAATGTTGGTGATCTTGAAGAAACACACGCTCCCAAGTGCACTCCAAACCAATCCAGGGAGTCACTCGTTTGACTAAGTCGCCATCTTAAAAAGCAGACATGTGATCGTCAATGCGTGTCACATGACTGTCACATGACTGTCAGGGCTATCCGGGCTTTATGGGAGTTGGAGTCCCATTTTGCATTCTGATATTTTCCTAAGTAAAAGTCTACATAAAAGGTTCCACTTGAGCACTGTATTATATCAAAGCGGATTACAATCGTGAAATCTCAGACATCGAATTTAGTCCAGTTTGTAAACTATTGAAGCGCAGGATTAAATACGCTTCTTTCCTCAATAAGACATCGTCCACATCCTTAATACATTGGGCTCGAGTCACTGTGTACAAAACCGTCCACTTGAAATCTGTTTCAGTGTGTCCAGTGTCAACAAAATGTTGTACCATTGGAGCGGTTAGCACTTTTGTTTTTATTCGTGACCTATGCTGTGTTATTCGGGTATTAACCTGCTGGTTAGTCTTTCCTATATACAATTTTCCGCATCCGCAGACAATTGCATACACGACATTCCGTGTTTTGCAGTTTGAAAACCCTTGGTTCTTCCACCTGACATTTTTGTGTGTGAATTCACTTCCCTCGATTGTTGTGTCACAAGAGACACAGTTGCCGCATCTATGGTGTCCCTCGACCGGCTTGAATCCCCACATTGACAATAAGTCATGTTTAGGTTTTTCAATGGTGACGTCCGCGCGCACCAGTTGCTGTCCAATGCTGCGGTTTTTTTTAAAAGCAAAAATCGGTTTGGGAAAGGGGCATTCTAAGCCCTCCAGCAGATGCCAATTTTTAAGTATGGTCTGTCGAATTTTATGGGTATGTGGACCAAATGTTGTTACACAAACCAATTTGTCCATTTCGGGTTTCACTTTACTTTGTAATAGACATTCTCTCGGGGTATAGCGTGCTCGTTTGAAAGCATGTTTCAGCAGCTTCCTAGGGTAGCCCCTGCTTTTCATATCCTCACAAAATCTTCCTCCGTGTAAGTCATAGTCTGTGACATCAGAGCAGTTCCTTCTGATGCGGAGTAGCTGCCCGTAGGGTAAATTTGTTTTTAAATTGCGTGGATGCGCACTCCTATGGTGGAGAATAGTGTTTTTGTCCGTCTTTTTTCTAAAAAGAGATGACTTTAAACGACCGTCAATGCAGCTAACTTCCACATCTAGGAATGTCATTTTCAAATTGCTTTGTTCCATAGAGAATTTAATGTCGCCGTGTTTGTTGTTTAGCCATTGATGAAATTCCATCAATTCGGTGTGGCTCCCCTGCCACAGGAGCCACACGTCATCAATGTATCTTAGCCATTGTTTTATACATTTCTTGTAGGGGTTGTTATTTGCCACAAATTTCTCTTCATACTGTGCCATAAATAATATGGCCATCTCCGGCGCATAGGGACATCCCATGGCTGTCCCCTTGATTTGAAAAAAGAACTCGCCATTAAAGCAAAAGTAGTTCTTTTTTAGGGTTAGTTCAGCCAACTGCAGAATAAATCTGGTGGGCACTCGATGAGGTCGGTCTCTTGTGTCAAGGTACATCTCCATCACCTCTAACGCCTCCCCTTGCGGGATTGAGGGTTATTTTGACACAAACACTGACACTGCCAGCTCCCGACAGTTGGAATGGGACGCCTTCAAAGTTTTCATCAGGGGGGAGGCGATGGCTACTAGAGTGGGCATGAGGAGGGCAGTCATTGCAGATCTGAAAGACGTGGAGGGTAGACTGGCGACACTGGAGTGTGAGGCTGCAGGCACGAACACACATTTCACGCCACTGCAGGACGCACATGTAAAACACGCTGAGCTACTAGAAGATTTGAGATTGTTAGACTACAGCGAATGGTGCCCATGAAACAACACCTCAATTAATTCAATGAGGGTTGTAAAGTGTGGTTCATCAAACGCAAAAAACAAGCTATCACACAGAAGATGGGTGTTATAAGGGGCTCTCCTGTATGGTCAGGAAACATAGAAAAGAGGAAACAAAAAATACAAAACAGTCTGTATCCAGTACTCTCTCAGATTGTGTACAGAATCTCAATGTGAACAGGCTGATTAACAATCACTGTCAAGAGTACTGGATACAGACTGTTTTGTATTTTTTGTTTCCTCTTTTCTATGTTTCCTGACCATACAGGAGAGCTTTTGGATTGAAGCGACCATACCATTGGTAGGTCCTCTTTTTGTTTTCACAAATTGCAGTAGTGAATTTCATAGGTCCTGACGAAAGCCCGGATGGGCTGAAACATGTTGACCATTTTATATCCTTGATGGTTAGTAATATGTTTTCAAAATACTATACCCACTCTGCTTTTAAACATACCGTCCTGATGGTCACCCCTAATAAAATTGTTCTTTAGTCATCACGACAGGTATTTTTAACTTTTTCACATTATTGTTTGGGCACTGCAATTTTTCCTATCAGCCCCTTATAACACCCATCTTCTGTGTGATAGCTTGTTTTTTGCGTTTGATGATCCACACTTTACAACCCTCATTGAATTAATTGAGGTGTTGTTTCATGGGCACCATTCGCAGTCACAAAACCCAGATGACGAGGCTTCACCAATCGGTGTGCTGATGGGTTTCTTTACTCACGATTTGAGATTGTTAAGAATGCTCTCTTGTGTTTTTCATAGATAATCATTTGGTATCTACTACTCTGAATTTCCATAATAAGGATTTCCTATTATGATAGCGTATTAGACCTATTGTATCTTCCGTGTTTTTTGATAATTGAGTTGGGGGACAAGATACTAATAGGTCTTTAAAATTCTCCCCTAGGACCCCCCTCACTTTTCTGTTTGGATTACAGGGGATACACAACTACACAACACACGCAGGCAGATAGGATGGGCGCTCTGCTGGCCCGCATCATACGTGACTCCCCAGTGCACCATCCCATCTTAGAAGTACTGGATCAAGACGGCATGCTAGTTTCGACTCAAGTAGGAATCAACGCCGCATTCGAGGACTATTACACCACGCTTTACAGCCCACACAGCTGCCTCTCACAGGCTGCATTCGAGGGATTCATGAGGGATTTAGACCTACCCAAACTCACTGACAAGCAAAGCGACGATCTGAGGCGTACCATTTCTATTGCGGAGATTAGGCAGGCAATACGCGCACTCCCAAGAAACAAAACCCCTGGGACGGACGGCCTACCGGCCGAGTTCTATGCCACATACATGGACCTGCTAGCCCCGCGCCTCCATGCCATTTATATGGAAGCGCTACGGACTGACGGCTTACCACAGTCCTCCCTTCAAGCTTTGATAACCTCCCTCTTGAAACCGGGTAAGGATGGTCTGCACCTTGCTAGCTACAGACCCTTATCTCTACTTAACACCGATTACAAGATTCTGAGTAAAGTGCTAGCGACGAGACTGGCACAATACATCCCGCAACTGATCCATCCTGACCAGTGCGGATTTGTACCGGGCAGGAGCACGGCCATGAATCTTAGACGTTTGGCCCAGCTGATGCTACGGGACCCGACAGCCCTAGGCTCTGAGGGATGCATCTCATTGGACCTGAAGCAGGCTTTCGATTCCCTCAGATGGGATTTCATGTTCGCTGTGCTCACGAGGTTCGGAATACCTATAGAGTATATAGCATGGGTTAAGCTGCTATACACACACCCCACGGCCCGGGTGCGCACATCCAGATACATCTCGGGTCCCCTAGCCATAGCAAGGGGTACGAGGCAGGGTTGCCCCCTCTCCCCGCTCCTCTTCATTCTGGCACTTGAACCACTGCTCTGTAAACTCCGGACTGTGGCCCCCACTGTGGAATTAGGAGGGGTGAGACAAAACATATAGTGTCCGCCTACGCTGACGACATTATCCTGTACCTGTGTAACTTGCGGGGCGACCTGAACCCTATCCCTTCTATATTTGAGGTCTTTAGATCGTTATCTGGCCTCACCATAAGCGAACCTAAGTCTCACGGGTTTACCTTTGCCACCGCCGACTCGACTACGCCACTGCCCTTTGCGCCACACGCGTTTCAGATGGCGGATACTACCTTCCGATACCTCGGGATACAAGTTTACAGGGATGCCGAAATGATGATTGACGGCAACCTAGGAAGGGCTATGAGGACACTTAAATCTCAGATACAATTCTGGTTGTCGCTCCCTCTCTCGGTGGCCGGCAGGATCGCCATTTCCAAGATGGTGATGCTTCCCCATCTCATTTACTACTTTACAAATCTACCGTTTCTGATCCCTGCAACGACGTTCAAGACACTGGACACGCTCCTTACGGAACTCATATGGGGACAAGGGCGGAGGCGCATAGGCCTCGCTAAGTTGCAACTCGCAACCAGCGCGGGAGGTATGGGAGTACCAGACTTCAGGGCCTACAACTTTGCATGCCAACTGCAATGGCTGGCCTATTGGCTTGCTGGTAGAAACCTACATGAGATTGACATGATAGAAGACGATCGCTCTAAAGGGAGGATCCATGTCCTGCTCCTGCCCCGCTCGGAGCTACCGAGTGACACCTCACCGCTTCTCCGACTTGCAATACACTACTGGCGGAAGGCGGTGAAGTACACGGCTCCGCTGTCATCATATGCTCCCACAATCCCACTACTGGGTATACCCCTGGGGTCGGGACCGCTCACAACACAAAAACTGATGCCATGGCACGACGCAGGTGTGACACACGTAGGAGACCTTTTTGCTGAAGGGCGGATGCTGTC
Source organism: Lissotriton helveticus (assembly GCF_964261635.1). Lineage (NCBI taxonomy): Eukaryota > Metazoa > Chordata > Amphibia > Caudata > Salamandridae > Lissotriton > Lissotriton helveticus. Next base: position 536,135,920 of record NC_136070.1, read on the forward strand.
CTTTGCAGACTTCAGGACCGCACATGGCGTCCCTGGAGGATCATTCCTTTTGCATGCTGGTGTCCGCCGCAATGTACTAGGAAGGTGGGCGCCTGGGGGAGTGGAGCCATCCACGAACCCCTTACTGACGATGCACTACCTCATGGGAACGGGAAGTCATCTGACAAAATGGCTCACTGCTAGCATTAGAACGGGGCGGGCGGTTTCACTGTCACCTCTCAGAACCAAGTGGGAGGGCGATATAGGGAGGCCATTACGGGACAAGGAATGGAAGCGGATCCTTCAATTCCCCAAAAAAGTGGCTAAGAACCCCAAATTTAAGTTCATCCAACTAATGGTCCTGCACAGAGCATACTTAACACCACACCGTTTACATGCAATGTTCCCCAATGCCACCGACACCTGCCCTAGATGCGCTATAGATGATGCGTCACTGACACATATGTTGTGGAGCTGCCCCAAACTGGGTTATTTCTGGACTACTATTAATGACTCGCTCACAGACGCAGGTGCGTTGATGCAGACGCTCACCCTGGAATACACGCTCCTAGGGTTGGGCCCAGCAGCGCGTAAGAGAAGCGTAGCCGCACGTTTTGCTGATATAGCCATGTTACTTGCGAAATGTGCCATCACGATGAGGTGGAAGTCTCCCAAACCACCTGACCCCGATTTGTGGAAAACGGAAATGATACGCTGGGGCAAAGCAGAGGGTGAAGCGCTACAGCATGAGGAACGCAGAGGCCTCAGGAAAACACCGATCTCATTAGATTGGTTTACTATTCTAGGGAGGTTTGAGACAGGGGGTGAAGAAGAGTCTGATATTTCAATACCGTAAACTGGGCTGTATATTGCTGTAGATGGACTTACATGTGCCGTGCACGAACATGCTACACTAGATTGTGATACGGGGTACCCCGTGATACTATTGCTTATGCCACTGGCTGGTTGTGTAAAAATGCATATTTTAACTGATCTGCTTATTGGGTGCGTCCTGGTACTTACTACTGTATACGTACGTACAAAGGGAGTGTCTAGGGTGGGACTTTTGTTAGTGGGTGGCGGGAGGGATTTCTTTAAATTCTTAAGGGGTTTGTTCAATTACCTGAAATCACACCAAAAGTTAAAATGTATAATGTGCCCACTGTTACTGAGCCTGATAGAGCTTCCTTCCTCCTGAATATGTCCTATAATACTGATACTGTAAAGTTGCTCTGACTACTCTGCTAATAAACAGATTTAAAAAAAAAAAAAAATGTAATGCAATGGTGTGCGCACCTATAATTCCCCCATCATAAGAATGTACCCTGGTAACATGCTGCTTTTAAAATGGATACCATGGCTGTGTGTGGTGCCACCTGACTATAGTGGGTTAGCAGTCTAGTTGTTCGGTTCCCAGCCATCCCAGCTTTTGGAGGGAAAGCCTGGCACCCACGGTGCTCTACTCCTCCCCTGAGCCAGTTAGAACCAGTTCCCCAGATACTTCTAGAAGCTTCTGGCATGGTGGGGTGAGGGGCGTATAAGTAGGGGGGCTGTGCCACCATGTGCTCACTCAAAGCATGGACATGAACGTCAGGGGACCTGGTGTCAGGAGGTACTGCCACTTGGGCCTGTGTGCTGGACCCTGCACCCAACTGAAACCCCTCTGCTGTCCACAGGGCTAGTGAAAGCCCCACTGCGGAGTAAAGGCTGCTGTACAGGAGGAGTGCCACGCTACAAAGGAGGATGGTTTCTAAAGCCTACCGCCCTGTCCTGATGAGTGCCCACTGACTGCTGACCTTGCCCAGTAGTGCCTGCTGCTCTGCTACCTGGCCCCTGAAGAAAAAAGGAGCGCTGAACTGGAATTGTCAGTGTGCCCCTGGTCCCCTAGCGCCTCGTGAGTGGTGCTTGTGGAGTGCCAGGAGAGAGAGGCGCTACTTGACTGTCCTTGGCGCGTGACATTTGGTCCAGGACTTCCCCAGCTGGGTTGCAGGAAGAGAGGAGTGTTTGGCTTCTGCAGCTCTGGGAATCCATGAACGCTGCTGCTGAGGAACTTGAGGTAAAGCGCTGTGCCTCCTAAGCGCTATAGTGCTAGAAGTTGCCACTGCCCACGGGTGCTGTGCCAACCACGTGCTGGTCACTCACCTCGAGCCCCAACGCTGTGCCCCAGTGCTGATCCAGCGAAGCGTCGCATGCCCAGGACCTGTGCGCGCTGTTTAGCGCTAGGAAGTGGAGCGCTGTGTGCCGAAAAGCCCCACGTGCTTCCAGGAAGAGCGGCCTACGTTAAAATATACCAGGAGCCAACCCTGGGTGTTGCTGACCATAGCGGCTGCCCACCCCGCACTTTAGGGTTGCCACAACATCACTGCCGTGGCCGGGCCGCAACGAAAAGAACTGCCGCCTTAAATGTCGAGCAGATGCCTACCCCGCGTGTGTGCCGCGACGTGGTGCTTACTGAAGTCAACAGGAGCCCACCCCGCACTTCACTGCTGCCCAGGATCATCGCTGCCGTCTGGGGGTCGCCAGAAGAAGAAGAAAGGAAACGGGTGCCCACCCCGTGTATTGCCGCCCTTTTGGTGCCTGTTTGAAATTGACGGGTGCCTACCCCGCATTCCAGAGTCGCCGGGGAGAAGAGGCGCCGCAGACGCGGAAGTTTTGAAGCCCGCCTGGAGGTGGGCGGGGCCCGCACGACGAAAGACTGCCGGTCAGTGCCGGTGCCCAGGAAAGCCCCACGCCTGCCGTCAGCCTGCAGCAGAGAGGAGTCCCGGTGAGTGGGGCTCAGTCCGTCCGTGGATGGGGGGGGTCGGGGCACAGGGTCGGTGCCCGCCCCTGGGACCAGTGTTTTGTTGTGGGGGCTCTCCCAGGCCCCGAACTAATTTTACTGGATGCCACTGCCCCGTTGGATAGTGGGCAGTGACAACGATTGGAGGCCACAGCGCTCCCATTACCGAGTCCCGGGAGGGGACTCCAACACTGGGGGCAATTGTGTAATTAGAGAACCCCAGAAGAGGGACTCCCACTTCCAACTGCCATAGACCTCCGTGAGCCTGAGCAGAATCTAAACTGGCCACATAAGTGTTTGCCCCCATTTCCTGGGTTTCGGGGGTTGCATATTTGAAGAAGTGTAATACAAGTCCTGCATAGGAAACGTCCCTGGTGTGGCGTACATGCATCAAGAATGCTGCTGATGGTGGATATATACATGGCTACAAAGGGTTGCCTTTAATGAATGTGTGCCTATGTTGACCAGGTATATAGGAAGTGTTGTCTTTGGCACACAGTACTAGGGAATGTTACCTGGGGGGACCTGAGATTATGACACCTGGTTATCCTGCTTAAAGTTAACCCGTGCCAGGGGACTGTTCCTTTTAGCTTGACCCTACGAGGAAATGCCAACTATGTGCATGTTGTCGCCTAGAAAGCCTCATGCCGTTATAGAGAGCACATGAGGGTACTGGGATTCTTCCTAAAGGGCATGCCAAGGATAAGGGCCGCTTTTTCTTAGGGCCTGCATCGCAGATATCATCCCTAATGTTAATGTGGGAGTACAGGCCTGCCCCTGATGCCTACCCCATGAGATTAAGCAGGTTTTATGCCTAAGGGGGGGTTCATGTCAATGTGTTCATGCCAGTGTTATGCACACTGGGTTCCTGCCTCATGTTGCATCAAGGCTGGTGATTTGGACTAATGCTAATGTGCTGACATGCATGCTAATGTGATCTATGCCGGATTCCATGCCTATGGTGAATGTCATGCTAAGAGGTTTTATTGCAGATGTTCCTGCCTAATGTGTTATGTCACTGTGATCTACGCTTCAGGTTCCTACCTTATACCAAATGTTAATGCTTTACGTCTACATTGCAAGATTGAGACGGATGGACTTACCTTTTTCACTTATCTTTTGTCCCGTAGCGATGGCTCTGGCAGCGGCCCGATTGGTCCTGCCCTGTAAATAATCCCCCCTTGTAAATACGGCCTTGGCGCCAGTTGGCGCAGTGTAAAGTACTGTGATTACTATCATGTGCTGACATAATACACAAGTTATTCTTTTCACCTAATCTGGTGTGGTTTCTTTTTGTGGTGTGCCTTGTGTGTTGCCTGTGTGTACTGCGCGGATGCTTTGCGCATGTCCTCTGGAGTTTGGCCTGCCCACTCTGCACCATGCTACCCCATTTCTAACAGTGTGCTTTTCCTTTTGCCCCACCCTATTGGCCTATTGCGTCTTTTTATGCTCTGACTACAGGCAGCAGATGGATGGTACGCTTGACCATCATCTCACTCGAAGATCGGAAGTTGATCCCCTCTATAGATTACTGGCCATTGTGCCATCCTCCCCCAGGCTAAGACCGGCCTACACACAGGACTGTCCCCCCAATACCTCACCTGTCTTGAGGAAGACCCGCCGTGACCACCTATTGGGGCACCATAGGGTCGAAATGTCGACGCTCTTTCTAGGACCAGTAATACCAGAATTCCATACTAGTCACAATAGGAATCTATGGCCTGTATGGTATATCTGGACTACCCCAATACCTGTATATAGAGAACTGTTTTCACTGTATATAATGTTCACCATTTAAGCACCATGCACTTATGTCACCCATTTACACTTTATATTGATGCTTCCTGGGTTTTCGTTTTGACAGTCTACATATGTAATGTATATATCATTCAATGAATTATGATATAACCAACATTGCACGAAATCCTTCAATCCTATGTCTTATTCATTAAGTGTGAAGAAGTAATTATATGTGTATTAGAGAGCAGAATCATGTTCCTTTGATTGCATTAATAGCATCCCCAATTAGATTCTTGTTCTACCCGACAGAACCAACTTTTTGTTTAAACATTACTTACCCAGGTTCTGAGGGACACAGGGTTACCACTTTTTCTTAACTAATATTTTTATGAAAGACAGCACGCAATTGGCCAAAGGGGGGCGCGCATTGCTGCGCCCATGACCTATTGGTGTCGGTTACCCGCACCGCTGCCATGTGGTTTCATTTATCGTGCCCAGACACGGGCGCGATAATTAAAACCACATGGCTTGCTGTGGCGCGCGCCCACCACTCGCTGGCTTTTTTTTTGGATCCATTTCAGAGGGAAGCGCGCAGCGCACCCGTGGACATGCCCAGCCCAGGACAGAATGAAGAGCGGAACGGCGGCATTGCGCGCTCAGGTACTCAGTCAGTGCTCTTTCGATCGTCACCGCAGGTTGTTTTTAAATGGTCGAGCTGTGCCTGGAAGGGTTGGGCTCTGTGTGTCCCGCGAATGGGGTAATCATTCAAAGGAAAGGCTCCACCTTCATCATCACGTAAGTCAGAAGTTTGTGTGTGGAGTGGGTGCGCACTGCACTGTTCACGCAGCTCCCGTTCCGGGGTTAGCGCTGTGAAGCATCCCGAACCCCTACTCGCTGGCCTCATCATGTGACACTGTGGTGGCAATAATGAAGGCATCTTTACCATGCTTTTTTTGTTAACCGCATCTATTTCAGCGTTAAATGGAAATATGGACTGCATATTGTGAGGCATGATGCTCTGGGCACTTTAGGGGATGTGATAATGTAGTAACTAAATCAAGCTCGCTGTTTGGGTGTGTGGTTTAAAACGCAACACATTGGAGTCCCACCAATTAGATATTTGCATCAAAGAATGGCAAACATGGTCTCGCATGTCACTGTTCCTGAACAGTGAGTTTGGCCCTGGATGGATGCAGTCTGGGGCCACAGGGTTGTGCAGTGGATGGGTGGCTGAGTAGTGCCAGGAGATTGGACGGCAGATGGAGACCCAGGGTTGCCTACTGGGGGCCCTAAGGCTGGCGGAGGAAGCTGCTCACTGGCACTGCTTAAACCCTGCATAAGGGTGACAGGATGAACTGGATAAGGCCAAGAGTTGGAAGGGATTGCCCAAACCCACGCTGGAAAACTTTGGGACCCCCCTGGCCAGAGGTGGTGCTCCAGCACCTGGAGATGCATTCTGCTTGACGTTGATTAACCATTCTTTGATGCGACACTCAGCTGGGTCAGTTTCTAATAGTGTCTCAATATCTACTGGTGCCCTACTGTATTTTCTGATAGCTTTAACCAGTGAAGATGGGCAAAACTAGGGTTACAACCGGCCAGGGCATCGCCTGATCAGGAGGAGGTTGCCCATGAACAGAGACAGGAGAGGCAGGGGCCAGGGTCCTTGGAGGATCCAGTGCAATTACAACTAACTACAATACCTGAAGCTATCATCAACACTAAAGCCACCTTACACCAGGACATCAGCACAGTGTCAGTGGAACTGGTACTGCTTTGGATGGAACACCAGAAATTTGCGGGAGGGCCAAGATGGCGCAGTCCTCTCTTGCCTACCTCCACTCGGCTCAGCAGACGATATCCGTCCAGGTCACGGAGCTCGCAGATAGAGTCCGCATGCTTGAAGGCAGGGCAGAGGACACTGAGGGGTGCAAACGGCAGAATAATATTAGGGTGGTAGAACTGCCAGAAGGGGTGTAAAATAACGACATGATTGCTGACTTGGAACACTGGCTTAAAACGGAGGCCGGAGGGCCTCTTTTTTTTTTTTTGTAAAACAATTTTTATTGCAGAGGGAATGTGAGCTATACAACATATATACCATTATGTTGTCAGGATCGTAATCAAGTACTTTATATCCATCCACTATGTACACAGCCTTATAACCCACATCCCGGAGGTCGGGTGGCGAATAGTCACGTATCATGGTGTGTTTGTCATCACGTACAATCATCTCAATGATTCAACCCCATCCGCTTTTAGTTGTTCTACACCTCCTGTACCCCCTCGAACTGCAGTGGTGTATAATCTCACTTGTAGTATGGATTAGTGTAACTGTAACTGTTTTCTCCCCCCCCCCCCCTCCCCGTGTCCCGGTGTCTGAGCCTACGTGTCATGCTTGTGAACTTGGGCGAGTTGGTGGAATTAGGATTATGGAAACAATGCTTAGGTGTGTGTGTCCGGCATTAGTGCGGGGTCCAACACCACTTCCTCTGGGGTCTCCACGTCTAGTGTGTTCTCTTCTCCGTCACTCGTTCCTGCACAGTCACTAAGCGCCTGGACTAGGGTTTCCCACGCTAGCGCCGCTTTCTGAGCCTTCTCATCTTCCGTACGCCGGGCCAGCTGGTACCTAAGTGTGCTCTCCGCTGCTGCCCATTTCAGAAATTCGTTCAACCATTTTTGATGTGTTGGTGCTGTCTTAGATTTCCAACCCCTGGTGAGCTCCCTTTTTGCAATCAGTAGGCCCATGTCTATGAATTTACTCGACTGTTTTGTTCTGCGTGTGTGTGGAAACCAATGTAGTAGGACGAGCGCGCTATCGTAGTGCAGGACTCTATCCGTGACCTCATTCAGGGTGTCCCCAATTCCCTTCCAGTATTCCTGCAATCGCGGGCAGTCCCTGAGCATATGTAGCAAGTCCGCACCTACTAGCGCGCATCTGGGGCAAGCTGCATCTACTGCGCCAAAGTATTGTACTATTTTATTTGGAGTGAGGTAGGCCCTATGCAGGATGTAAAGATGTATTAATTGGAAACGGGCATTTCTGGTGCTTTTCCTAGCCCGCTGAAGTAGCTGGGACCATGTTGTATCAGGGATTTCTTTTTGCAGGTCATTCTCCCATTGTGTTTTAAGGCGCGTTAGCGGAGGTATGTTTTCCGTGCTCATTCTGGAGTAAAGACATGTAACCACCTTGATTGTTCCTGCTGTCATCATCGCGTATTGACACGCCAATGACGTTTTAGGTTCGATCAGGCCCTCCCCCCAATGTGTTTGGATTGCCCTCACCACCGCCGCATGTAATAGATAGTCTCCACGTGGGAGATCGTATTGTTCCTGCAGAGACTGGAATTCCGTCAGCACCCCGTCGGTATATAAGTCACCTACCATCTGGAGTCCCGCGTCTTCCCACTGCTGGAGGTTCGACCAATCCCCTCCATGCGGAAGCGCCGTCAACATCCCTAAAGGTATCTCTGGTGCGTACGGATGACCAGGACCCGTGCGCTTTCGCATGCGATTCCAACATAGCCGCAGCGTCCTCTCCTCTTGGGTCAACCCCCTCAGGAGTAATTTCTGCTGTAGTGCTACATACGCCAGCACATGGCGGGGGATGCCCGCGTCTCTCTCTTGGTCAGGCCCTCGGTACACTCTTGCCACCTCCTGCGTGAAGAGTTGCAGTTGCGCCGCCAGGTAATAGAGCTCGAAGTCCGGGACCGCTAGCCCTCCCTGGTCTTTTGGGCGCATGAGAGTCGTCAATGCTATTCGCCGCCGGCCGTCTCCCCACAAGAATGACACCACGCTAGACTTCAAGCGCCTGAATACTTCTCCCGGTATCCATATCGGAAGGGTCCTAAAAAAATACAACAGTCGTGGCAGGGCGATCATTTTAAGGAGGGACACTCGTCCCGTCATGGACAAGGGGAGGGTAGCCCAGAAGGACATGTTGCCCCTCAACGCTCGAATACATCGTCCAACGTTCCCGTCCAACAAGTTGGTGGGATCGTGGTAGATGTAAACCCCAAGATAGTGTAGACAATCTGGTTCCCAGCGCATGCTAATGTTTGCCGTCGGACACGTCTCCGCCTTCCGGAGCGGGAACAGGCAAGTCTTCGCCCAATTCACTTTCAAGCCCGAAAGTGCCCCAAATCTCCGAAGTAGACCCTCCGCGCCCCTAACCGCATCTTCAGCGTTGTCTAAGAATAGCAGAAGATCGTCTGCATACAGCGATATGTGGTGGAATGTTCCTCTCGCTTCGAGGCCGCGGTACGCATCACCTCCCCTAGCTAGCATCGCAAACGGCTCCATGGCCAGTGCGAATAACAGAGGGGAAAGTGCACAGCCCTGTCTTGTACCCCTGTTCACCGCGTAGCGGTCTGATATTAAAGCTCCCACTCTCACCCGCGCTCCTGCCCGCGCATACAGCACTTTGGTCCATTTTATATATTCATCCCCTAGGCCGAATCCCCGCATCACCGCATAGAGATAGTCCCACTCCAGGCTATCGAACGCCTTTTCGATGTCCACTGACAACACCATAGGGGCCCTCGCTGTCTGTGGGGGGTCTGCTACCAGTCGGAGCAACCGTCGAATGTTGTGGGATGTGTTCCTGGTAGGGATGAAGCCCGATTGGTCCCCGTGAATCAGACTCGTCATATGAGCTATCAGTCTCTTGGCCAGAATCGTGCTTAAGATTTTGTAATCCGTTGTCAGCATTGACAACGGCCGGTATGACGCTGGGTCCGCGCTATCTCTACGCGGTTTTAGCAACGGGATCATGATCGCCTCCCGCATCGATTGGGGCAACTCCCCCTTCTCCTTGGCTTCATTATATACCGTTCTAAGTTTTGGGGCTAGGAGCTCCACATACCTTGCATAGAACTCAATTGGCAGCCCATCCATCCCCGGTGTTTTGTTGCGCGCCATTTTCTTTATGGCTCCTCTAATTTCAGCAAGGTCGATCGGGCCTCCGAGTGCTTTAGCGTATTCCGGGTCAAGTCGGGGCAGTTGGGTCTCTGCCAACAAGGCTTCCGTCGCCTCGGGTCGGGTCTCCAGTCCCCTCCTATATAAGTTGCCGTAATAGTTTCTAAAGCATTGCACTATCTCCGGTTGGGCGTTGTATTGTTCCCCGCTCATTCCTGTTAGGGATAGTATCGGGGCGGAACCCCTTTGGGGGTTGGCCAGCCAGGCTAGGAGTGCCCCCGTTTTGTCCCCTTCAGCGAGAGTCTTAGTCAAGTAAGACTTATAATCAAAGCTGCGGAGGCGCTCCACTTCGACCGCTACCGCCTCCCGCGCAGCACAAACCCCATCTTGCAATTCGGGGTGACCGGGTCGCGACTTCTCGGCGTCTCGCAGCGCCCTTTCCGCCTTGTCTAAGTCCTCTACCAGCGTCCGTCGCGCACCTGCAAATTTCCCAATACAGTGTCCCCTTACCACTACCTTGAACGCGTCCCATTCGGTGGCACTGGAGGAGGAAGTCTCCTCGTTTTCCGTAAAGTATTGGGTGATTCTGAGTTCTAAGTCCGGTCTGAATGGTGGGTCATCCAGCGTGTCCGGCCTGAGCCGCCATGTCGGAATCGGTGTAGTCCCATTCATCCAGGCTAGGGTGAGTAGCAGTGGATTATGATCTGATATCGTGCGTGTCAGGTATTCCGTACGGGCAACCATCGGTAATACCTGTTGGGAACACAGGAACGCGTCTATACGGACATGGAGGTCGTGCATGCAGGAATAGAAGGAGTAGTCCCTCTCATCAGGGTGTTGCGCGCGCCACACATCAGTGAAATCCCACTGCCCCTGCCATTGCAATCTATGTTTCGCCAATCTGTTCACTGGGGAAGCGTGCAGCGGTGGGTGTGATCTATCTAAGGTGGTGTCCTCAATAGAGTTGAAGTCCCCCCCCAGCAACGCCGGGCCCGCAAAGTAGGCTGCTAAGTGCTTGGACAGTGTAGTGAAGTAAGGCGCTTGCTCAGTGTTCGGCGCATACACGCTGCAGAGTGCTATATGGCGACCCCTCAGTAACCCCTCGACAGCCACAAATCGGCCCTCCGGGTCCACTGTATGCTTGGTGATCTGGAAGGGGATCCCAGCTCGAATCCAAATCAGTACCCCCCTAGCAAACGCTGAATAAGTGGTGTAGAACAGGTGACCCCTCCACCTCCTTTGTAGGGCGGCCCCTTCTTTTTTAATCAGATGGGTCTCCTGCAGGAAAGCAATGTGGATCCCCCTGCGGACCAGGTAAGAATGAACTTTGTGCCTTTTAGTCATTGAGTTCAGACCCCGCACATTCCAGGACACACATTTTAAGGATCCCACACTATCCATTATCTCGATATTGTCGGTTAGAAACCCCGTACCACAGCGGCTAGACACCAGTAACGGCCCCCCCGTCTCCCATCCCCAACTGCTCTACCTTACTGCCCCCTCGCCCTCTAACCTCACTCTGCCCAACCACTCTCCCCCCCTCCCACCCTGTCCTGAGTTACCCCAACATCTCGAGACATCCACCCCCCTAGAACAGGACCTAACTACAGAAGAGTTACCCCCGTCCAAACAATCGAGCAAAGCGCTCTCAAAACTGTCTACTCCGCAGTCTGTACTGCGGTGGCCTTAGGGGCCTCTGGGCGCGTGAACTAGCTGCTTCAGTGGAATTCGCCTCCCTTTTCCCCCTCCGCCCCTCATTATACATCTAGACTCACGGTTGACCAGTCTCACATCTGCCTGCTCCAGCGTTTGGGCTCGCCAGTCCATCCATGCCGTCGCCACCAGCCCCCCCCAGGTACCTGAATCAGCTGCCAAATACTTCCTCCGCCGTTTGTGGCGTTACAGTCGGGCCCTGTGTGCTGTCCACCTCCGAAAGGTCAGTTTCCGAACCCGTTTGTTTGTCTTCCGAAAGCGGTTCCTCTCCCCGCTGCGGCGCTACCACGCCCGAGACCTCCTTCTCCGCTTGCAGAGCTGCCTTCCGCTCCATTTCCGTCTGTGATTCCATCGGCCGTTTCTGGTGTTGTCCCCGTTTCCGAAGCCGCTTGGATCTTCGTACCGAGCCCTGATGGAATTCCTCCTCAGCTCTGTAGCGGGCCCCATCCGTTCCGGCCTTGTAAGAGTCCCACCAGGTCCAGGCATCAGCCGATGATGTAAAGAACAGTACTTTCCCATCCAGCGAGATTCGGAGCCGTGCTGGGAACAACAGCGAATACTGCAGTCCTTCCGTTCGTAACTCTTTTTTAATGGAAAGGAACGAGGCTCGTTGTTTTTGAGTCTCGAAGGTGTAGTCCGGGAACAACATTACTTTGCTATTATCAACTTGGAAGGGTCCCGCCTCCCTCGCTCTTTGCAGGAGCCAGTCTCTGTCCCTGTAGTGGAGCACTTTAATTACCACCGGTCGCGGGGGAAGTCCCGGCTTCGGGGGCCGAGCAGGCACACGATGTGCCCGTTCCAACGTGAAGAATGGGGACAGACCCTCTGGCGCCACAACTGTCCGCAGCCAATTGTCCAAATAACTCAGTATGTCCGCCCCCTCACTTTTCTCCGGAAGGCCCACCAGTCGTACATTGTTGCGCCGGCTTCGGTTTTCCGCATCCTCCGCCCTCCTCTCCAGCGTCTGGATGCGGTCCAGGGCGTCGGTAAGTTTACCTTCCAGAGTTTTTTGTGCCGGCACAATGTCTTTCAGAATTACTTCTGTCTCTTTGACCCTGTCGGCTAGCTTTCCATGGTCCGCTCGCAGGAGCCCCAGGCCCGTCGATACTTGGGCAATGTCTTGTTGCAGAGCGGTCCTCGTGGCGGCTATAGCTTCCAGGATTTTTTCCTGCATCGTTATCAAGTCCGACTGGGGTTGTTGCATGGCTTCTGGAGCCTCCGCGGCCGCTCCTCCCTCTCCTTTCGGTCCTTTCGTTTTCCCCATGCCCCCTCCGGTCAAACCGCCGGGCAAGATTGGGTTGGTCGCTACAATCTGGTCACGCAGCAGGATGGTAGAGCGCGTCTGTTAGGCAGAGCCGTCACTTGCTAGGTAGTGGTAGCCCGCGGTCCACGTGGTCAGAGGTCGCCCGCTGGCAGCGGCAACTATGCCCCAGTGGCCCCGCCGCCGCTCTCGTGTGCACCCGTCCGCTACCACGTGGGGGGGACTATGGCCGTCCTCCGTTGCAATGCGGTCCCTTAGCGGCCTGTTCGCCGCTGCCAGTCAGGTCCGGTTCCCCCTCCGCACCCCGGTGCTGATTCCCTGGACTCCTCCTCACGCCGTGGGCCGTCGATTCAGGAGCCGGTGCGCTGGGTGTTTGTGTCCGTGTTCCTGCTCTCCTGTCGTTGCGTATCACTCAGACTCCGCCACTAAATACCCACTAGGCCGCACACCAGTGTAGCCCCAAAGTCGCCAGCCAGCCGCCACTTCCCTCACGATGGAAATACTCGTCGTTCCCTGCTAGGTCCAAAGCTGCCTACGACTTGAGGCTCAAGTTCACTAGTACACCCCTCTGAATGAGTACCGTGCCGCTGGTCTGTGCTGTGCTAGGCGCTTCTCCCGGTGGTCGCGGGAGGAGGATTACCTCTGCAGGCGCCCTCGGGAGTCAGACAATGGGGTGGGCCGGCGGGGCGGGTAGGACGAGTCGCTGGGTCAGGGGCGGACTTCTCAGTACCGCAGTGCCTTACTGGTGCCAGCCAGGGCCCCCCCCGGTTCCATCAGTGGGGGCAGTTGGGACCCCTGGTAAGTTTCGTGCGCCGCCCTCCGTTGTCGATCCCACTCCTTCAGGGCCACCAACCTCCCACTGCCGTCACTGCTCCCGTACTTCCGATGGTCTGCGGCGGTGCTCCGCCTGTGATTTGGGCATGGAGGCACTTCCGCCGGCCGCTCCGGGGGCTCCGCTCGTTGGTCTCCTGCGGGCGCCGGAGCCTGCACTGATGGGCCGACGCCGGGGGAGCGCAGGCCCAGGAGCCGGGACGTCGATTTTCGGGCTCCCCGGGGTCTCGGTCCTCACACTGCTCCGCAGCGCCGCCGCCGCCTCCACTCGGATCGCCGTCACCAGGTCGCCTCACGGGGTTAGCCCCCGCTCTCCAAGTCCGTTCGTCCCCCACCGCTGAGCTCTGGGCCCCCTCCGGCTACAGTTCGGCGTCCGCCGTGTCCCTACTCCGCCATTTTGCAGTCCGTCTTCTCCGGGGTCGGAGGAGTCGCAGTGTCGAATGCGGGCTGGCTGCTCGCCTGTCACGCACCCTGGGCAGGCACCGATATGTAATGCGGAATCGACCCGAGTTTCACGGGGATTCCGCATTGCTTTGCGGATAAATTCCGGATTAATGGGGCAAGGGACGGGAGCCCCGCTAGGCTGCGTCCGCTGGCATCGGCTGCTAGCCACGCCCCCCCCGCCGGGGGGGCGAGGCATGCCAGCCCACGTGCCAGGACGTCCCCCACGGCCAGTGGAGGTGCAACTCCTGCACTTCAAGGAAAGGGATATACTACAGCACATGGCCAGAACTGCAGGTCTATTTGTAGTTAACAACAGTAAGGTCTCCATATTCCTTGACTACACGGTGGAGGAGCAAAGGAGAAGAACCTCATTCTTTGAGGTCAAGAGGGTTTTGTGGGAGGAGGGCCTGCAGTATTCCTTAATATTCCCTGCGTGGCTTTGAATACTATCGGAGAGGACGACTCACTTTTGGGATGACCCAGCGGTGCCCTGGGTGTAGTTTCAGGATTACAAGTCTGGAGTGTGGCTTCCGGGGAAGTAATCTGCTGATGCCCCCACAGGAATGGACATTGAGGAAGAGGACCCGGAGAAGACCCAGAAGAGGCCCATCAAAGAAACCCAGTACATCTCAAACCGAGAAGGGGTGGGCCACTGCCCTCCAGGTGGGGGGTCAGTAGGCTTTGCCACCGAAGCAAGAGACCAGTTTAAAACTACACCACCCTTTCCAACATGTCTGCCAAAGAAGAACTGTACTACGTGGCCAGGCCAGGAGGAGAAAGAAGGCCAGAAGCAGGTAAAGATCCTAACCCGCTTTATTCGCCCAAATTAGCAATCCCACTATCCAACATAGAAGGATCCACAGGTACTGGCTGCACAAGCCCAAACCCTTCCTCATTTTTTCCCAACATTTCTTTCACCAAACCCTGATGCATTAGCTCTGCACCAGATGTTGATGGATGCCGATCCGTAGCAACATCAGGAGAAGACAGTGGAAGGGCCTCTGCAGGCCCATGGACAGAATGAGGCGAGAGGAGGCAAAAAGTCTCAGTAGCGAGCCCTGAAGGGTCGGAGTTGATTGGCACCGCAGAAGCGAGCCCCAAAGTCAAGTCAGAGTTGATTGGCATAGCAGGTGTGAACCCCATAGGGATGCGCACCGCTGACTTTGTGTATAAGTGCCTATCTGCAGCCAAGGGCAAACTTACCGGCGTGGGTACAGTCAAAGCACCCGTCACCTCCGAAGGGGAAGGTGAAGATCAAAAGATGGCATGGAGAGCATAAGGAAAGACAGGGAGGCACGGGAGAGACTCTTACATGGGGTCCTCAGCTTGAGGGCATGAGGAACCGTGGAAAACCACGTCATGAGACAACAAATCCAGGATATGCAGCGACTTCTATAGTTTGCAACGCAGTCATAGGCAGAAAAACAAAGTTAAAATAAAATTTGTTGGCATCAAGTTACACATCGCTCATAGTGGGTTTCCACTCGGTGAGTATAACATACAAGACTTTTCTATTTACATATTGGACCAAGGTACTAGAACAAGGATAAAGCCATAGATCAAATGCTTATATGGTCCGCCATGCCTAATGGAAGAGTAAATGCTTGTTCTTAAGCCTATCATTTAATTGAGTTGTAAAACCATGGTTTGCTACCGTCTTGATGGCTTTGTTTTGGTTAAAACCATTAAAAGTGCATGTATATGTAAAGATCAGTTAATAATAATACAATAAGTTATATACAAAGTTTACGTTAAAACTACTATCATCCACAATACAGTACTTGAGTGGGAGGAATAGATTGCTCACTATCATCATCACAGTTTCAGCCCCATCTTGCCCGTGCAAATCCTACTGCTAATAAATATTTAGACATGGTACAAATTATGTATGGTGTTGTACTATGCATTACCACTCTGAGGGCTTCTTGGTGTTTCCTAAACCCTAGCATTTTGCATAAAGGGCAAATCCATTTCTTCCTCGCCCTAGCATATGCCGGGCAGAAGGACAGGATATGCGCAATGTCTTCGGTGTGGCCTAAGGTATCTGACGTGCAGGTTAATTCTCCCTGTCTTTCCCATTTTGCAGTATAGCTCTTGATCTGGAGAGTTTCATATCGAAATTTCATGTACAAGCTTCTTGCCAAGTGTGGCTTTATAGTGTCAAGAAACTCTTCTGTGACATGGGTTTGGGTAGACATTATGAAATTGTGTTGGTAGTCTGCCTTGTATATTTGTTAGAGGGTTTTCTTAAAACTGCGCACTAGCTGTTGTGGGTCCATCCAATGGGAGGGGAGGCAGAGTTCTATAAACCATTGCTTGACATATATAAGCCAAGGAAAGGTTAGATGTATTCTTTGATACCCTCTCTATAATCCACCAACTCTAGGGTTGTTGATATTCTAATCCAATAAAACAGGAGGCGTAGTGTTGCCAATGGTAGCCCCAATATTCTTCTCATGAACTTGTTCTCCCAAATGAGAGTTGTTTAGTGAAGCCTATGTCCCACAGTTCAGATCTGTACAAGGCAGCAGCCTGTGCTTTGAGTTTATAAATCTCGAACACTGTTGTAATTGGTTTACTCGTAGAGGAGTTGTATTTATTGAGGATAGACCCCTGCGTAAGAACCATTGTGGAAGGGTTTATTTGTGATTTCCATAACCGCTTTGAATCGAGTATTATACCTAAATACGTGAAATTTAGTACACATTCTAGTTTTTAATCCCCCACCCTGATCTTTCTCCTGTAATTCTTATGAGGATTTATGCCCATATATTTGGTTTTCCCAATATTTCCAGACCTTTTTCCTTTCACTATGTATTAGAGTCGTCCAATAGATTTCGGAGACCCTTGGTCGTCTGCAAGGTCAAGATGGTGTTGTCTGAAAATAGTAGCGCTGGAACAAGATTCCCGCTGAGTTTAGCGGGCTCCGTTTTGGGATTTTCTAAGGCAGTCGACCACATCATTGTTGCAGAGTGAGAACAAGGTGGGCGGGAGCACGCATCCCTGTTTCACTCCTCTGTCTATGGGAATTGGTTCAGTAAGCTCTCCATTCATACCCCAGAAAATTTGGGGACCCCTTCCAAGGTGGACCTATGGACTGAAAGCGTGGCAAAGCTGCAAGAATCTAAAGAACTGTGAATAGGGTATGGAAAGTCGACCTTCAAGTCTGAAAAGGACCACATATCTGAACCCAGCCATACATCACCCATATTGGTGTTAGGAGCGTAGACCTGCCCCTCCAGTCGGTCTACTTCATGGCCACACGCCATGTTGTGAAAATCACTGTGTCAAGTCTGGAAAGAAGCGGGGGATCAGCAACCCATATATGCTGCCCCTTCTCACATCCCATGACATAAAGGAAGTCTCCGCCTAGTATGCCAGGTCCTCTTGACCTCCAGACAGTCATTCAGAACAACCAGGTGTGAGGTCCAGTAGTAGAGATGGAGATCAGCTGCACCAGGCCACCATCAAAAGTGTATAGTGCACACCGAATGCTATGCAGGGAATCCGATGCACCCACAGGAAGGGCCTTACCATGGTCTGTATGGAATGGAACCAAAGTCCAGGTTGGCATGCACCCACAGGAAGGGCTCCACCATGATCTGTATGGAATGGAACCAAACTCATGGGTTGGCATGGAGGAAGTTCTGCACATCCAAGAGATGGTGCCATCAATTTAAACAATGCAATTCTGCCCAGAAGGATGAGGGGAAGAGATGCCCACAGCTCCAGATCTCTATGTATGTGGGTCCCCAGCAGTGTCAGATTCAGCAACCATGCCAGATCAGGGAGATCGGTAGCAGCATGAAAACAAAATCAATACAGGAGCCAGTCTTTTGTGCTGCAGAGGTGTGAGTGAAGGCTTGAGTGTTGGGATGCCAGGTGCGCCAAACATCCAAAAGACTAAGACTAAGTTCTGTCCTGGAGGCAGAGGGCTGGGACCCGTACGGTGCCTAGTTATCCGTTGTGGAAGACAACAGAATACTGAAGCCCCCAACCACAATGGTAATCCCCCCGGGAAACCCCGCCAGGACCTGCTGCACCCCTGCCAACTTAGGGCGGACGGCTGGGGAAGAATGTAGACACTCAGTAGGTTATGGGGCTGCCCGTTGATCAACCCCTCAACAGCGACATACCTGCCCTGTGGGTCTGATGAACTATGGGTAACGTCCATGGGAAAATATCTATGAATCAGGACAGCCACTCCTCAAGAGCCCCTGTTCTGACCCGCGTTGTATACCTGATCATATCCATATAAAGCCATGAATGGGCATCGTGTAACTAGGAGGACCATCTCCTGAAGTAAAAGCACATCCGTAGTATGACGCTTGGCAAAACCCAATACGACATTCCGCTTGATGCGGTCATTAAGGCCACTGACATTCCATGCCATTACTTTAAAAGCCATCAGACTTCATGCGACATGCTAGGGTCCGGGTATTACCCATGGAAGCCTCCAGTAAGTAACAGGAAACAAGGGTCACAGCCTGCCTTAAACAAAACCAAGCATACGGCTTAATGGACTGACCCACCCCAAATATACACTTCCACCTCAGGAGCATTTGTTGCCCCAACTCAAATGATCACACACAAAAAAAAAAAAACGTTTGGCACAGCACAGCCCACATCCCCTCTCAGAATTACTCCTTAGAAGGATGCAGTGCTCCTGGCTCAGGTATATAGGAAACTCCAGGGGCTTTCAATACAAGCATTGGTAAATGCATTAGGTTGGCCTATGTGACTAATACGCATTTTTTTGTGTAAGTTATAGTTTGCTAAGTAGCTGTACAATATAAGTTACAGAAAGTATGTTAAAGTGTAATGGCTTGTTAATGTACAAAAAGGCAATATATTGTGCTGTTACTAGTGGTATAGAGCACGAAAGTAATAGCAAAATGTAGAAAAATGAAAGAGGGAAATAATAGAATTAATTTATGTAATGTCAATATTATGTGTTTAGAGGAATTATGACAACTCTTGAGCCCGGTGCCACTACACCTGCTGCACCATTCAAATCATGACCCTATTGTGTAAAATATTGCAATCTTTTGGGCCCCGGTGTCACTGCACCTGCTGCACCATTGAAATCATGACCCTAGTGCCTGCACGGTAACTGCACTTGTAACTGCCTGTTTAATAGTCACATTTAGCAATATTCTGCGTTTAGTGGGGTCCCTGGGGCATTTCCACCGGTGCCACTGCACCTGCTGCACTTTTGAAATCATGATCCTAATGCTTACTAGATAACTGCACTTATGACAGCCTGTTAATTGTAAAATATAGCAATCGTAGGTGTTTTGAGGAGTTCTGACAACTTATTAGTCCGGTGCCACTGCACCTGCTGCACCATTCAAATCATGACCCTAGAGCCTGAAAGATAACTGCACTTGCGACTGCCTGTTTACTAGTAAAATATAGCAATATTTGGTGTTTATTGGAGTTATGACAACTTTTGGCCCCGGTGCCACTGCACCTGCTGCACCATTAAAATCAAGCCACTTTCACTGCACGGTAAATTAAATTGTAGCTACCTGTTTAGCAGCCAAACATATTAAGTGTTTAGAGGAGTTCTGACATCTTTTGGGTTTGGTGCTACTGCACCATTGAAATCATGACCCTGTTGTCTGCATGGTAAAAAATAAGTTACTTACCTGTAACTGTAGTTCTCCGGTATTGGAATCGTTCATAGATTCACATGCCCCGTCGTCCAGTTGAGTGTGCCCGGTACATTTGTAAAAGTAATATCACAATAGACATAGAAGTTAAAGCCTATGGCCTCACTATTTATTAACATATCTAAGTCCTTATTTAACAAGCATTTACAATGCAATAGGTCTCGCAATTACATTATTTTGAGCTATTGTAAATCACATTGTTAACCCCCCCTTCCTGAAACATTAAGCAAATGTTGTAATGCAAAATGGCAATAGCTAACTTTTATGTAACTTATGTAACTGCAAAATCTATTGCATTGCATTTGTACTAGTGTGAGTTATCGGTATTGTAAATGGTACTGGATTTTATTAATGTGATTTTGTTTTGCAACATAAATATAATGCCTTTAAAATGTTAATACCCACCCATTTTGGAATAAGGACTTTGAGTGGATATTACTTATACCCATGCATTGTGTAATAAGTACTCTGCATATTAGATTTCTGTTACTGTAGATAATGGTGTGAGATCACCATTTCTGCAGATATTGCTGTGAGATCACCATCACTGCAGATATAGGTACAAGATCACTATTATTGCACATATAGCTGTTAGATCACTATTACTGCAGATATAGGTGTAAGATCACCATTACTTCAGATAGGTGGGAGATTACTATGACTGCAGTTACAGGTGTGAGATCACCATCACTGCAGATATAAGTGTGATATCACTATCACTGCAGATAAAACTTAAAAACAAGATACTCTCTGGGTATCAATTGTTGCTTCTAACATGGACACCAATATCATACAAAGATGAGAGGGTTGCAGTGCATTAGCGTTTCAGTTGCTGTCAGAGGTAGTAGGGCACCACAAAGTGGTCTCTTGATCACATACATTTCTCCGGTGTGAGGCACTTTTCCTGAGCATTTTTGCACTAGTAACAGTACATTTTGCATTAGTCTTAAACTGATATGTGCTCTTATTGTCAACTGGAAAAAATGTTGTGTACACTGCCAGCAATCAGGACACTGTGCAACTTGTGCAGGTACACATTCAGACACGGTCACACCCTTCATAAACTGTACACAGCCTGCAGGCGAGGCAGCCAGTACCAACCGCATGGAAGACACGCTGCACGCGGTGTGCACACACCAACCTGAACATTTACACTCTGCCGCATGATAAAACTATATGAGACAGACAGAACCTACACGGTGATATCACAGACGGCAACATGTAGAAAACGAGACACCCTCCGTGAGCTGTGACGGTCAACGAATCTGTGCTACCAACAGTAACCAGAACAGTCTGTTGCAGTCCGGAGCGTGCACAGCCAGTACCCAGAGCAGAATGTCAAACACACAGCACCCTGACAAAGTGTATATTCTAAAACAGCCCACCCTCGTCACTCAACATAAGAATCAGAAAGTCATAGCCAGCAGGACTGCACAGCAATGCACTTCCAGGTGCACCCACCACGAGACCTAAAAAAGGACCAAACTTAAGAAACAACCAATCAGCTGATACCACCCTCTAGAACCTTTCTCAAAGGAGCTCCAGTCCCTTAGATTTTGTCAAGCACTGTGCGTACAAAAAGAAACAGAGGTAAAAATGTGCCCTTTCAGGGGTGGTGGGTGAGTCCCATGTGAATCTATCAAAGATTCCAATACTGGAGAACTACAGTTACAGGTAACTTTTTTCCTACTCCAGTATTGGAACTTTCATAGATGCACATGCTTGAATCAGAGTAAAAAGCAGTATTCAGCACATTTCGCTAAATATCAGCCATACATCTACAAATAGTCAATAACTATTTCTTGAGAATACATATATAAATAAATATATATAACTAGTTTTTTTTTTAAACTCTGTTTTTACTGGGTCATCCTAGTTTTACTCGGTTTAGGAGGGTTTTAATACTGGTCTTTTAGTCCCTTTCAGCCACAATGAGAAGGTGGTTTAATAACCTGTGTTACCTGAGGATGTAACAACTATTGGTGTCTATTATGCACTAGTAATTTACCTAGATTTATGAGACAGTCGTGAAATATCATATATAATGTTACATTGGTCACCAGGTTCTATCTACAAGCAATTCATTGAGGGACTTGAATTTCATTCATAATGTGTTAGGACATTCACCTAGCGGTTGTGTGACAGATTTTACTATAACGCAACTGAATTAATGCTCATATTTGCACACCTAAAAGAAAGAAAAAAATACCTTGTTTTTTTGCACTAGCACTTTATTATTGCACTTTATGGATTTTAGTGTTAACTTACGCGTACTTAGAGGTGTTACTTTAATATTTGGTTATGGCAATATGCATATTAGAACTTTACTACATGGTCACTTGAACGATCTGTTCTTAATGCCACATATATGTTTTGGGACTATACTATTGCACTGTATAACAATGTTTTCTATATATTTTATTGATATTTTTATTGGTTTTTTTACACATACAACATATGACAAGTAACATGTAGTCCTCATCGCATTTGTACATACAGGGGAGACAGCCCATGTGGCTTCGCCGCTGGTTGTATAGTTTACTCGTAGAGCACATAAGCTTGCACATCCCTGCATCTCTAAAATCCCACATATAACGTATGAAACTAAGAAAAACTGTTTTGTTTTAGTGCTGTGTCATAAGCAGGGGAACCCTCGAAGTATGTTGTCTATGTTGATTGTTAGTGGGTGTGCATACAATGGGAGATATGGGGTTGTATTGTGGAAAAGTAAATTTTGTCATGTTCTGTGTCCCTACGTGTCATCCATCATATGTTATGTGTGCATGATCAATATGCATATGTTATTCCCCATGTCCGATTCAAGACGCAATTACAGTTGTGTCCTCCTCTAGTATGCCAGTTTCCAGTCCTCATGAGTAATATGAGTATCAGGCCTATGTAAAGCTACTTTGCCACGTTTCCCAGTGTGCACGTTATTTCATTATAAAGTCCCCGTTTCTAGGCCTCAAAAGGGCCTGGACACCAGATTCAGCTCCTGTCTCCTGAAGCCTTGCTGAGGAGCGATCCAGCCCCCACCTGTATCCTCGACCTTCCACTTACTTCCTGCCTCGCAGTGCCCGGTGCAGCTTGGCTCAGTCTCTGAGTCTGCCAAGAATATGTTATGATTCCAGTTATCAGTTCAGTCCTCCTTCTCTGCATTCCTAAGCTACTGAATTGCATCAATAGTTTCCATCATTGTCTAGCCTTCACGTCTCCACGTTAGAGAAATACTGTATTTAATGGTCATTTAATATTCTTCATCACGCACTATATGTAGAATAAATGCATGCTCCAGTCTCAGAGTCAGTTAGCTTTTCCCCTCATGACTTCTAGTTTATATCAACATGTTCCCTAAACATCAGATACTAGATAGGGTTTAGGTACATGTCGCTCCGACCCTCCAGACTTTAGTCTCTGCTCCTAGCACAGAGTTCATAGCCCCCAGCTTCTCCTCGTAACACGTCATTGCCAGTTTGCGCGCACCACCAGGTTAGAGGCCCCGGCTCCTTAGGTAGCCCCCTCCTATGTTTCCGCCCATTCATGACATATTCTGTTACGTTTGCATCACATGTCTGAGTTACACCTTCTTTTTACTCTTATCTTTCGCGACTGCTACGCGTCACGCCTTCTGCTCCACCCACTGCTACGCCTACTGCAATGTAATGCTATGTGTTTGCGTTATGTATATATGCTCATGTATTGTTATTAAAAGCCAGCGCGCTCATCCCAGACCCAGCCCCAGCAGCTGCTGGGCCCTGTCATCCTATTCCTATGCAGGTTGTCCTGTTCCTGTCCTTATGCTGTAATAAACCTGCAAAACTCCTACTACCTCGAATCTTGACTCTTATTTATTGAGCTATCTGTTATGATATATGTCTAGTCAAAAATAGGGTATTATTTATTTATTTACCACATAATGGCGCCCGAATAGGGACTTGCCCTTTCCCCACGCGTCGGTGAAGCCACGCCGACCCCCTGACCCTCTGCAGTCGTGACGGAACTCTTCTGCGCAGTGGCAGATATTTCTGCTCAAGTATCCCTCAAGCCCACGGAGGAGACGGAGGAGGCGGTCCAGCATCCAGACGAGACGGTGGAGGAACGCGGCGAGTCCCGACCAGAGCCCAAGCCAAGAGTCCAAGGTCCGAGGTATCCGGAGGTCCACCCGTAACTGAAGTCCGAAGTCCGAAGTTCGTCGTCGTAGCAGTCCAGTCCAGTCCGAGGCCTTCCGTTCTTGCTGCCCGGTGAGTACCGTTACTGGGGTGGTATCTAGACAGGGTCAATTTAATTGACTCTGGTCTGTGGGTTGGTGGTACACAGTCCCACAAACGAAGTGTCCACTTCGGTGGATGCGGGTCCTGACGTGTCTCTTTAAGAGACCGGTAAGTTTCGTACTGTTTCAGCAGTGCATCTAGTTTCTGTTCTAGTCAGTTCTGTTCTCGAGAAATTTCAAGTATTTTCAGGTGGTATTCTGTTCGAACTGTTATTCATAATGTTCTTCATGTATTTTAATGTTGTGGTATGAGTGCGACGTGATTTCGTGTTTTCATTGTGTATTGTATTATGTCCAGATTATAGTCCAGTCATGCCGCTCTTCTCAAAATTACGTCAGTTAAAAACTAGAAAGGGTCTGCTGGAAGCAGCAGTTACCGTCCCGCCCAGGGACAGTCCAGGTCACTTTATGTATCAGAAGCATGGCATAAGCGCCATATTGTATCTAGATTTATGGGTAGAGTATACCAAACAGTTAGAAGAAAAGTATAGATGGCCCGTATCGGGTACATGGGATGCCGAATGCATCATGCGAGTAGAAGAAGCATTATGGAAAAAGAAAGCCAGACAGTCACAGAAAGATGCCATCGAGTTATGGCGCAAAGAAGCTCATAAAAGAACCGAAAAAGAAATCAGAAAGACAGAACTAAGTAGAGAATCCCAAGAACGAGCCCAAGAAAGAGAATTAATCGAGATAGGTGAACGAGTTAGAACTGAGCAATCAGACAGACAGAGGAATGCCCTCATTAAGGGTATGTATCCTCTTCTTGCTGAGGGCTTGCCAAAAGCGACCCCAGAGGCATCCAGTAATTTCCCGCCACCATTAGTTCCGACCAAGCTACGTCACAAACCGACCGCAGCTGATATTTTTATTTCGTCCTATCTGGACGACACAGTCCCCGAATATGCAAATCCTGTTCGCGCTCCGCCAGTCCCTGTAAATCAGGTAATTCCTGCTCCTCCAGACACCGGGGTGCCCTTAACAGCCCCCCCGGGTCAGCCCGCCATACAAGTCCAGCCCACGTTACAATTACCGACCCTGCCAGGACGAAAAGCATCAGTTGATGATTCTAGTTTAGGGGCCGCAGGAGGAGGTCTTCCTCAAACCCCGCCGCCATACAAGCGTTTATCAGCACTCGAATTACATGCACAAGCATCACAGCGTACTCCTAAAAGTAATAAGTCTGTTGCAGAGATCAGGCAAACCCTTGGCGAATGTGTCTATGACCCAGTTCCAGGCGAGTTTAATATGGTTTTATATTCCGTACGCGTAAGGAGAGTGACCGAGTATCTAGTCACCCTGCCGAATATGAAAGAAGATCTAGACAGGATATATCGTTTCATCCGTACAGGGGATGACCCACAAAGTATTAGTGATGCCATGTCTCAAAGGAAAGCCGAGATTCAGCGCATGATATTAAAGTTCTTAATTAACTGTCTAATAAGAGAACAGGATTACCCGTCTAAAGACCCGGAAGAAATGAAAACTCTGACAAAGTGGAGTGATAATATAGCCGAAGGAAAGCACAATACCATTGGTGCCATGGAAAGTATGTACAAGAAAATCCGTAGAGAGATAATAAAGATACACGAACAGCGTAAAGCAGCACAAGTAAGCGAGAAAGAAAGTACCTCTGATCCTGGAGAGGAAGACGACGAGAATACCGCCAGAATAGCGTATGTAGGAAAATCTAGATTTCCAGATCGCCATTTACGTCTAGAACACAAGTCTACTTTCCATCATTCAGCACCAGAACAAGGTTCCCTAGAACAAGTATTTCAAGCTACCGATCACATTCTGAAATCACGAATCGGTTATAGTGAGTTAAGTACTATGCATGAACAGGAACTAGTCCGATCAGCAGTCAGATGGATTACTGATTCTACCACTTTTCCAGACGAAATAGTGGCACAAATGTTTCTGAAAATGCCCCCAGCCGAGCAGCGACTGGTGGGTATGTATATGATTCAGCACCTCATTACTCTGTATGAGGGTCAACATTCTGATCCAGGCCCGTTACATGATATCTTGAACGAGTTACTCCAGTACAAATGGAGAGGCCTAGGTACCGATTTAATTAGTGTCATTCTAGAACAGCGCCACAAATATAGAACATTCTTGAACCCGCATTTTGTTCATGTCTCACCCCCAGAAAGTAAATCATTCTACATAGACAGACAGAATCCGTTACGAGAAGTCCACCCAGTCAGAGGAGCGGGTGGCGAAATGCAGCGAGTGTTTGTATACACTCCGATCACAAAGATGGAACTCCTCGAAATGAAGAAATTAATTCCCTGTCATGACAAAGATCCAGCAGGGTTCCATAGAGAATTAAAAGACATGCTCCGTATGGGAGAATACACGTACCCAGATATCATTAAAATGTTAAAGGTTCTGCTGCCCGCAGGGGTGTATGAAAAGCTAAAGGAAAAAGAATGGGAGGTGGGAGAGAAAAAGATAGATTGGGCAGTCCTAGAAGCAGAAGATAAGATACGTGTACCAGGTACTGGTCTTGGAGAGAAATGTAAAGAATTACCAGAATTATTAATTCAAGTTTTACCCAGATTATTAACAACGAGAAAAGAAGACTGGGATGCAATCTCAGCCTGTAAACAGAAACAAGATGAAGATATTAGTGATTTTTATTCTAGGTTTGAAAAATGCTTTAGTATCAACAGTGGTCTCAAGACAAGTAGTGAGTCATACCCTCACCTTTTCGTTACCAAATTAGTCGAGAATTCAAGTCCATCAATTAAAAACCGAGTTCTGAAAGTCGAAAGTACCTGGCAAGCAAATACTCCGTCCCAGATGCTCCAGATGCTCCAGTACCACCAGAATAGAATCAGGGAAGAGCAAGAACACGAGAGAAAACGTATGAAAGACACGAAAATGAAAGTGCTAGTTGCACAATCTGTTCCTCAAGACAGTCAGAAGAGGGGTCCGAATCAAGCCAGTCATCCTGCAGCTCCCGTTAAAGGGAACTGCAATTATTGTAAACAGCCAGGTCATTTTATAAATGAGTGTGCAGTTCTGAAACACAACATAGCTACTGGTAAGACTAAAGAAAGACCACGTCCGCCTAGACAGGAACAAGTTTCACAGATTCCTCAGCCACAGAATGCACAACAGACAGTTACAGTACCGCAGCCTATTGCTGCAACACAGCATGTTACATCGCAGATGTACCAGTATGCACAGTCTGAGTATCCAGAGTACCAGCCATATTCATGAAACAGCCTAGAGAGGGAGGTAGGCTTGCCTCTCATCGAGATACCTGTAGATCAAGAAGGTCCCTATGTTCACAGTCAAGTATTAGGGAAAGACAGAAAGTTTTTGATTGATACAGGGGCAAGTAGGACCACAATTAGTCATGCCGAAGTTCCAGGGGCTCCGCTCTCAGGCTCAAGAAATGTTTCCCTTGGATTTTCAGGAAAGCCTATCGTTAATGAGATTTCAAAGCCAGTCACTCTAGAAGTAGGTCCATTGTCCCGCACTACTGATCTGTTACTTACTAAGTCATGTCCAGAAAATCTATTAGGCATTAAAACACTGAAAGAGTTAGGTGCAGTTATATGTTGTTCCCCAGAGGGAATACGATTGTTCCTACGTGACTTTAAGGGTCACTATGTATTACGAGATTTTGATTCCAGACTGTCTAAAGTTCCGCAGCATTTATGGGCGCAAGGTCCAACTGATGTAGGTTACATGCAAATCACACCCCATCGTGTGACTCTCAAACCAGGTGTAGTGTTACCACGAATCAGGCAGTATAGATTGCCACCTGAGGCTGTAGCAGCCTTATCCAAAATTATAGACGAGCTCATGGCTCAAGGAGTAGTTGTAGAAACTGACTCCAATGTATGTAACTCTCCGATCATTCCAGTCATGAAACGTACTGATCCAAATGCACCCCCAGTATATCGATTAGTGATTGATTTACGGGAACTTAATAAATGTATTATTCCGCAGTACCCAGTTGTCCCAGATATCTCTTCCCTGTTAACTGCTATTGATTCCGAAGCCACGTTCTTCACTGTCATAGACCTCAAGAACGCATTTTTTAGTGTTCCCATCCATCCAGACAGCCAGTTTCTTTTCGGATTTTGTTTAAATGGAAGGAGCTATATGTTTACACGAGCTCCTCAAGGTTTCACAGAAAGCCCTAGTATTTATAGTCAAGCACTTAAGAGACAACTAGATAATATTCACATGCCAACTGACACTGCCCTGCTCCAGTATGTCGATGATCTACTGATCACAGCCCGTTCTGAACGTGCTTGCGAGCGAGCATCCCTGACGGTTCTGTATTTTCTAGCCGAGATGGGGCCCAAGGTGTCCCCTTCGAAGCTTCAATTCTGTGTCCAGCAAGTGGTCTACTTAGGACACTTACTGTCCAAGAGGGGTAGGCAGTTGACACCAGACCGTATCCAGTTAATAGTGAGTCTTCCTCAGCCCAGGACCCAGAAGGAGGTACGTGCCTTTATCGGCCTTACTTCTTATTGTAGACAATGGATTCCCCAGTATGCATTTCTAGCCAAGCAACTGATACAGTTAACGACACAGGAGGCAGCCGTATCGACTGTTCTCCCTTGGACATCTGAACATACACTTAGTTTCAACGAGTTAAAGAAAGCTTTATGCCAAGCTCCAGTTCTAGCTACACCGAACTACAGTAAGCCTTTTACACTTTTCGTTACTGAACGTGAAGGTACAGCATTATCTGTTCTCACACAAGACCAAGCAGGACAATACAAGCCTTGTGCTTATTTTTCGAGCACACTAGATCCAGTCGCCCAGGCTCTGCCTGCGTGCCTCAAGTCAGTTGCAGCCACAGCACTAGCTATCAGACAAAGTGATTCCATAGTTTTAGGACACTCCTTGACAGTACAAGTCCCACACTCCGTGGAAGTTCTTCTAAACCGAACACAAACACAGCACTTGACAATTGCACGTTTAACAGGTTATGAATTGACACTGTTCCAGCCACACATAGATATTAGACGCTGCAACATCCTGAATCCTGCTACACTGTTACCATCAGTTAGTTCAAATCCTGCCGCACACGACTGTGTGGAAGTAGTCAACATTACGACAAAGCCAAGACAAGACCTGACAGACATTCCGTTACCAGATCCTGACCTGACACTTTATGTGGATGGTTCATGTATGAGAACTAGTACAGGAGAACTAGTCGCCGCGTATGCAGTGACTACTGACACTGAAGTTATTGAAACACACCGTATTGATACTCTGTCCGCTCAAGCAGCAGAGCTAGTTGCTCTGACACAAGCCTGTATACACGCCAAGAACCTAAAAGTTAATGTTTACACAGATTCACGTTACGCATTTGGAGTTGTACACGACTTTGGAGTGCTCTGGCAGGAGAGAGGTTTCATGACCTCTCATGGAACCAAGATTCAGCATGGTTTCCTTATCCAAGCTCTGTTAGATGCAATACATTTACCGACATCTATCGCTATCATGAAATGCAAAGCACATACGAAAGTCACTGACATTATTTCTCAAGGTAATGATCTAGCAGATCGCACAGCCAAGTTTACAGCACAGACTCTAGACAGTCCAGTTAACATGACACACACTCCAGATCTGACTACATGTATGACAGTTAAGGACCCTACACAAGATGTCATAGATATCCAGTTACATGCTACTCCCGAAGAAATCAAGAAGTGGTCTGAACAAGGAGGGGTCCAGACAGATCAAGGATGGGTGACGAAGGGTAGGACCGCATGGTTTCTCCCCGACTCTATGGTTCAAGTCATCATTAATACCGCACATAGTCCAGCACATTTAGGAGAAAAAGCTATGTTAGACAGTATCCAGAACATTTGGTTCAACAAGCATTTACGAGCTGCAGCCAAGCAGAAAGTCCGTACCTGTATGATATGTTGTCAGTTTAATCCAGGTAAAAGTGTCCCGGTGGAACAAGGTGGTTTCCAGCCTCCTGACCACCCTTTTGAGGTCCTCCAGATGGATTATATTCAGATGGAGCGATGTCGAGGTTTCAAGTATGTTCTTGTAGTTGTATGCGCTTTGTCCAGATGGACAGAAGCATATCCAGTCCCAGATTACACAGCCGCGACCACTGCCAAGCAGTTGGTTCGTGAGTTTTTCCCTCGATATGGACTCCCTAGAGTCGTATATTCTGATAACGGTCAGCCATTCTCATCTGAGTTGATGAAGCACGTTTCCCTGTTGTTAGGGTACCAGTGGAAGTTTCATTGTGTACGCCATCCTGAAGCAGCCGGTCTAGTCGAGAGACATAATCAGACTCTGAAAATTCGAATTGCCAAAATATGTAAAGATAAGGGTGTGGACTGGCTAGTAGCTCTGCCAGTCGCTTTGTTTTATATGCGCATGGTCGCACATTCCAGATCAGGTCTGTCCCCGTATGAGGTCGTATTCGGCCGCCCCCCTAACATGTGGGGTACTCCTAGACCCCGAAGTATTACTGATGTTTCATGTAATATGCTGACAGATTACCTAGCTTCCTTGATGTCTGCCCTCAACTCATGTCGTTCACAGGTTGCCGCCACATTTCCAGACAATACCGAGGTGGCACCGCATGAAATCGTTCCAGGTTCGATGGTGCTCGTACGTAACTTCGACAGATCAAGTCCGCTGGAGCCACGTTGGAAGGAGCCCCGTCAGGTCCTCCTCACCACCCGTACAGCTGTGAAATTGGAAGGACGCCGCGGCTGGGTGCACCTTTCGCACGTCAAGAAATTCTACGGATTGAAACCGATCTCTAAGAACATTTCCCAGGATATCAAGACTTGTCAAAACATTGTTTCTAAGGACTGTCCCGCAAATGACATTGACACAACCCCTCCCCTGTTAGAGAAAACTCCGCAACAGGAGTATAAACAGAAATTAAGGTCTAGTAAAATAAGTCAGCCAGTTTGATTGTCTAAGTCCTCCCCTAGGTGAAACGGTTAGACTGTTTCTGACATGTATAAAATAGACCCCCATAGTGAGAGAGTCAGTCAAAACTCAATCCGATGTATCGTTTTTCTAAGTTTCATATTATTTCTCAGCCTTTTGATTTCCTGCACTAGTTACGCATTTTTCCTGTGTTTTCCAGTTCCTCATGTAAATAAGCCTTCTAATGTTACAGTAGAGCACACGTTTAGTGATCTGCCTCCTCACGAATATTCATACCGCCTCGCTATGCGTAACAATACATTTATCCGCATGTTGCATTATTCACATCAAACCAGCAATGCCACTAATTGTTGGGTGTGTGGTCGACTCCCCCCTTTCCAGACGTCAAAGGGAGTTCTGCCACTTTTTCCTTATCCTTTTTCACATAATGGTTCGTGTGGAGCATGGTCCACGTTAACGTCCTCCTTAATAGATATGTCTTTTCTTAACAGCACATGTTTCCCAGACAAGCAAGGTTTCCCCCACAGAACAGGTTTAGATCCAGAAAATGAAGTGTATAATTTAAGTAACTATTCTTCGAATTTCATGGTCCTGAATGTTCAGTCTGATACTACTCCAGACTCACCTGCTATTTCAGTATTACCAGTCAAAGGCGAATTATGTGTCCGTAATTATGGTTCTGTACACGTAGGACATAGTGATTGTACTACTATTATCCAGTATAGTGACAGTGGGAAATCTATTTTTAAAGCTTCACGTCATTCTTATTTTGTTTGTGGTCAAACTGCATATGTTCGTCTGCCCCTCGATTGGGAGGGAACCTGTTACATTGCCTTCCTACTGCCACCTGTTTTCCTAGCCCCACCTGACTACCATAGGAATTCCTTCCTAGTACATACTAGACACAAGAGAAACCTCCCGATTGTCGATTATACTGAAACTGCTGCAGAGCAATTCATTGATATTGATAAAGGTGTGTTCCCTTATTTAGGTACAGTTGTAAACAGTAAGCTAATCCGTAGGTTAACAAGAACCCTTGAAGCTGTAGTAGATGAGACTGCCTCCGCTCTAGGTAACTTAACCGAAGAGCAATCCTTTATGAGAATTGTTGTGCTCCAGAATCGTCTCGTCCTTGACGTCATACTGGCCGATAGGGGCGGGGCCTGTAGAGTCATCGGATCCAGTTGTTGCATTTTCATTCCAAATAACGCGCCGTCTGTTTATTCAGCTATAACCAGACTTCATAAAATTGCCCATCTATTACACCAGGATCCAGGCACCTGGACATGGTCCGGTTGGTTCTGGAATATAATTTCCGTCTGGGGATGGAAAGTCCTGTCCTTTCTAGGTATCGCAGTAGCGATCATATTCAGCTGCTGCCTCTGTATACAATGTGGCCCTGCGATTTGCGGCATGTGTGCTACCTCTTGTATTCCTAGTCCCAAGCCCCGTTCTAAATCCCGTTCCAAGACAATTCGAGATGAACAAATGGTACTGTATGAAATGATAGATGGTATCATGAATATTAATGTTTCCTGATGGAAACGTAGTGACAAGGAGGGAATGTGGAAAAGTAAATTTTGTCATGTTCTGTGTCCCTACGTGTCATCCATCATATGTTATGTGTGCATGATCAATATGCATATGTTATTCCCCATGTCCGATTCAAGACGCAATTACAGTTGTGTCCTCCTCTAGTATGCCAGTTTCCAGTCCTCATGAGTAATATGAGTATCAGGCCTATGTAAAGCTACTTTGCCACGTTTCCCAGTGTGCACGTTATTTCATTATAAAGTCCCCGTTTCTAGGCCTCAAAAGGGCCTGGACACCAGATTCAGCTCCTGTCTCCTGAAGCCTTGCTGAGGAGCGATCCAGCCCCCACCTGTATCCTCGACCTTCCACTTACTTCCTGCCTCGCAGTGCCCGGTGCAGCTTGGCTCAGTCTCTGAGTCTGCCAAGAATATGTTATGATTCCAGTTATCAGTTCAGTCCTCCTTCTCTGCATTCCTAAGCTACTGAATTGCATCAATAGTTTCCATCATTGTCTAGCCTTCACGTCTCCACGTTAGAGAAATACTGTATTTAATGGTCATTTAATATTCTTCATCACGCACTATATGTAGAATAAATGCATGCTCCAGTCTCAGAGTCAGTTAGCTTTTCCCCTCATGACTTCTAGTTTATATCAACATGTTCCCTAAACATCAGATACTAGATAGGGTTTAGGTACATGTCGCTCCGACCCTCCAGACTTTAGTCTCTGCTCCTAGCACAGAGTTCATAGCCCCCAGCTTCTCCTCGTAACACGTCATTGCCAGTTTGCGCGCACCACCAGGTTAGAGGCCCCGGCTCCTTAGGTAGCCCCCTCCTATGTTTCCGCCCATTCATGACATATTCTGTTACGTTTGCATCACATGTCTGAGTTACACCTTCTTTTTACTCTTATCTTTCGCGACTGCTACGCGTCACGCCTTCTGCTCCACCCACTGCTACGCCTACTGCAATGTAATGCTATGTGTTTGCGTTATGTATATATGCTCATGTATTGTTATTAAAAGCCAGCGCGCTCATCCCAGACCCAGCCCCAGCAGCTGCTGGGCCCTGTCATCCTATTCCTATGCAGGTTGTCCTGTTCCTGTCCTTATGCTGTAATAAACCTGCAAAACTCCTACTACCTCGAATCTTGACTCTTATTTATTGAGCTATCTGTTATGATATATGTCTAGTCAAAAATAGGGTATTATTTATTTATTTACCACAGTATCACTATTTAAAGTATTATATTGGTCTAGCGCGTCATGTGATCAAGACCACGGTAACGCGGTCAAACGCGTCAGGCTGGGCACTTGCTTTTACCTTCGATGCATAGACTAATGCAATAAAGCACCTTTTCTGTTGACACTTCACAACGTGGTCTGCACCTTTGTTTGAGCTGGTGATTCGGCAAAAAAGGACTGTGGTTAACATATATATATCGGGGGCACTTGCCCCGGATTTTTGCAAGAATCGATCTATTGCATCAGCAAAATTCATTTTTTGTGTAATAATATTTTAACCATGTTCAATAATGTTTGATATTAATTGTTGAATTATTGGTTAATTTTGACCGATTTATAGGATCTGTTTTTGCACTACTGCATTATGCACTTTATTAATGACTATTAGTCTTTTTTCCCTCTCTATGAGAATAGTGGGAGGGTTCTAAATTGTGTCATAGTATTTATAGGTGATGTTTTCCTGACACGTCATGTGATCAAGGCCGGGGCGACCCGGCTGAAACTCGTCATGTTGTGTGAAGGCTAAAATAAACTGCACTCATTTCTAAAAACCTTTTGTGGTGGTCCGTTCCTGTGGAAGTGAAGGAGTTTGCTTTTCTGTTCAGGATTTGGTTCTCATTGATTTCGACACGCAGTGGCTGTCAGCGTGTTTAACGGACCCTCTTCACGTTTGTGGCTGGTACACGGCGGCTGCTATCGGTTTCGATATTTGGACTTGACCCGGAAGTGGTACATTCATCCAGCCCCCCACTAGGCGGAAAACAAGGAAACTCTGAGTGCAACGAGGGTGAAGCGGTTAGCCTGCTGCGAGTGAGCAGCCTGACTACGGCGTCGGAGGACTCCAGGTCCGGTTTGTTTGCCGAGCAGGTGAGACGCTATCTCTCAAGCGCTGAAGGAGACACGTTTTGCCAGATAAGTGTGGGTGTGAAGATTAAAAGGATATTGCGACCTGACATTTCCCTACCGCATCACCGAATACCTTTTGGAATCTGAGGTTGCAAGTTGGATGGGAATGCTGTATGAAATAGGGCGCTTTAACATTTGAACTGTGCATATTCTTAAATTGCCTGTAATTACGCGATGGCGTCCACGACTGACGTGCTCAGGAATCGTGATGAGCGTGCGGATGCAATGTTCGCTAATATGCCGGTCTCTGCTGGGACCGGACAACAATCAAATGTGCAAGCATCTGAAGTAAAAGATTTAAAGAGCCTATTGAAGAAACTGGAAAATTACAAAAAAATGAACTTAACAAATGGTGGGAGCGTAAATCCCTGGAGAAATACAAGGAGGCAGGAAGGGTGCCCAGAGGATTGCGTGTTCTAATTGCCCCTTCGTTTGACAAACCTAATCCTTTAATGCTGAAGGAGTGGGCGACGAACAATTTGGAGTGCTCTATGAACATGGTGATAATGCTTGTAAAATATGCTGAGATAGATAGAGTTGAAATAGCGGCGGAGATTGAGTTATTAATTGCAGAACTTGATGCTTTAGACCAAAAAGATGCTGTTAAGAAAGGAAGAGAGGAGATACAAAGACGCCTTGACAAACATGAAAATACTATAATGACTCGTAAAATATCTAAATTTGCGCGTGATAAACGCGACTACGAGACTGGGCGCATTTTTACTTTCGCCAAAAGGTTTGACAATGTTAAAAAACTGGCGGCTAATAAAGTTCAACCACCATTGATCTCCGTGAATCAAGGAACTATTTCTGATACTGCATCTATTTCAGGAACAAGTATTCCATCTAGCAGTGATGAATCTATTCCTATTGATAATGGGCTGCATTTAAACATGTCGGAACCCCAAAGCTTCACTCCCTCGGAAGAATTGGGGTTCCTGATAGAGGATCAACGCCAAACTCTCAGATCGTGGGCACCTCAAACACAGTCACAAAATGTTGCAGACGGAACAAACAACGTAAAGAGAGGAGGAAAGCGCGGAGGCTTCAAGAAAAGGAATTGAAAGCCAATCTAAAGTTACAACTGCATCATCTGAGAATACTGTTATAAACATGACTGAGCTTGAATTAAACACTGCAGAATTACAGCTTCTGTCTTTGGGACTTTCTTTCTGTCCTAAAAGTAATTTTAAGTATGTACAATCTCGTATTGACATTTTTTAATTTATCAGAAAGTTAAATCTTATTAAGTTCCATAAACTCAGGAAAGCGAATGTTAAAGCAACTGTGATTAATGCTAATAACCAGCCTAGTACTCGTTTTCAAGTAGCTGATGTATCTGCATTACGCACAGTTAGTAGTTTAGCTAACGACAATGATGGTATTACTCTTAATACACAAGAAGATCTTTTAGATATGGGCATTCCTACTACTAATGCTGCCCTTACTCCTTTTCGTCCCCATCGACATTTATGCCGATCATGGCAAGAGATGCCATTGACATCTTTGGGGATTGTGTTATCAATGACCTCAAAGATCTTCACAAGAAATGCATTTCTATGAATAAAAAAGGTCAATATAGAGAGCTACAATATTCCCGCTTAATGGATAAACTGACTAAAGAAAAGAACATCATAATCAATAAAGCTGATAAAGGCGGGAATATTGTCCTATGGCCTCGTGATGCATATTTGGAAGAGGCCAAAAAACATTTGAGTGATGTTAATTGTTATAAGCAGGTAGCTTTTCCTATTCTTTTGAAAGTCAAGGAGCAGATTTTTAAAGAACTATCTAAATGGAAAAGGGAGAGCCTGATTGACAAGGACGAGTACAATTTTTTAAGAACTGAGTATCCTATCACTCATAACTTGTAAGGTACATAAACAGATAACCCCAGTACCAGGACGCCTTATTATTTCGGCTTAAGGTAGCCTTTTAGAGTCAATGTCTAAGTACGTTGGTTTTTTCCTTCATGACTATGTAGCTGATTTGCCTTCTTTTATTTGTAATACAGGACATTTCCTGGAAAAACTTAAAGATGTAGTTTGGGAGGATGGCTATCACTTTTTAGTGATGGACATCTGCTCCTTATACACGAGTATCAATCATCAAGATGGCCTGAATGCTATCAAATTCTTCCTGTCTCACAGGAATATCTGCTACAATGAACATAACAAAATGTTACTCCAGATGACGGAAATGTGCTTGACCAACAATTTCTTTATATTTAATAGGGAATTGTTTCACCAGCTTAGGGGTGTAGCTATGGGGGCGTGCTTCTCTCCCAGCTATGCGTGTTTGCACGTTGGCTGGTGGGAGAAGCACGTCCTCATGCAGACCCATTTAGTTTTTTTTTTTTTTTTTGGTGCAAAACATTTATTGAGCACTGTCAGGAGTACACAGCGTCTCGCCAACAACCCGGAGGCCGGCCGCTATCGATGCATATAGTAGCACAAGTAACAACAGAAGAGCATGTATGCGAATACAATCGCGTCCAACAATAAAATTCAAGTGACAAGTGCAGCGTCTTCACAGCTAAATCTATGAGTCTTGCATTTTTTTTTGTAAAGTTTTATGTCAACAGTAACATGTGCAGTGTCTAGGCGAACCCAGGGGGGGGGGGGGGAAGCGGACATATCGGGCGCCCGGCGGGCATATCAGTCCGTGGAAGGCATGAGGCTGGCAAAGCAATGAGACCACAAATGAAGGGAAGGCGGGCCTCGGTATCGAGGGTGGTAGGCCGGTAGATTCCTGGGCGATGGCGTGGTGGCCGGAGCAACCCACAGAGAACCCTGAAATGGGGAGGCTGGAGAAGACAGGGGAGGGGGGGGGAATAGCAAGCACATCATGCCATACAGGTCAGCCCAGGAAATTCAATTCAAGACCAAGTATTAACAACGCAGGGTCCCAACATCTCAACTTCAAGTACGGTCGTCCTCGAGTGGGTCAGTGATCAAATAGCATTGTAACGGGGCCAAATATCAGTAGGCCTTGAGGTAGGTGGCAGCAGTTCGGAATAGGTATGTAATTGTTCCTGGCAGTATACCATATCACTCATCCAATCTTTAAACTTGGGTGCCCTTCCCCTCCCCCATCTACAGGCCACTCTGCGTTTAGCCAGAAGCATAGCCAGCGCCACATATTTGCGGTGCGCCGCCTGGAGAGGTGCAACATACCCTAGAAGAGCTACCAATGGGGACGGATCGACCGTCATGTGTATCATTTTGGACAGCGCTTGAAACACTTGAGTCCAGTATGCGCTTACTTCGGCACACCCCCATGCAAGGTGAAGGAAGTCAGCCCCGGGAGCCCCACACCTGTCGCACGTATCTGTGGGTCTAAGCTGGAACCTGTGTAGGCGCGCTGGAGTGTGGTACAGCCTGTGCAGGAATTTATAATGAATTATCCTATAGCGGCTATTGGAGGATATGCGCTCGGTCTGCTGTAGGCAAAATTCCCATTGTGTATCCGTGAGAGTCAAGGCTAGATCTTGTTCCCATTTGTATCTAGCTGGCAGAGCAGTGTAGGTCATGTTGGCCCGGACAGATTTATAGAGTGTGGATACCAGTTTATTAGGAGTGTCTTGAAGCAGCATGGTCTGTAGGGGAGGCAGCACTGGGGGCTCGCAGGGGAAGTCGGGGGTAAGGGCCTGTAATCCGTGCCAAAGCCTGATATAATAAAATAGGTCTAGAGGTGTCGGTTGTATGCCCTCGTATAACTGGTCCCTAGTACGGAAGGTGCCGTCACGATATAAGTCCCCCCATGTGGTGACATGTATTCTTTTCAACAATTTTTGGAAGCCAACCTCTTGTAGGAGTGGAAGCTGCGGGTGGTAGGTCAGTGGCAGCAGAGGAGCATATAGGAAGTGCAGATCAAGTTTCAATACAATGGTGTTCCACGCCATGACCGTGCTAGATACCGTGGAGGGGGTCTTGTCCCTACCTTCAACCTGGGAGTAGAGTGCGCCTTCGATGGGGGTCGGGTGGGCCAACCAGTGTTCGGCCGCCAGTTGAGGCATATATCTCTGCTGACGTACCCAAAAGTACGCATAGTGGGCCTGAGCAGCTCGATAGTAAAGCTCGAAGTCAGGAATGCCGAAGCCCCCCTGTGAGAATGGCCGGACTAGGATCTCCCATTTGAGTCTGGGCGTCTTCCCACCCCACACCAGTCGGAGCAATTCCGAGCGTAGCAATCGAAAGAAATGGGATCCGGGATGATACGGAATATTCAAAAAGAGGTACAGAAGCTGAGGGAGTATAACCATTTTAACTAATGAGGCCCGCCCAGCCATGGAAAGGGGGAGTGTTATCCATCTGGAAATATTGTCACTCATCTTGTCCATCACAGTGCCATAATTAGCACGGATCAGCTCCTCTCTACTCTTTTCCACATGTATGCCCAAGTACTTAAAATCTCCCGTGCACCAGGCAAGCGGGAACTCCAGCGGGAACTGGCTCGTCGAGGCAGTAAGGGGAAAGATACATGACTTACTCCAGTTAATTTGAACTCCCGAAAGGGCACCAAACCGTATAAATTCCCGGAGTATGGGATGTAGGTTGTCGCTAGGGTGGCGAACATAAAGGGTGATGTCGTCGGCATACATAGAGACGAGTATCTGTCTCTGAAAGCAGCGTAGCGCACTGTCCCTATGATGTTGTCGCAGCTTAGCAGCCAGGGGTTCAGTGGCTATGGCAAAGAGGAGGGGGGACATGGGGCAACCCTGCCGTGTCCCCCTGGAGATCGGGAAGTCCGAGGACAATTTTCCATTAATGAGGACACTGGCCACTGGACGCGTATACAATAGTCTAATCCAAGAAATAAATATAGGTGGGAAACCCATTCGCTCTAGAACTTTGAACACATAGTCCCACTCGAGCGAGTCAAACGCCTTAGTGGCGTCTAAAAAAACGGCAGCCATTGGGAGGTCTTCGTGGACCGAGTCATAGACCGAAAAAAAAGTACGGAGATTGTGCGACGTCGCTCTCCCAGGGACAAATCCGGCCTGGTCCGGGAGGATCAAGGCAGGCAGGAGGAGGCTGATGCGTGCTGCAATCAGTTTCGCAAGAATTTTCACGTCACAATTTAACAAGGACAGCGGTCTGTAGGAGTCGCAGCTGGAAGCGGGTTTGCCTGGTTTGAGCAGTGACGTAATAAGAGCAATCCTCATGGAAGCAGGGAGGTGGCCCACCTCTAGCGCGTCCTCATAAACCTCCCGCAGTACTGGCGCCATGAAGTCAATAAACGTTTTATAGAACTCAATAGGGATGCCATCCAGCCCAGTGGCTTTACCCGACTTCATGCTCATAATAGCCTCCCTGACCTCATCCAGTTCAAAGGGGGCGCTCAGGAAGGCTCTCTGTGCATCGCTCAACCAACCTAAGGATACATCCGCTAAATAATCGTCCAGTGTGAGTTCGCCAGCCCTGTTAGAGGAGTATAGCGCACCATAGTGCCGCACAAATTCGTTCAGGATTTGGGTGGTGTCCCAGAGTACCAGCTACTCAGCAGTCTCAAGTTCCAGTATGACCGTTGGCGAACGCATTAATTTAACCGTCGCCGCCAGAGCCCTCCCAGGTCTCTCACCCTCTCCATATCGCCTGGCCACCCAGTATTTATTCCTAAACTTTACTTCGCGGGCAGCTTCCTCAGAAAATTCCGACAGTGTTTCTCGAATGGTAGCAAGGGTTGCACTGTCAGGGTTTGTTCTAAGGCGGGCCTCAGCACTACGTAGGTCAGCTTCTAGGCTGCGTAATCTAGTCAGTATGCTCTTGAGCACACCCGAGCCTTTCGAAATACACAAGCCCCGGAGCGTGGCCTTAAAGGCGTCCCATATGGTCTCAACGTCTTGGACAGAGTCTTTATTGCGTTTAAAGAAATCTAAACATTCCTCCCGGAGCTCTTCTTGGAAGTCCAAGTCCAATAACATAGAGGGTTGCATACGCCATGCCGTCACTGGGGGGCCTAGCTCAGAACCGGACAACGTAATAAGAACGGGGGCGTGGTCGGAATATGTCCTGGGGAGGTGCGATGCGTGAAGCAGCGCCGTATACAATTGTGAGGTTAGGAGGAAATAGTCGAGCCGTGCCCACGACTTAGCCTGCGCTGTAAAGTGTGTACCTTCCCCTCTAGTCCCGCAGTGTGAACGCCAAGCGTCTATGAGATTGTTACTGGCAATGGTTGCGCTAAGGACTTCTCGCCCGTTAGTATAATGGTGGGGGGCGGGGTGTGACCTATCCAGGGGGGGGGTGAAGGGTCGTGTTGAAGTCCCCTCTCCATATAAGGTGCTGGGGTCCCGTCTCCACTATCGCAGCCCATAAAGAAGTAAAGAATTGCGGGTCGTCTGTGTTAGGCCCATAACAACATGCTAGTGTCACTGTCATATGCCCCTGTCTACCCCATAGTAAACAATACCTCCCCTGGGGATCAGCCCTGGAGCCAGCAAACCTAAAGGGCGTGGATCTCTTAACCAGGATGGCCGTACCTCGTGCATATGAGGAGTAATTAGCAAAGATCGTGTGAGAAGCCCACCTACTTCCAAAGGCGTGTGCCCTGTGGGGTGCAAAATGCGTTTCCTGTAGGAAAGCAATGTGAACGTTATGGCGATCAAGGTAGCTCAATATTTGCCTTCTCTTCCTATGGTCTCCCAACCCTCGCACATTCCAAGAAATCACATTTAACCGTTTGTCACCCATGTGGAAGTGTGAAACAATGATTGCAGGATGAAAGCGTGCAGGGTAGCCCAGTCATCCTCAGCAATAAACAGGCCCCCAGGGGGAACAGGGAGCGGATCCCTGAGGGAACGCCCCTATCTCCTATGCCGCCTCTCAGCCACAGACAACGCAAAGCACATCCATCCCACCCCCTCATCCCCCGGCCAAATCCAAGGAGCCCTCCACCGGGCAGACAAGTGAGTTCACAACACATCATGCACATGTTAAAACCTGAACCCCAACAAAACTCCCAGCAACCCCCTCACCCCCCCCCCCCCAACAGTCCCACCAAAAGGACCTGACCGGAAGAAAGTAAAACAGTTCACAGTATTCAACCATACAGGGCAAAACATTCCGGCTCTGCTAAAGGAAGCAACACCTTGCCCAGTGTGTGCCCGTTCCGCCCGGTAGGCAGCCCTCCACCCCCCACCCACTGAAGCTACCCCAACTCGCCAGCACCCCAAGCCCGCCCCCCACCCACATACCAAAACAATACAAAGAACCAACCAACAAATAAAAACCAAAGTCAATGTCATTGGGGAACACCCAGTAGGGGTCATCAGAGGTGCACGTTCCACCACCCCAAGCCGTCCCACTCCGTGCAAGTCCACCCTTGAGGTCTCCATCCGGAGCAGAGAGGGATAAAGGGGGTGGGGGCCTGGCATACATTACCACCTGCAGTCCAGCACCCGTCCATGGCACCCCAGGGGCAGCCGCAGCCATCACTGAGAAGGATAGGACCCCCCGCGCAGAGAAGGGAGTGAGGACGATCAAATTGAGTACAGGAATAAGAACCATAGAGAGCCAGCCGTTGACTATTCGGGGTCGGATGCGTTCAGGTCCCCAGCGTCCGCAGGCTTTCTGTGTCGTTTGGGCAAAGTCTTAAGGTAGTCTTCGACCTGTTGTGGGTTGAGAAAGAAGTGCTGTGTGCCCTGGTGGGTGACTCGCAGCTTGGCCGGGTACAGGAGGGCATAGTCAATGCTCAGATCACGCAGTTTCCTCTTAACTGCAAGAAACTTCCGCCGTTGCTCTGGAACCACCGGGGTAAAGTCAGGGTATATGGAGAAGGGCACGCCATCATATGTCAGGTTCTGGTTCGCTCGGGCTGCTCGGAGCGCCGCATCGCGATCTCGGTAGT
The DNA here is from genome assembly GCF_964261635.1 of Lissotriton helveticus. Lineage (NCBI taxonomy): Eukaryota > Metazoa > Chordata > Amphibia > Caudata > Salamandridae > Lissotriton > Lissotriton helveticus. The sequence continues at coordinate 536,177,966 of NC_136070.1, forward strand.
TGAGCAGGCGCGCAATTATGGGTCGCGGTGGGGCTCCAGGTTGGGGCTGAGGACCAAGGGAGCGATGGGCGCGTTCTACAATAAACTGATTAGAAAGAACGTTTGCCCCCACTGTCGCCGTAAGCAGTTTTTCTATGTACAACTCCATCCTCCCTGTGTTGGTCGACTCCGGAATGCCCGTGACGCGAACGTTTTTCCGCCGGCTCCTAGCTTCCAACTCCTCGTTTTTGGCGGCAATCACTCGTAACACATTGTCCATTCTGGCAAGGCGAGAGTCATGTGACGCGGTCGTATCATCATTTTCAGATATTCTGCGTTCTACTTCAGTTATGCGCTCCTCATGGACATCCATCTTTTGGGCTATGCCATCCATCCTAGACGAAAGTCTATCTACTTTGTCGACCACCGTCGCAAATCCCTGGCGCATCTCCTGCAGCATGGTGGCCATATCTGGGGTCAGCGGGGCCGACGTCGAGGCCTCTGAGTTCGGGCTCCGGGGTGGCACCGCATCTCCCGTGTGTCGCGTCGCCTTCTTCTGCGCCGCGGGTTCAAACTGCAGCCTGGGTTGGCGACTGTCCGGCTTCCCCATGCCGCCACTGAGGTGTAGGAAGCTTACGCGTCTATGCGCTATCAATACTGCCGCCGGAGGGGAGCAAGTTGAGGAGATAGTGTCTCAGCACTACCCAGTGCGGTGTAGCGGTGTCTCTGCTGCAAATGAGGTGCCAGGCAGCGGGGGGGGGGCACAGCAAGCGTCTGCGGGGGGGGCCCGCAGTGAGGCAGAGTTCAGTTCGGGAGTAGATCGGTCCCCCAGGAGACAGAGCGGGAACACCAGCAGAGATATAGCGCCTCGAGGATACCCACAAGAGCGCTAGTCCGTTGGAGTCGTCAGCTCATCCAGATGGCGGCAAAAAGCAGACAGTGAGGCCGTGTATGGCAGCGGGATGGCAGGTCGCCGGACGCCACCGGCCCCTGCAGGTGTGCGTAGCCAGTCATCAATGGCGCCGAAATATCACGCCAAGCACAGTACCGGTGGGGGCTCACAGCAGGGCGAAATCAGCGGGGGGCTCCGCACCACCTCTGCCCCCACGCCGCAAGCAATGTGTGTAACACGTACCTCCTCAGCCCCCGTCCGATGCTGGCCCCACCGCTAGTATCAGCTGCGCCGCTCACTAAGTGCTGGAGGCCCACTCGCCTCGTGGCGATCCTCGGGCTCGAGTAGGTCCAGGAGCCGACAGCAGGCACCGGCACAGCAAGCCCTACGCCGGCCGGGGGGTCCGCAGTGTACAACCCGGGAGTCCAAGGGGGTAGAGCCACCAAATTTTCGCCGAGCGTGCAGGGGCCCTCGCTGCCCCTCCGTGGGGATTTTCGGGCGGGTGGGTGCAGGGAAAGAAGGATAAACAACGGATAACTATGCCAGGCTGCTGGAGCCTCACGCAAGTGCGGCCATTCAGCAAGTGCGCCCTCTAGCGCCCCCTGCAGACCCATTTAGTTGACTATTATGAACACGTCATCAGATGGTGGCGTTATATCGATGACGTGTTTGTTGTTTGGAAAGGCACAAAGGAATCTGCCCTGGAGTTTGTCAATAGGATCAATGGTAATTCACTAAATCTGGAATTCACAGCACAAATCAGCGACTCAAGGGTAGAATTTTTAGATGTAGAGGTTTTTGTCGACCATATGAATATTTGCACAAAACTGCATCGCAAAATAACAGCTGGTAATTCCATCTTGCACGCCAGCAGTGCTCACCCCAGGCACCTCATAAAAAGTATTCCTTACGGTGAGTTTTTACGCATTAAGAGGATCTGTAATAGAAAAGTGGATCTAGATTTTTGTTTAAATGAATCGAAGGAAAGATTCCTTAAAAGAGGTTACAATACTAAAGACCTACAATGGGCATTGGATAAACTGAATGCATATGTTCCTACAGAAATGAGTGATGTTATGGATGAGATCTCTATAGAAACAACAGCTCCATCCCCAGTAAGGCTTATTACTATTAATTCAAGGTTAGGTAACAGGTTGAGAGGGCGCTCTGCAAAAAGTAAGGCCACGGTACACTAGAAACAATTTACATTCGGTGCTCCAAGCAAGAGAGGGAGGTTACCAAACTCCCCCAATATTCTATGAGCTATGCTCTGAAAATTACAATTTTAAAGTTCCTGCTGAGCACTCAGATTGAAGATGTATAGATTCCGGGTCCAGTGAAAAAAATTCTGCAGAATTGGCTGATATATTGGAAATAAAAGGAACCAACCTCACGTTTATTGACGCTTTGATTTGTAATAAGACTAATACTACTATGATACATCATTGATACTCCCGAATACTGACGGAACTTTCATGAAAGAAAATACTAGTGTTTGAAGACTTTTTCACTGGACCCGGAATCTATACATCTTCAATCTGAGTGCTCAGCAGGAACTTTAAAAAAGGCTTATTACTACTTTTTGTAGCCAGGAACGTGACATTAGGAGAATTGTGAATAGACATTGGTCCATTCTGCACACACACAGACATTACTCTTTCTCCAGAACTCCAGAATCAGCCTACTGTCACTTTCAGAAGAGCACCATCTATGCGAGATGCTCTAGTCAAAACTAGTCCTGAAGTGACTGACAAAAGTAATTGGTTAACGAACAAAAGGGGTTTTGTAAAATGTTTCTCTTGTCGGGCCTGTAAGTTTGGAACTAACAAACAGTCCTTTTTAGATCCTTTCTCTGGCAGGTCAAACAAGATCAATGGCTATTTCACTTGTAAAACTGATTGCGCGGTATATGTTTTGGAATGTACGTGTCAGCTTTCGTATATCGGCAGTACCAAACTCCCTGTGTTTAATAGAATCCTCCAGCACTTGCGGGCAATCGTGAATTCTGATCCATCTTATCCGGTTGCCCGACATTTTAAACTTGTGCATCATAATAAATTGGAGGACTTGAAATACTTTGTAATCGACTCAGTTCCTAAATCTATACGAGGTGGAGATAGAGAGAAGAAACTTCGCCAGTTAGAGAGTCAATACATAGTTAGACTCAACACAAAGATACCTAACGGTCTTAATACAGGGGAAGATTTGGCCCATTTCTTATGAGTATACATTTTATTGTTTTTGGGTCCGTATTGCTATGATGTTATGTGTTCATTTGATGTTGGGCTCAACATCAGGTTCCATTTCCTCCTATATTTTACACTATGTTTCGGATATGTCTAAACCTCGACTTATTATGGTCCTCAGATAGAGTTGTATATAGGTGTATATATATGAATTTGGGTTTTAACATTTGGATATGATATTTATTGAATATGACAGTTTTATAATATAACCTTTTTATTTTGCAAATTTTAATGGTCTTAATGTATGGACTTCTGGCAGAGGGTTATCAAATCAATAGAATCTGTATGTGTTCGATTTCATCCTTGATCCTATTGTTGTTACCATAGATTCATATTGTGTATATATATATATACATTTATACTTATAGGTATCATGTTAAAAAAGAATTCTTTTGTTGTTTTTTGCTCCTTGTTCTTAGCTATAACTAAAGTATTAAGTTTAGGCTCTTTTTGATCAATTCTATCTTCTGTGCAAGACTTGATTTATGTTTGCATCCGCTTACGCATTTCATTTTTAAAATACCTTTTTTTCATGTATGTATGGCTGTCTAAGCCACATTGCACATTTTGCACTTTGGGATTTATTACTATGACCATTTTTGTGATGTCATAATGTGAAATACAGTGGTCCTTTTCTATGAACTAAGATTAGGATTTGGGCACTTGCCCCGGATTTTTGCAAGAATCGATCTATTGCATCAGCAAAATTCATTTTTTGTGTAATAATATTTTAACCATGTTCAATAATGTTTGATATTAATTGTTGAATTATTGGTTAATTTTGACCGATTTATAGGATCTGTTTTTGCACTACTGCATTATGCACTTTATTAATGACTATTAGTCTTTTTTCCCTCTCTATGAGAATAGTGGGAGGGTTCTAAATTGTGTCATAGTATTTATAGGTGATGTTTTCCTGACACGTCATGTGATCAAGGCCGGGGCGACCCGGCTGAAACGCGTCATGTTGTGTGAAGGCTAAAATAAACTGCACTAATTTCTTAAAACCTTGTGTGGTGGTCCGTTCCTGTGGAAGTGAAGGAGTTTGCTTTTCTGTTCAGGATTTGGTTCTCATATATATATATTTTTTTCAGACACAAGACCTGAAATGCTGATAGATTGTGGGAATAACAATATGCAGTGTTCCTATAATATGATGATGATAATTTTCAAACATGCAAAAATAGATATTGACGAAATAAAGAAAAAGGTGGAAGACATTGAAGCAAAAATCTTGGAAATTGATAAAGATGATGAAATAAAAAAACTACGTAAAACCATGGAATCTAATTTAGACAAACATGAGAAAGAGGTAGAGGAAAGAAAAGAAAGAAAATATAGAAGAGACAAACATGACTATGCCTCAGGGACAATCCTCACGTTTGCAAAACGCTTCATAAATCTCAAACAACAACTGAAGGCAAATAAGAAACCACCAACAGCAGCAATGAATGTAACCCCAAGCGAATCAGACACTGACTTCAGTGACAATGAAGCGCCGATACCACAAGGTCAAAAACCATCTTTTTTAGAGGAAATGGAATTGGTATACTTCGACCAACAGTTACCAAAAGGAAGAGGCAAAGGCAGAGGAAGGGGCTTCACGAGAGGACGGGGAAGAGGGACTGGATCACAAGCATCAGGGGAAAAAAACACAAAACCAGACGAAGTCAAAGGAAGAAATCAAGGATACAATTTGAGGAAGAGAACAATGAATGTGTAAATAATCAAAAAGAAATTGAACCATACCTGATTATCAATCTTTCCAAGCACGTACTTACGAGAGCAGAGGAAACACTATTAAACAAAGGCTTAACCTTTTGTCCCGAAAAACACTGGGACCCGGTGGAAACCAAAATAGACTTCTATAAGTATGTAAGAAAGATTAAACTGGCAAAGCACTTTAAAAAGCAAGGGTTACAAAATATAGACCCTACAATTGCAAGCACTACAACCGATGATAACGCAGGATGGAGTATACAAGATGTACCGGCATTAAGAACTGCCCATGAATTAGCACATGAAATAACTGAAGAGAATGTCTCAGACACTCAAATACTCAATGAAATGGGGCAAATAACTAGTAGTCATCCACGGACAACATTTATGAAACAATCAAAATGTTGTCCCATTTTACATCCTGGCAACAAAATTGATATTTTTTATGATCTGGTACATGAGGAACTGGACAAACTGAGGAAAATCAACAAGAAACAAAAAGAAAATCTAACGATAGAAGAACGAAAACCATTGGAAACTTTGATGGAAAATTAAAATCTTGAAATCAAACCCGCCGACAAAGGCGGGAATATAGTAATCCAGAATAAATCGGACTACATGAAGGAGGCGATGCGCCAACTAATGGATTCGAAAAACTACAAAAGGCTGAAAAAGAATCCAATCAATGAAATGATAATAGACTTGGAAATCCGATTAAAACACTGGCAGGACTCGGGTCTATTTAATGATAACGAAGTGCAGTTCCTCAACAACCAAACCCCTATCACACCAACGATATACTTTCTCCCGAAAGTCCATAAGACATTAAACAAACCCCCTGGGAGACCGATTATCTCCAGTTGTGGGTCTCTGTATGAGAATGTCGCCATCTACGTTGATCATTTTTTAGCCCCCATTGTGCCCACCTTACCATCATATATAAAAGATACGGGGGACTTCCTCAGAAATCTGATGAACATTGAATGGATTGGTGGTTACCGGCTGGTAACCATAGATGTTGTATCTCTTTACTCCTCCATAAATCACGAACTGGGACTGACAGCAGTAAAATACTTTTTGAAACAAAAACCTCTAGACCAATTAAAGCATTGTGACATGCTTATCGAAATGGTAGAGATGTGCCTTACCAATAACGTTTTATTTTCAACAAGGTACACTATACCCAAATCTGTGGGACAGCAATGGGAGTTTCCTTCTCTCCTAGCTACGCCAACCCAGTGATGGGATGGTGGGAGAAACTGGTGGCTTGGAGAGAAGGAAACGACCAATTCACAGCCAGAGTAATCCTCTGGCTGCGATTTATCGATGACCTATTCTTGATATGGAAAGGACCAAATGATGAATTTCTGGCATACATGGAAATCCTGAATAAAAATGAAATAGGATTGAAATTCACTCACAATATAAGCACAAGCGAAGTGGTATTTTTGGACACCAAAGTCTATGTCCATAAGGGTCAACTTGAAACTACTGTCTACAGAAAAACAACAGCTACTAATAGCATGTTACATGGACAAAGCTTTCATCCTGAAGTATTAAAAAAGAATATACCGTACGGTGAATTCATCAGGATGAAGAGGAATTGTTCCAATCAGATTGAAATGACCAAAAAATTCAAGGAAACTGCAAAGAGATTCAGTAACAGGGGATACAAAAAATGTGATATAGATCGAGGTGAACAAAGAGCAAGAAAAAAGAATAGAATTGAAACATTGATACCGCAACAAGAAACAAAAACTGAAGAAAACTTGAAGGAACCAATCAGAATGATATTGACCTACTCAAAAGAAAGTCACAAAATACGGAAAACACTACAAAAGTATTGGCATGTCCTGCAAAAAGATCCGGACATAGGAAAATAACTTGGCCAATTTCCTAAGATGACATTTAGAAAGGCACCATCGTTACAGGATAAACTGGTTAATAGCCACTTTGAAGAAAAAAAGAAGATGAAAAATTGGCTAGATGGGAAACGACAGGGCTTCACAAAATGCATGCAGTGCAAAGCCTGTCAGGTTGGACGGAATCTATCCAAAATAAAGGATCCGAAAGGAAAACTCTTCGTAGTGGAAAGTACCATCACGTGTAAAACAACACATGTGGTGTATTTATTACAATGCTTTTGTGGAAAAAGGTACATCGGAAGCACCATCTGTCCTTTACACAAAAGGATATTGGAACATATCCGAGCTATTGAGAACTGTGACTTAAGCTATGCAATGGCGAAGCACATGCAAACCCATGCAAAAGAGAAGAAAACATGGAAGGATATGACATACAGTGGACTAGCAACAGTTCCAATAAAAGAGAGAGGTGGAAACAGACTGATGACCCTACGTAGATTAGAGTCAAGACTAATCATTCGATTTAAAACAAAAATCCCTGGAGGACTAAATGGCGATGAAGAACTTTATGTGCACCTTTGATTAATAATAAAACCCGAATTGACTCTCTGGTTAGGAACAAGATACATAGAGGTCTAATATGTGGAAAGTATAAATGTTTTTGAATTAGGGCACTTAGTCCCTACATTAAACCACACTACGCTTTACCCATTAACGGAAAGGACATCAACCTTGACGAAGACCATGCAACTATACTGAAATTGCATATATTTTTTCTGAAAACAGAAATGTATCTCACTTAGAGATCACATAGTTGTGGATATAATAAGCGCATTGCACACATGAAAAACTATATACTCATACATTGACCAAAACTAGTATGTTGCATGCAACCATGTTTTTGCCGTAAATATGATATGAATGATAAAAGGTAAATGTAACTACCAGAACCATAATGCACCATAATAATGCTAGTATGAATATCCTGTTAAAGAAAAAATTTTTAAAGTATAATTTAACTACCTGGACCAGAATACATCATAATAATGCAAGCATGATTTCCTGGTATAAATGTGGAAACTAAGAAGGGACAAAATGTTTGTAACCGTGAGCAAGATCGAAAGATTGAAACGCGTTGGTTAATAATAAACCTGCCTTAGAAAACATCCTGGTGGAGTGCGAGTATAATTTGACTTGGTGGATAATTAACTACAGGGAATGCCCGTCCCTGACACTCGCATCAGCTGTGAGAAGTGTGCCCTCAGTAACGGGATTACTTTGGTGGCAAATATATATATATATATACACACATATATATATATATATATACACACACATATATATATATATACACATGTATATATATACACACATATATATATATATATACACACATATATATATATATCTCTCCACAACTTGGCTCAGTTCAGGTGACCCCTATATATATATATACACATTACCTACTGGCGGTCGCCAGTAGGTAGTTATAGTTAGGACCTAGTTTCCATAGGAAATCCGCAACATTCTATTGAGAATAACTTTGGCGCCGGTGGACGAATCTTTGCGAATTTCTCAAAGAAGATGGCCTGCTCTGCTCCGCTCCTTCCCTGAAAGTTTGGGGGGGATTCGTCAAGTGGGGGCTGAGATAAAAGGGGGGTCCCAAAACGTGTTTTCCCCATGTTATTTTCCATAGGATGTTTAGACACGGCTACAGCTCGAACGGCTGAATGGATTTATAAGAAATTTGGTAGAAAGGTAGAGTCCGGCTCGCAGATTACGCTTTTCTTTGAATGGTGTAAATCTGTTCAGTAGTTGCTGAGAAAATTAACTTTGAAAAAATATATATTGGGCTACATTGGGCTATATATATGTTAGAGCCCAAATGTAGCCCAATGTAGCCCAATGTAGCCCAATGTAGCCCAAAGATGGCCACCAGAGACAAAAAAAAACAAATGTAGCCCAAATATCAGCCAGATGTAGCCCAACTATAGCCCAATGACAGAATGTCCCAGAGTGTTCTAAAGAACAACTAGAGCGCTAACAGTCTAACTTATGACAAAAGTATGGCACACCTGAAGTCATCTTGATTGGAATAAAGTGTTAACACTTAAAACATTTAATTTGCAAAGAAATAAAATGAGGGGTTCATTTTGCCATAGAAATTATCATTAGTGCTGAAGAAAGAAAAATTAGGGCACATTTTGAGTGACTTCTCAAATCCTCTTATATTTCATTAAATTTTTTTTGATATGCAGTCTCCCAAGATGGCCACCAGAGACAAAAGAGCCCAAATGTAGCCCAAATATCAGCCAGATGTAGCCCAACTATAGCCCAATGACAGTAGTTAGGACCTGGTTTCCATAGGAAATCCGCAACATTCTATTGAGAATAACTTTGGCGCCGGTGGACGAATCTTTGCGAATTTCTCAAAGAAGATGGCCTGCTCCGCTCCGCTCCTTCCCTGAAAGATTGGGGGGGATTCGTCAAGTGGGGGCTGAGATAAAAGGGGGGTCCCAAAACGTGTTTTCCTCATGTTATTTTCCATAGGACGTTTAGACACAGCTACAGCTCGAACGGCTGAATGGATTTATAAGAAATTTGGTAGAAAGGTAGAGTCTGGCTCGCAGATTACGCTTTTCTTTGAATGGTGTAAATCTGTTCAGTAGTTGCTGAAAAAATTAACTTTGAAAAAATATATATTGGGCTACATTGGGCTATATATATGTTAGAGCCCAAATGTAGCCCAAAGATGGCCACCAGAGACAAAAAAAAACAAATGTAGCCCAAATATCAGCCAGATGTAGCCCAACTATAGCCCAATGACAGAATGTCCCAGAGTGTTCTAAAGAACAACTAGAGTGCTAACAGTCTTACTTATGACAAAAGTATGGCACACCTGAAGTCATCTTGATTGGAATAAAGTGTTAACACTTAAAACATTTCATTTGCAAAGGAACAAAATGAGGGGGTTCATTTTGCCATAGAAATTATGATTAGTGCTGAAGAAAGAAAAATTAGGGCAGATTTTGAGTGACTTCTCAAATCCTCTTATATTTCATTAAAAAAATTCTGATATGCAGTCTCCCAAGATGGCCACCAGAGACAAAAGAGCCCAAATGTAGCCCAAATATCAGCCAGATGTAGCCCAACTATAGCCCAATGACAGAATGTCCCAGAGTGCTCTAAAGAACAACTAGAACACTAACAGTCTTACTTATGACAAAAGTATGGCACACCTGAAGTCATCTTGATTGGAATAAAGTGTTAACACTTAATACATTTAATTTGAAAAGGAACAAAATGAGGGGTTTCATTTTGCCATAGACATTTTATATATATATATATATATATATATATATATATATATATATATATATATATATATTCATTGAAAAAACCATAGGTTTTAAACACGTTATAGTTAGGAAGTAGCATTTAAAAAACCTATGAAATTCACTGAAAAAACCAGAGGTTTTACACACGGTATAGTTAGGAAATAGCATTTACAAAACCTATGAAATTCACTGAAAAAACCATAGGTTTGACACCAGTTATAGTTAGCTGGAAATTTTACTCGCATAAAACCAATGAAATTCCCACGTTATAGTTAGTTTGACTCACTATAACTTGCGCGTGCAATGCACTGCTGATGACGTCACATATTACATCACTCATGACATGGTCAGTGACATCAGTCATGACATCACTGATGACACCATCCTTGTGACAGAGTGACAGACCTCTTTTCACTGTAATGTAACCCTTGAAACACATATTCAAAAATAGAAACTAAAATTTTCAAAAAAATGGAGATACCCATACCAGTTACAACAACCAATTCAATAATTCCACCATCTATATACACATCCACTCATTGATCAACAGTTCTATATAGTCACTCGTACATATACTCACTCATGATATGTAGTGATACACCTATACATCCTGTTACACACCGACAGTCATCCAAAAGATACTCTCACACATATTCACACATGCAAATAAACTATTGAACATCCATTTATTTGCATATACAGCTATACACACACAACCACCTTACTTCTATGGAAACTTACACATACTTACTCTCTTAAACAATCACTTATAGAAACACATACTTATCTAAACAGGAACTCTTACAATCTCTTTCTCTCACATATACTCACTTATATACATCAATATTCACATATATTAGATTAAAACATATGTAGTTACTGATAAAGACACTAGTGAGACAGTCATTCACTCACTAACACACACATATACACACTCTTCCACCCATACAGTCCTGCACATATGCTGTCTTCAAAACACATACAAAGAGAGTCAGTCATTCATGCATCTATGTGTTAAGTAATACCCCCACCAAACCATACAAACACTCATACTGATACTAACAAAAACATCTAATAACCCATATACATACACATGTAGCTACTCACCAACCCATGCAACCACTCATACACAAAGTGAAACACTAATACATATATTTAAATATTTAAACATGACTCTCTAATATATGTATTCACTAAGATACACTTAATAAACCAGTTAACCAATCAATTTTTTTTTTTAAAACATCCATGTAATCACTTATTTAAACATTTATTCTTCCATCAACTTTTACATATACATATATAACACATATTTATTTTTTAAAAAGACACACATTCACTGGATAGTGTCATCAGTGATGTCATGACTGATGTCACTGACCATGTCATGAGTGATGTAATATGTGACGTCATCAGCAGTGCATTGCACGCGCAAGTTATAGTGAGTCAAACTAACTATAACGTGGGAATTTCATTGGTTTTATGCGAGTAAAATTTCCAGCTAACTATAACTGGTGTCCAACCTATGGTTTTTTCAGTGAATTTTATACATATATATATATATATACACATATGAATCCGACTGTGATCCAAAGTTCAAGCATCCGGGTGCTCTTCAGCGGTGCACGCAAGGCGCGGCAGGACCCAGCCGCGTACGTATTTCGTTTGCGGTTTCTCCCGAAGGGGAGGTTTGTTCCTTGTGCACTCCCAAGCTTCACAATAACTTTCTCTTACACGTTTTGGTTCGTGAATTCTTTAATTATCACAGCAAGCCAGCAACACCTTACGCGTTTCGGTCTCTACGGAGACCTTGCTCACAGGAAATCATCACCATGTTTTTTTGTGTTTAAATAAAATGTTGAAAAAAATAATTCATTTCATTGCATCACTTCCTGTTGGATTCACAGGGATTTCTGGGTTACGTAGTTTTTAGGGTTATTACACACAATCATTGAAAAAAAAAATAATTTCTATCACTATCAAGGGCCGAGTTGGGGCATATGATTTCGATTTGTTACGCGCCAGTTAATCTTTACCACTTTCCAATATATCAATTGGCAAACAAAATGCAACATTTTTAGCACACAAAGTTTTAACAAACAAATAAATAATCAGCCCTCTGGTGGGCAGCGCGTTTTTCAATCATGACATTCTCTATAATGTTTTGCGATCTGTTACAATTAAACCCTCCGGTGGGTATAACTATTGGTTTCGCTACAGTGCCCATTAAGCAGCCCCGAGTTAAAACTCCTCAATTCTCATCGAAAAATGCTCAGTACATTGTCTGAAATTATAACTAATATACCTGATGCACCAAAGTCTAGTACAAAACAAAAAGAATTTTAAAGACAATTAAATTGATTAAAAAATTTAAATTTCAGGGAAGTATTGTTCGTGCATACATATTTTTCATTTGTATATAGTTCCAGGCAGTTTACAGGTGGCAATGTAAATCTTCATCCTGGTTTAACCCGTACGGGCTCATTGTCCTAAAGTTTATAATGTGTTTTGATTCTCTTTGTCTCATCATTAGTTCACGATCTCCTCCTCTACAGTGTGGGTCAATGCTCTCAATGCCATAAAATGTCAACTCTTTCCAATTGCTACAATGTTCCTTTTCCATGTGTTTTGCCACCGCGTTGCTTCTGTCTTTGTTAGTTGTGGCTCTTACATGCTCAAGTATTCGTTCTTTGACTTTTTTCTTTGTGCTGCCCACGTATTTTAGTGCGCAGGGGCATTCCAACACGTAAATAACAAACTGTGTATTGCAGTTGATCAATTGTTGGATTTTCCATTTTTGGTTGTTTGCCATCACCAGCTCTTTAGTATGTTTTGCAATGCAACAGACTTTGCAACTAGTGCATTTATAGAATCCTTTTGATTTGGGCATTGTTTCTGGTTTTTGTTGATCAACAAAGTGACTGTGAATCAATCTATCCTTTAAGTTCGTAGCTCTTTTATACGTGATGGTCGGATGACCTCCCACAATTTTTGCTATATCCGGATCCATGTGTAGAATATGCCAATTCTTTCGTAGAATCTTCATTATCGATTGGTTGGCTGTTGAGTGAGTTGTTATGAATCTAATTGTATTCTCTTTTTCCAAATTAGTTGGCAATTTCTCTTTTAGTAGCTCAGTTCGATTTACTGTGGAGGAACGATTCAAGGCTGATTTCACAATGCCCGGATTGTATTTGCGTGTTTCAAATCTCATAGAGGCTTGTCTTTTGTTTGTATTCCAATCTTCTTCTCGAGAACATATTCTTGTTATCCTCAGTAGTTCTCCATAAGGAATATGTGATGTAGTCCACCCCAAATTAATCCCAAGTGGGTGCTTCGCCGCAGTTCTCTTAATGTTAAATTATATTCATGTGCATACCAAGATGGGTCCTGCCCTGCTTTGTGGCTGCTCGCTGTGGCTGTAAACTGAATTCTCCCTGCAGAGTCATCAGCTTTCTTCGTTCCATCGCGTTCGACACCGGGTGGTGCCTTCGCAGACCCGCAAGACACGGTGGGCCATTCCTCGCGACCGGGGCACGCCCGCTATATAAACCATCAATTGCAGGAAACCCAACTTGAGGAAATTCGCCACACGAAGATGATATACAGCACTTTATTGAGCGTGCAGCCTGCCAGCAGTAAACCTTCAAGGAGCAACAAAAGTGAAATGGATCCAATCCAGACGCGTTTCAGGAATCACCCTTTCTTCAGTGGCTTTACACAACACTGCAGGCGCTGCACATTTATTTTCAACACCTGTCCATGTGGTAGGGGCCCTCTGCACGGCCCTCTGGGTGATGTAGTCCACCCCAAATTAATCCCAAGTGGGTGCTTCGCCGCAGTTCTCTTAATGTTAAATTATATTCACGTGCATACCAAGATGGGTCCTGCCCTGCTTTGTGGCTGCTCGCTGTGGCTGTAAACTGAATTCTCCCTGCAGAGTCATCAGCTTTCTTCGTTACATCGCGTTCGACACCGGGTGGCGCCTTTGCAGACCCGCAAGACACGGTGGGCCATTCCTCGCGACCGGGGCACGGCCGCTATATAAACCATCAATTGCAGGAAACCCAACTTGAGGAAATTCGCCACACGAAGATGATATACAGCACTTAATTGAGCGTGCAGCCTGCCAGCAGTAAACCTTCAAGGAGCAACAAAAGTGAAATGGATCCAAGCCAGACGCGTTTCAGGAATCACCCTTTCTTCAGTGGCTTTACACAACACTGCAGGCGCTGCGTGGGGTGCACATTTATTTTCAACACCTGTCCATGTGGGAGGGGCCCTCTGCACGGCCCTCTGGGTGATGTAGTCCACCCCAAATTAATCCCAAGTGGGTGCTTCGCCGCAGTTCTCTTAATGTTAAATTATATTCACGTGCATACCAAGATGGGTCCTGCCCTGCTTTGTGGCTGCTCGCTGTGGCTGTATGGACGTGAATATAATCATTGGAAGAAGTACGACGGTGATGATGCCACTGTGCAGCACGTCGGGCTTGGTATTCACCGGGTCCCCGCCAGAAAGGATTCCGATGACAAGTGGTTGAAGCGGTTTGGGGACTCAAGGAAGCGCCGCTGCCCAGGTGTGTTTTGAACTGTGTGGGGGCTATTCACTGACATTGCAGCTTTATTGACATCCCCACTTCGTGTGCGATACTTACCAGAATCCTGCTGCTGCATTCTGGGACCTGTAGGCACTGGGGCTCCAGCTGACCACAGGAAGTATATGCACGTGACATTATCGAGGTGGGAGTGGCTGCAGTCCGTGAATGAGGGGAAGGCTGGACATTTAACCTTAACTCAATCCCCTCCCTCAGAACACTTTTCCACCCGGCGCTGAAGAGGCAGACATCGCCGAAATGCATCCGCCACTACGGGTGTCAGAATTTTCTCTGTGTGGGCAGTACATTAAAGCGCTTCCGCCAACCTCCTCAAGTGTGGCCTTTCCTCTTTCCATGAAGGAGTTTGTTTGCAATATATATATATATATATATATATATATATACATATATATATATATATATATATGCTTTCTTGCGCCCAAAGTCCATAAAGCACGCTCTCAGGACAAACCGAGGAAGTCACACAATCTCCATAGTGCTGTTTATTTCACAACGCGTTTCGCCGACAAACGGCTTGATCACGTGAAAAAATGCTATGAAAACATTGGCTTATAGCTTTGTGTAAGCATGGACATAAACAGAGGACTCACATATTCGTAAATTGATTTACATCATTGCATAATATACGTCTGAAAAAATGCAAAAATGCAACATTACCTCATATCTGACACAAATAATAAATAATAATGTCTCTGTTTCACAACACAAGAAAAATAATAATAAAATAATAATAAACTCATGTTCAAAACATACTTGTAAGTGTCTCTCGAAAATTACAGAAGTCCACAAACTAAGGTCAGTTCCATCTGTAGCGTGTGAAACTCATTGTATAGAACCACATTATAATATCATGGAGCATATCGTGCAACCCGACCTGGTTGCCAGGCATCCCGTAACCCCTCCCATTCTCACACTAAATGCGTGTGGAACTGCATGTAGGCTCCCACCGTCAATCATGTTCGAGAGTCAAGCCTCAATGCGGGAAACAAAATAATAATAACAAAACATCATTTTGGCCAGTGCCCAAAGATTCCAAAATAGTTCATCATCACAGAGACACACACAAGTGAATTGTGGGTAATGGCAAGTGCCCAAATACCGACCAAGTGAGTTCATGATAAAATATCGTCCATCAGAATACCAAGTTTTCCAGCATAAAGTGCCCTTGTGATTGAGGAGACAGAGAAGGGGAGAAGTCCCGTGAAGTGAAGTGCAGGTAGAATGGGCCCCCTCTCTTACTCCTGAAATATAAACAAATACATCAAATGATTAAAAACACATAATCGATGTCAGAATACATCAATCCCTATATTAGTTAAACATAGGACTAAAAACACCTATAAGGTATGGAAGAAACGGAGAGACATATGCATATTATACAGATTAGTTCTTTAAATGCACGGCTAGTTCCTCATCTTGATTCAGGCCTCCAGGGGCCTTACTCTGGAACTCGATAATGAGTCTCGACTCCCTCTGACGTAGTTTCAAAACCCTATTGCCTCCCCTCGGGTTCTTTGTTATCTGTTCCAAAATAATGAAACTCAAATTTTTAACATTAGAGAAATTTTGTTCTCTAAAATGTCGTGCAACAGGGTATTTGGGGTCAAAATTGGTGATTGCTCTAGTATGTTCCAGAATTCGTTTTTTGGCCATGCAGGTAGTGCTGCCAATGTACCATTTGTTGCATGTGCAAACAATTGCATACACAACAAACGTAGAACTGCATGTGAGAAAAGACATGATTGTTTTGTTAACTCCATTGTACGTGACTTCTTTTCATGATTTGCTATTGGAACAGGCCTTACAATGCCCACAGGGAAAGAAACCCTCTAGACCCTGCATATTTGTAGAAGGATACGTTGTAATATCGCTACGGACTAACATGTCCCTGATGCTCCTCCCACGTCTGTATGTAATGCTAGGTCTATCGGGTAACTCCCTCCCAATGACATTATCTGTTTTGAGTACGTCCCAATTTTTTTTAATGATTTTCTTAATGGCTTGGGAATCCGTACTGTAGGTGAGGATGAGTCTCGTGACATCCTCTCCTTCCTCAGTTTCATTAGGTTTGTCACAGATAGTGTCAGATCTTTTGATTGCATTCGCTCTCTCCCTTGCTTTTTTGAGCACCCAGCTGGGATATCCTCTAGTTTTAAACCTACTCAGCATGGTTTCACTTTCTTCCATATATGCACTCTCATTGTTGCAATTGCGCTTGGCCCTCAGCAGTTCCCCAAACGGAATGCTCCATTTAAGATTGTCTGGATGACTGCTGAGGGCATGCAATATGGGCATGCAATATGCTATTCCCAGCGGCGGCCTTACGGAAGAGTTTTGTCTGCACCTTACTGTTTACATCTAAATATTCTATGTCTGTTCTGCTTTTGGTGCCACTGAGAACTATATTCAAAACATTATAGTTAAGTCTGTCAATGAACATGTCAGCCTCCTCCATAGTGCCTCTCCATACAATGAAGAGGTCATCAATGTACCTCAGCCACATTGATACCCTTTCAAAATCTTGTTGGAGAGTAGGATCTGAACGAAGGTCTTTTTCCCACTTGCCGAGAAACAGATTAGCAAAACTCGGCGAAAAGCACGAGCCCATGGCAGAGCCACTAACCTGTCTAAATAGCTCGCCATTAAAAAGAAAGATATTATTCTTCAAACAGTACTTTATCATATCCAGGATCATGTGTGTATGTTCCCTATACTTTATAGGCCTCTCTCTGAGAAAATCCTCACACGCTTTCAGACCTTGGTCATGGTCAATTATATTGTAAAGGCTCTGGACATCCAGGGTTATCAGTACACAACCCGCCTCCCACTGTAAATTTTCAATCTTTTTCAAAAAATCTTTGGTATCTCTCACGTAACTATCCAATTTTACGACAAACTCCCTCAGGAAATGGTCAATATATTTGGATATTCTTTCTGATACACTACCTCTTGAGGACACTATCGGTCTCCCTGGAGGTCTAGTGGCATTTTTGTGTATCTTGGGCAGTAAGTAGAGCACCGGAAGAACTGGATAATCACATTTTAAGTATTTAAACTATTTAAACACTTAAAATGTGATTATCCAGGTTGGTATTCACGTTTTTATTTGCAAGTTGACAGCTTAATGCAGATGAAACAAAGTCTAAAGTAATTTCGAAGCCTGACGCGTTTCATGCTCTAGGTGAGCATTTCTTCAGAGGCTCTTTAAACACTGTGTGAAGCACGAAAATCTTTAATCGCTGACACCTGCCCCAGTGGGCGTTGGCTTTCCTAAGCCTTCTGGTGTTCGTAGTCCCAAATATTTACTCCAGTGAGCTGCTCACAAACAGTGTCAAAAATATTCAAAAAACTTGCAAATAAAAACGTGAATACCAACCTGGATGGCGGCTTTTACTTATGGGGTAACCTTTTGTTGGAATATTTTGCGGCCGACCCCGGTCGCGGAAAAGCCCGGCCACATGAAAGTGGTTACAAGCTGCAGTCACCCTCTGTCAGGAAGGTGTGTTTTCTTGCAGGATTACTACACAGCGCAGAGACGAGGGGACAACGTCCACACCCACAAGGGTTTTTATTAACTTTTTGAATATTTTTGACACTGTTTGTGAGCAGCTCACTAGAGTAAATATTTGGGACTACGAACACCAGAAGGCTTAGGAAAGCCAACGCCCACTGGGGCAGGTGTCAGCGATTAAAGATTTTCGTGCTTCACACAGTGTTTAAAGAGCCTCTGAAGAAATGCTCACCTAGAGCATGAAACGCGTCAGGCTTCGAAATTACTTTGGACTTTGTTTCATCTGCATTAAGCTGTCAACTTGCAAATAAAAACGTGAATACCAACCTGGATGGCGGCTTTTCCTTATGGGGTAACCTTTTGTTGGAACACATATATATATATACACATATATATATACACACATATATATATACACACATATATATATATACACATATATATATATACACATATATATACACATATATATATATACACACACATATATATATATATACACATATATATATATACACACATATATATATATTCACTGAAAAAACCATAGGTTATAGACCATATATAGTTAGGAATTAGCATTTAAAAAACCTTATTTTACTCACACAAAACCATTGAAATTCCATGCACTCAGTGAGACACATTTAATCACTCACTCATACATTCAGTCATGCACCTACTAAATCCTTCGTCCAGACACTTATACATCTACTCATTCTTCAATATGTAAAACATATTTAAACTTTACAGAAACACACAGTCACTGGATGATGTCATCAGTGATGTCATCAGTGATGTCATTTGAGATGTCATCAGTGATGTCATCAGTGATGTCACTGACCATGTCATGAATGATGTAATATGTGACATCATCAGCAGTGGATTGCGGGTGCGCGATATATAGTTAGTGCAACTAACTATATATGGAATTTCAATGGTTTTGTGTGAGTAAAATAAGGTTTTTTAAATGCTAATTCCTAACTATATATGGTCTATAACCTATGGTTTTTTCAGTGAATTTTCAAGGTTTTGTAAATGCTAATTCCTAACTATATATGGTCTATAACCTATGGTTTTTTCAGTGAATTTCAATGTTTTTTTAATAGCAAATATCATAAGCTGTCGAATGTCAAGTACGTGGTAAGTGAAAACATTTTCGTGTTTATGCACACTGATCTGCTTTGAATGGTGCCCCCCCCCTCATTTCTATTAGGAGTACTCTCTCTTTGCAGATAGTGAAAGGTAGTTAACGCAGGCCTTTGCCCCCGTTGTAATACGTCGTGCCTGCTTCTCTCTCCATTTGATTGATTGTTATCCAAGCATTTACTGTTTTAGAATTGGTTCTCTTTGGTTCATTCTCTATTTACAAACAGACACAGAGTCGCAATACTCTGTTTAGTCTTTGCAGATAACGAAAAATCGTGTAAAAAAAAAGAAAAGGAATCGAGCAAAATCAGTAGGCCACTAATGGGATCTCTTTTTGACCTCGCTAAAATAGAAACATTAGGAACAACCCCTCATGACAAATACAAAACTAGTGAGATGAACTGAACTCCACACAATGATGGCTGCAAAACAGCTCGGCTCCGCCACCCACCCCGCCCAAAATAACGATAAAGAGCGGCTGCCATGATTGGTTGCGGAATGGCCACGAGGGAGCTACGAAATGGTGGTGCTCTCATGCTAACCCCAGCTTCAGTCTGAAACATCCAGAAACACTGTAGACTACCAATTCGATCAGTTCCGGTAGCGCCCCAATGTAACCCGGTAGAGAAGAACTAGCCCTCCCCTCTTTGACTGATGGTTCTTGTTTCCTGTCCCTTCTGTTGTCATTTAACAGAACTATTTAGCCTGCTGAAAGGGGTTGTGTTCCGACCGCTGGTTGGTGGAGACATTTTGACTATATTCTGGACCTGCGTTGTCGCGTAATGCGTCATATGACGCGCCGCGTTAGCGCATCCGGAAGTCATCCGGGGCGCGACGCGCAGCGCGTAACGTAAGCATAACAAGTCATGTGACTTGTTAATAAAACTTTTCATTGGTTCATTTTACTTTTCTTATTCTAATGATGAAAGGCTTGGTCATATGACCTAAAAATTACGCTTTTTATTACTTCCGAACATTATTTTTTCTTAAATATATGTTATAATGTTCCAGGCTAATGTACTTTCCCGGAAAATTTACAACTGTCCTGCAAGTAAAATATATTCTTTTTTCGAGAAAAAGAGCGTTTCTTCGTCCCATGACGGAGCCGTTGAGCAAAAGAGGGTCGACCTGCTGTCTTAGTCGCCGATACGCCTGAATATGAGATTCTTATCGATCACTTTATGTTGCAGGAGTAGAAAACACAACAGCCCTTGACCATTTATCTTTACTGCGTTCCTGCGTATTATACCTTTTACCCTTCATGTAATTGGTCTGCTTTATTTCACTTGCCTTTTAATGATTCTAAAACAGTGACTATTATTAAAAACTTTACCAATGTATATACTACTACCATGTTTTCTTTTAAAAACCTTTATTGTGAAAATTTCATTATACAAATACGAGCCTATAACCACGTGGGCCGGCCACGGAGCAAACTGTAATCGTATATGATGAGTAGACATTTACACTGTAGAGGAACGTAACGGGCGGGCCATTAGGTTGCAAGAACTAAGGTGTCTAACAGTTGCGGAATCGGTGGACGTACATTTTATAATTAAAATACGACAGGGCCAGTTACAATAAAATTATCTAGATATACATTTGCGGGCAAGTACCATGGGTGACGTTAATTCGAACTTTCAATAGTACAGTAATCAATAACACATCAGAACTTAATATCAATAGGGATGTCGAAATATTCAATCAATTCTCGTCCCCGCCCGCCATATGCTTCAAAACTGCATACGTATCTCGTGATTTCAAGGTTCTGCAACCAGTACACAACAAGGAGTTACGAGTCCCATTTATTCCGGCGCCATTTTGGGCGAGGACGGGCAGGTCCAGGATATAGTCAAAATGTCTCTACCAACCATCGACTATGATGATGTTCATATGCTGTATTTATTAGAGTAACACTCATCTGTCCACATGAAATTAATTTGCCACAATCTAAACATGTCATTTTAATCTTTCCAAAGTTCTAAATATTTGGGACCATTTCCCTTGCCTCTGATGCTGTCAGTGCCACTTCTTTGATGAATGTACTGGCAGGTCGGGGGTTCTCCTCCAAATCTCTCTTTTATGCAGCACTATAATTAATTGGTGCCACCTCTCCATATGACGATGCATGGTATAGTTACCATAACTATATTTTTTTTCGGTTCCTCTGGAGAGTACATCGTGGCAGATGAAGCGTGTAACGTACCGGGCATTTACCTTTTTTTGCATGTACAGGAAAGGAAAAAAAAAATCGAGCGTCCGAGTTCTAAAGTGTCCCAGGGCCATTTTAGTAGACCAGGCCCAAATCCAAAGAACAAGCCGCCATTTTGAGAGTCCTGTTGCAGCCGCCTGTCGCTGTAGCATCAAGAGCAGCCGAAACTCAGCTGAATGGCAACTGAAACGGTAAAGGGGCGCCCCACTACAGCAGACGAGCCTCCACCTAGGAAGGCCCGTTCACGCCGCCTCCCCCCCCCCCCCCTTCGGGCACCCCACGCCGTTATTCGGAGCAGTATTGTAGGATGGCCACACCAGTGCGGCAACTTGCTAGACATCACCTCGGTGGTAACCGAATCTCAGCGCCTTTTGGTGTCTTCTCTTCAGAAAATATTGTTGCGCTGCCTTTGGCCCCATTCGCACATCGGTCCGCTACTGGCGCCATCTCACAGGCTAATGGGGCGCCCCACGCCGAGTTTCAGCATTGTAGGATGACCACACCAGTACAGCAACTTGCTAGACATCACCTCGGTGCCATCCGGATCTTCGCATCTCAACGCCTAGTGGTATCTTCCATACAGAAAATATTGTTGCGCTGCCTTTGGCCCCATTCGCACATCGGTCCGCTACTGACACCATCTCACAGGCCAACAGGGCACCCCACGCCGACTTTTACCATTGTAGGATGGCCACACCAGTGCCACAACTTGCTAGACACCACCTCGGTGCCATCCGGATCTTGGCATCTCAGCGCCTTGTGGTGTCTTCTATTCAGAAAATATTGTTGCGCTGCCTTTGGCCCCATTCGCACATCGGTCCGCTACTGACGCCATCTCCCAGGCCAACGGGGCGCCCCACGCCGACTTTCAACATTGTAGGATGGCCACACCAGTGCGGCAACTTGCTAGACACCACCTTGGTGCCATCCGGATCTTGGCATCTCAGCGCCTTGTGGTGTCTTCTAGTCAGAAAATATTGTTGCGCTGCCTTTGGCCCCATTCGAACATCGGTCCGCTACTGACGCCATCTCACAGGCCAACAGGGCGCCCCACGCCGACTTTTACCATTGTAGGATGGCCACACCAGTGCCACAACTTGCTAGACACCACCTCGGTGCCATCCGGATCTTGGCATCTCAGCGCCTTGTGGTGTCTTCTATTCAGAAAATATTGTTGCGCTGCCTTTGGCCCCATTCGCACATCGGTCCGCTACTGACGCCATCTCACAGGCCAACGGGGCGCCCCACGCCGACTTTCAACATTGTAGGATGGCCACACCAGTGCGACAACTTGCTAGACACCACCTCGGTGCCATCCGGATCTTGGCGCGTTGTGCTGCCTTCGGCCTATTCGCACATCGGTCCGCTACTGACGCGAACTCACAGGCCAACAGGGCGCCCCACGCCGACTTTCAGCATTGTAGGATGGCCACACCAGTGCTGCAACTTGCTGGACACCACCACGGTGCCATCCGGATCTTGGCGCGTTGTGTTGCCTTCGGCCTATTCGCACATCGGTCCGCTAATGACGCCGCCTCACGTGCCAACGTATTTTCTCCGCATTTTATACCCTATGCCGCATAACAGGTCATGTGACTTGTTTATAAAACTTTTCATTGGTTCATTTTACTTTTGGTTTCCTAATGATGGAAGGCTTGATCATATGACCTAAAAACAACACTTTTCATTGGATGAAAACTTTTTTTTTTCCCCAAACGATGAAAGCCCCACCTTGTTTCTGGATGTTTCAGACTGAAGCTGGCGTCACCATGAAAGCACCACCATCTCGTGGCTCCGTCGTAGTCATTCCGCGAGCAATCATGGCAGCCGCTCCCCACCAGAAGCCTGCAGGAGTCGGGGGCCCCCAAAACTTTTGATGAATCCTCAAGGCGGAGGGGACGCTTTCGAGAATGGGGTCCAAGACCTAGCAGACAAGCGTCCGATTTCCAAGGTGTCCCAGGGCCATTTCAGTGGACCAGGCCCAAAAAGGAAAGAGCCTGCCGCCATTTTGAGAGTCCTGTGACAGCCGCCTATCGCTGCACCGCAAGAGTGGGCGCAACTCAGCTGAATTGCGGCTTTTGACACAGTGGACCAAAAGCGGACGGAATGGCAACTGAAACGGTAAAGGGGCGCCCCACTACAACAGACGAGACTCCACCTGGAGAGGCCCGTTCACGCCGCCTCCCCCGGGGCGCCCCACGCCGTTATTCGGAGCAGCATTGTAGGATACCAAAACCAGTGCGGCAACTTACTGGACATCACCTTGGTGCCATCGTTCTGCTGCCTTGGAACTATTCGCACAACAGTTTGCTACTGATGACCCACCCCCCGCGACGCCCCACGCCGGATTCCGAAATCAGTGAAATCTGGACGTTGTGCTGTGTTGGGACTATTCGCACAGCCGACCGCTACTTCGTTGTTTTTCCCTAAAAATGTTTATATGTTATTACTGTTTTTGTTTTCTTGTATATATTTATAAGTTATTAAAGTTTTATAATCTTACTACTTTGTTGGAGTGCTATCTATTTTTAATGTGACACATAATTGTAAAAACTTTGATGTACAAAGAGTCATCCCTGGAATCTTCCGCTTCAGGCTCGGTCCCCTCCCCAATCACAATACAGGATGGTTTTCAGATAATAGGAACGCGTCTGCTGTGACGGATCTCATCGAGTGTGGGCCTTGATCTACTATAACTCCTTTGAAGAGGGGTGATTCTTTACAGCTGGGGCCATAAACTACATCTGCAGGGCTAGCTGATACCCTAGGACCGGCCTGGACAATCGGACACAGAGGAAAAGGAGTGTCAGAGGGTGCGGTAGTGAATAGGGCGAAAGGGAGGTGTCGGGCGGGCACAGGGTGTGATTCTCAGGGAAGAGCAGCGCAGATGGGGGGTGGTTTATTACCCATGCATAAGACAGAGAGCGGGGGTGACCACTGCCTGGGGGAGATGCTTGCGAGGGTGGGGAGCCATGCTAAGGATCGACAGCGTGCAGAGAGTGGGTCTGGTCAAGGCATCTAAAATGACTGCCGTGCACGACAAAAGTGTGGCATTTGAAAAAAGGCAAGATGGCGCAGACAATGTTTTCAACACTTCCTGATTTCCTTCGAATCGAACGTTAACAGACGTTGGGGCATATTACCAAAGTTAAGCGATATTTATCCCTAACGATGCTTAGCAACGGATTTTTTACCGCTAAGCATCTTCAGAAATTATCGCAGATAAACCTTGCTATTATCAAGGTTTATCGCAAATACGATAAAAAACGACCGCAATGCATTAATATCGCTGAAAACTCAGCGATATTCATGCATTACCGAGCTAATGCTCTTAGCCATGTTATCCACCTCCCATTGGATAACATGGCTAAGAACTGCTCAGGGCAGGTGGTAGCTTTTGGAGATATTCGCGCTTATCGCGAATATTTC